>NC_051066.1:90662287-90962287 GCF_004664715.2 Peromyscus leucopus | reverse complement strand
GGAAAGCCATCTCTCCAGCTCTTATCCACTGAGTCATCCCTCAGCTCCATCATGAGATTTTTTTAATGTACATTTTAAAGGGCCCTTTTGCTTTCTTATTTCATTTTGCTCTGATTAGAAGAAAATATTTTCTCTCTCTAATTTACCCACTTAAAATGCAAATGACTTATGTTGATTTTATTAATAGCATGTTGAAAATTTTAGCAAGCTGAGTTTGCAAAAGTGGTAGCTGATATTTTTGTTGCCTTTCATATTTATAATTTTGTGTTCTCTAGGAGAATGCATAATTCATCCCTGAGTCTAATTTGCAATAAATATAATTAACACAAATATTTAAAAGAAATTAATGATACCACCCTAAAGAACACAATTATCGAAACACAAAACAGCTAAACAAACTTGAATTTATTGTCTTATTTTCTTTACTGACTCCAAAATATGAGTCTTCACTAGCAGGAAATGAGAAAAAAAAAAAAGAGATATGATGCAGGAAGAGACACCCAGCACTATCCTGTGTCTCCATGAATCTGAAACAAAGCATTGGATGTGTAATGGGTCCAGAGAGAGGAGGGTGGCCCAAAAACAATGCTAGCACAATAGTAAACAGTAAACAAAAAGCAAGTGAAATCCAAAGATACTGAACTTTCATTTTAGAAAAGAAGCAACACACACTAATATCAGGTACCAGGCAAAACAAAAGGAAGGCTGAGGTCCTCTGGCTTTGAGCAAAACAGAACAGAAAGTAACAAACAGAATGAATCTGGAACTCCAGCCTGAGATGTGTGCAGTGAGCAGATGTGGAGAGACCTGAGATGTATGCAGTGAGCAGATGTGCAGAGACCTGAGATCTGTGTAGGAACAGATGTAGAGAAGGAGCTCATCGCCCTTTCCTCCCTTCTGCTCATTGGTGCTGTGGTGGAGAACATCTCAAGACAGGCCTTACAGTCCAGGAAAGCAGAAGTCAGCATTGTTATATCTTTCAGTCCAAGAAGCTCCTCACACCACATTGGATAAGTGACCAGCTCTTCCAAGAATCGTTATGGAACTCCAAAACCGGCTGTGGCATGGGGGCAGATTCACAGACACAGGTCTACTTCCATGGGATGTGTGAGCTGTGCTGCAGAGGGATGTTTGGACTTATTATATTTGCCCAGCATCTTAAGAACCAGAGGAAACAGGTGTGTGGTTAGGAGGAAAGGAACAAGGTAGTCCTGGGACAAAGGTGACCCTAGATAGGGCTGGCAGGAACCGTGTCCTTTGTCTCTTCCTACATTGCTTTGATTT
This sequence comes from Peromyscus leucopus, assembly GCF_004664715.2. Classification (NCBI taxonomy): domain Eukaryota; kingdom Metazoa; phylum Chordata; class Mammalia; order Rodentia; family Cricetidae; genus Peromyscus; species Peromyscus leucopus. Next base: position 90,961,003 of record NC_051066.1, on the reverse strand, counting down.
AACTGCTTTCTCCACATTTGGGCCCCAGTAAAACTTTGTGGCATTGCAGCATGCTTGGATATCCCCACACATTGGCCTATACTGATAGAACTTATCTGCTATGAGGAGACACCCAAGTCAGGGGGAGCAATTTGAGAGTAAATATGGTAGCTTTGCCTACAGAGCATGGGTGCAGAAGACATTCAGGTCATACACAAAGAAAAACATAGCCGGAGCTCAGCTTATAAACAGGTCTTTCTGGTCGAACCTGTTTAAACCATGGACAAAAATGTTTCAATACCTGGTCACTAAGGAAAGAGTAAAATGACAGATCTAAGGAAACAGTGAAAATTCCCTATCCTGAGTGGAGAGGAAGCAATATTGCCTGGTCTTGTTAGTCCTTTGGGGGTTTTGTTATTGTTTTATTTGGTTGGTAGTTAGTTTAAATGTCTTTATTTTATCTTATGTGTAGGAGTGTTTTGTCTGTATGTAAGTGTGCATATCACATGCATGTGTGGTGCCCATGAAGCTCAGAAGAGGAAGTTGGATCCCCTGGAGCTGGAATTGGGGATGGTTGTGAACTACCATATGGATGCTGGGAACCGAACTCAGGTCCTCTACAAGAGCAACAAGTGTTCTTAACCATTGAGCAGTGTGTGTGTGTGTGAGTGTGTGTGTGTGTGTGTGTGTGTGTGTGTGTGTATGTCTGTGTGTGTGTATCTGTGTGTGTGTCTGTGTGTGTGTCTCTGTGTCTGTATGTGTGTCTGTGTGTGTCTGTATCTGTGTGTGTCTCTGTGTGTGTCTCTGTGTCTGTATGTGTGTCTGTGTGTGTGTGTGTCTGTATGTGTGTCTGTGTGTGTGTGTGTGTGTGTGTGTGTGTGTGTGTGTGTGTGTTTGGTGTTTGTAGGAGCAGGGGGAAGTACATGCCACTCATGCATGTGGAGGTCAAATAAAAACTTGCCAGAGTCGGTTCTCCTTCCACCCTCCAGCTCACCGGGACGCAACTCAGGCTGTCAGGCTTGTGGCAAACATTCTCCTCACCAGACCGTCCTGCCAGCACTATTCACTTGTCTCTGTGGTCTCATCTGCCCTGTGGTTGCTGTGCTGTACCTCACCCTTGTCTCTGAGATCTCCATCCCTGCCCTGCCTTTTCCTTATCTTGTTCCCTCCCTCTTTCTTCCAGTCTTTCTTTCCTTTATTGCCAAATGATGGGTAATTTTATGTTTCATAACTTTGAAATTCCTCATTTAACCTATGGTGTCCCACCTCCTTTCTTATCTTGTTGGAGTGCAGTGGATGTCCCTAGTTTTTATACTCATTTTAACTGTCTGGTTTGGGGGTTTTTTTGGCTGTTGCTTTCATTACTGTTGTCTGCTTTCTCTCCTCTGAAGGGTGCCAGCACTGCGACTCTAAGAGATGACTACCCACTGTAAAGACCAAGCATAAAACTGAGAGAGGCACCTTTCCAACAGAGACACAATTTCAATGTAGAAACAAAGGGACATGAAAACACCAAACCCTTTAATAACTGAATCCACAGGCACTGAAGTCATTGAAATGCTGAAGACAAAATTGAAAAGTGTACTTTTTAAAATTATCAGTGACCTCGAGAAGAATCCAAAGAAACTGATGAATAAAGCGAGAAAGTCAGTTCAAGACCTGAACAAGAAATTCAATAATACAGATGAGCAATTTGGTAAAGAAACTGAGATTCTGAAAGAAAATTCAAATCTTTGAAATAGAAGTCAATAAATCCAATTTTTAAACTCATCCATTGACTATCTCAAGCCAAGAAAAAAAAAAGAACATGAGAGCTGGAAGGACTAGTCAAGGAAATATATTAAAACATCACTTTAAAATGTATAATTAATCATGACCACAAATGATCAAGTAACCAAGGGTAAGAATACATGGGTGAAGGAAGGAGCTAAGATATAGATTAATGATATGGATGACCTGTTCAGTGAATTTATATCAGCTATCTCCCCAAATTTAGAGAATTATATGAACATTGTAGTATGTGAGACATTTAGAACCACAGACAGGACCTAAAAAGGACCCATCTGTATTACATTACAGCTAACATACCAAAAGTAAAGAAAACAAATATGTATATGAAATTATTTCATAAGAATAATAATTAAATAGGATCTTTCAGCAGAAACCCTAAAATCACAGAATGATGTATTTCAAGTTCTGAGAGCAAATAATTATAAAACAAGGTTACTATATCCAGCAAAGAAATTATTTATAATTGATAGACAAATAAACACTTTCCAGTATACTCACAGTCTTTAATAGCCACTAAGCCATCACTACAAAAATTACTCAAAGGACACACAGATAAGGAAAAAACATGCTTATGATCAGGAGAGCTTAGGAAAGAATAGATTTTGTCAGAGGAATACATAAACAAATAAAAACTAGAAAACAGTTAAACATGCTCAGCTCAGTAAACCAGCAAATAACTCAGACAAACGAGTGAAAACAAACATGAAGAGTTTGAATCAACAGCAAAATTACAGGAATTAATACATGCCTCTCAATAATAGCCATAAATAGAAATGGTCTTAACTCCCCAATCAAAAGATTTAGTCTGAATGACTGAATTCAAAAACAAGAACCAACTACTTGTTGTCTGCAAGAAACACAACCTCCTGGCAAAGAAGTACAGGAACTCAAAAGGATGAAGAAAGTTATACCAAGCAAACAGAAACCATAAACAAGCCGGAGTAGCTATACTCTTCACTGATAAACTAGACTTCAAGACAATGCTGGTCAGAAGAGATGAGGAAAGTCATTGTGTATTAATGGAAAGGGTGAGAAGAGATGAATATGAAATGCAAATGAATGCACCAAACATGCTGCATCTCATTCCATAAAACAAACAGTACAAGAAGCAGAAACAAAGATAGGCCCATGCTGTGGGATGTTCTGTACGGCAAATGTGTTGCTCTGACTGGTCAATCAATAAAACACTGATTGGCCAGTGGCTAGGCAAGACGTATAGGTGGTACTAACAGAGAGGAGAAAAGAAAGAACAGGAAGGCAGAAGGAGTCACTGCCAGCCGCCACCATGACAAGCCACATGTGAAGATGCCAGTAAGTCATGAGCCATGTGGCAAGGTATAGATTTATAGAAATGGGTTAATTTAAGATATAAGAACAGTTAGCAAGAAGCCTGCCACGGCCATACAGTTTGTAAGCAATGTAAGTCTCTGTGTTTACTTGGTTGGGTCTGAGCGGCTGTGGGACTGGCGGGTGAGAGAGATTTGTCCTGACTGTGGGCCAGGCAGGAAAACTAGCTACAGGCCCATCTAAAGCAACAGTGGGAGGGCTCAAGATCCCACTCTGCTCAACAAATTGATAATTTACTGAGACAAAAATTAATAACAACAAAAATCCACTTCAGAGTTAAACTGTACCACAGGTCAAATGAATCTAATAGACATCTACAGAATATTTTATTTAACAACTACTGAATGCACAATCTTTTTAGCATCCCATGGAACTCTCTCTGAGGTAGATCTCACTTGTGGCCATAAGGAACATCTTGAAGGAAGAAATACTAGGAATCAAACATTAAGGGTAATGGGGCAAGGACATAGGGGAAAGAAGATGGTGTGGTGAATTAGCCAAAACTAAGGATATAGGGGGAAAAAACTTTATGGAAATCCACTACTTTGTAAGCTAACTTTAAAATAGACTTTTAAGGGAGTTTGAATAGAGGTATCTCACATAGGTGAGCAGTGCTGCTTCCAGAAGACATGGGTTATAAAATGAAAATCTCAGTACCTGACATATCGTAACTCTCTACACGTTGTTGCCTACAGAGACCCTAAAGGCACCTGAAACAATATAAGCCACTGATGATGCTCTTGGTTGTCTGCCTATAGCTAAATGGTAAGATAATACTGATGAAGACACCTCACATTCTCATGGCAGGACACAAAAAAATCAATCTGGAACTGACTGAGAAATTTGCCCCCCATGGTTAGCATTCGTTGTTCTGGAAGAGGCTATGCAGGCCAGTGTGGGGAGAGAAACTGCTCTTATGTAACGCTGTGTCCTGCATGTTATACTGACCTGCCAGGCAGACTGCTGAGGTGCAGACAATGGTTGTTATGGGTTGAAAAAACACACTTTTCTGATTGAACTTGAAGCCTACTCCACAGGAAGGAATTTATGCCTGGATATCTAGTACAGTAAATCTAGTCAAAATCCATGGCTGTAGAGCTCATAGGCCCCAGAGGGGCAAACCTACTATTGTTGATTTGCTAAATGGATATATTGTCAAATTGCCTTCTAAACATTTAAGTTTATTCCCATCAATCTGAGCTGCTCTCAACCATGGTCAGAGATTCTTCTTTTACAGTGAGTAACAATTACTTCAGAGACATAGAACTGGTCAAAGTGATAAGGGTAACGGACGATGAGTTCTTAGCCCTAAGTAGGGTATCTGTATCAACTTCCCCTAAATCCTTATTCTGTCTGTTTTCATGAAGTTTAAAAGCTACAGAATGGGTGAAGGAGCAGTTCTGACACCAAGAAGAATTCACTGTCCATGCCAACACGTTGTAAGCTGATGCGCTTTCTACTTCTCCTTGTGATCCGTATTGTCCCTCATCATTCTACATCAGTGATACACTTTCAAGGAATGATTTCAATAATGTCCAAATCACCGTACCGTCTTTCAAATTTCGTGCAAGAATAGGGGCTACAGAGATGACTCCAAATTTTAAAGGCCTTGCCGAATTTTAAATTTTAATTTTAATTTTTTTTAATTTTAAAGACCTGAGCTCAGTTTCCCACACCCTGATCAGGCAGCTCTCAATCATATGAAACTCCATCTGCAGGAGATCCTGTGCCACTATCTGAACTCTACAGGCAACTTTACTCATGTATATACCCTACATACACACACACACACACAATGTATGATGGTACATGTCTTTAATCCCAGAACTCAGGAGGCAGATAGTCTCTGTGGGCTCAACATCAGCCTGGTCTGCAGAGTGAGTTACAAGCCAGCAAGGGGTAATGAGATCCTGTCTCAAAATAAAAAAAAAAAAAAATGTTTTAAAGTAAATATTTAGTTTTCTTATATATAAGAACTAGAAACCATCAAAATAAATTGATCCATTCACTTCTTGCAAAAGTGGATAAATACGCATTTGCCATAATAAACTGATAATCTGACAGAAAATATTGATAAATAAGACATACAATATCTTGTTTTTCTGGTTTATTATAATTTTTTTTTTTTTTGGTTTTTTGAGACAGGGTTTCTCTGTGTAGCTTTGGAGCCTGTCCTGGAACTCACTCCGTAGCCCAGGCTGGCCTCAAACTCACAGAGATCTGCCTGTCTCTGCCTCCCAAGTGCTGCGATTAAAGGCGTGAGTCACCACCGCCCATCATAAATTTTAAACATAATAATTCCTGTTAGATGGCTTAGAAGAAATTGCTGATATTTTGGAGGATGTTACCATCAATGAAATAACATATTTAAATTACTGCTTGCAATTCCATCCACTAAAGAATGACCACATGACACACATACGGTGATTACTTCCTGTGAATGAGTAGTTGGTTTCTCTTTCTCCAGCTATTTGCACAGGCTATACCTCCCTGGGTTCTTTATTAAGCATTTTATTTGTTTTCTAGATTCATTCAATGTGTATGTAGGTTGTATCACCACGTCAGCCCCAATGACACAATTTGTTTCAAATTTTGAAATAGAATTTCAATGCCCAGATATTTGTAAACAAACAAACACAAACACCCAGTGTCCCCCAAAGTCTATTGTCACTGTGCCTGTAAATTACTATTCTGGTAATTTATCACATGCGACCAGCTTGACACAGCTAGTTGAATAGTGGCTAGGAAAGATTTCCCCATCCCCTTCACCTCAAATCACTCCTACAGTAAACATGAAGTATCATACACTTCCTTTCCACAAAAAGGCTTCAGAGCAGCCCAGCAAACTGAGCCAAAGGGCTACACATACTGAATATTTTATCTTTGAAGAAACAGTCAAATATAATTCTTTAAAGATGCATGTATCTATGGAAGTACATTTTAAAAATACGGGCTTTGAAAGAACATTTATCCTAACCTAGAAATAGCAAAAAGCTACACATAACACAAAATATCTACCACAAACCAAGAAAGAAGCCTGACATCTAAAGAAAAACACATCTCTCTAAGAAGAAAGGAATGGTCATTGCTTCAATTATGGAAAACATGTGGCAAACAGATGCAAAAACCATAGAAGTAATAGTGATCTCAGCTAAAAACTTTAAGAAATGTCTAAGTTTTCAGTGTAGACTAGCATAAGACTTTCAAATCTTGGGCCAATGAAATGGCTCAGTTGGTGTCTTGTTTCCATTTCTGTTGCCATAATAAACAAGAGAACCTGACAGAGAGCAATTCAGGCGAGGAGTTGGTTTGTTTTAGCTTATAATCACAAGTTACACTCCATCACTGCAGGGAAACAGTGGCAGGAACTTGAAGCGGTTACCCGAATTGCATGCACAGTCAACAGCAGAGAGCAATGAGTTAATGTATGCTGATTAATACTCAGCTCACTGTATCCACTCTTCTAACGCCCAGGATCCTCTGAGTAGGGAACGGTGCCATCTACAGTAGATGGATCCCTCCACCTCAATAATGTAATCAAGATAATCCCTTACAGACATGCCTACAGGACAACTTGATCTAGACAATCCCTCATTGAGACTTGCCTGCCTAGTGATCCTACACTGTATCAAACTGACAATCAAAGCTGATCATCACATGCCTGGAACACTGATAGAAAGGGAGGCCTGAACACACACACACACACACACACACACACACACACACTAATAATATCAATAAATATCAATGATATATTTTAATACACGGGCTGGAGAGGTGATTCAGTCATTAAGAAAGCACACTGCTCTTCCACAGGACCTGAGTTTGGGTCCCAGCACCCAAATTAAGAGGCTCTAAACTGTCTATAACTGTAGCTCCAGGGATCCCACACCCTCATCTAGCTTCCACAGACACACATGTGCCTAAACCCACACACATAAACTAAAACAAAAATAAATACTTTTAAAATAATGATAAAATTGAAAATCTCTGAGAATTGTACACCAGGGTCTGTACCTAACCAACCACGAGTGTGCATTTTTTTCATGGACATCCTCTGGCCACTAGAAAGAAAGAAGAGTGTGGCCAAAGCAGAAGACCAGGAAAATCTTCTGTCAAGAGTATGAGTATACTTGGGGAGTGAAGCTACCACTACAAAGAAAAGATTCGAACTTTCTCCTTGCCCTTTCCTGTTCTGAAATCCAATTGCAAAATAATGGCCCAAGGGCTGCAGGGCACACGCAAATACTTATTGACTCTGGAGAAGAAGAAAAGACAAAGACCCAGTGGAGTGTGTTTGTAAAGGGATAGAACCAGCCTATCCCTGGATTAACAGTGCTCTCACTGACTGGAGAGAGGCAGAAAGCCTATCAATGCTAAGTTTAGCAGGCACATCGAGGAGGAACAGTATCTCTGAGAAAGTTCATTGCTGAGACCCAAGCATTAGGCATGCCTAAAATAAAGCCTGGACACAGAGAATTGCTCCTGCCACCACCCTCCAAAGCTCTGGATAGCCAGTCTTGGTAGTCTTCCACTGCAAGAAGATCAAGAAGATGGAGCCATAAAGTTCTTCTTGGGCACAGGCACTAAGAGGATGAAAGAAGAAAATGAGAAGAGGCATCTTTAAAAACCTTCCAGCAAGCCAGCCTGTGCCACTGCTTGGCATGGGCATTTGCTAGAGAAATCTGCAATTGTTTGTGCACAGAACAAACTATAGGAACAATGGCAGAATGCAAACAACTTAAATCCTGAGTCTATTGGTGCAAGATCCAATACTGACACCTTAGCAGATGAAGTGTGCACATTTCTGCACATCACTCCTGTTTCCCTCAGTCTCTACAGATCTATAGTTAACACCAACCTTCAAAAGCAACCTCCTATCAAACGGCTACCAATGCATGGAGCCAAAGCCACGGACAAAACAGATGTAGAAACTACCAGTTGCTTCAAGTAATATTTGTAACATTTTCATGGCTCCAAAGGAAGAGAAAAGTTTCAAGAGATGAGGAAGTTCAGCCAATATATCAAAAATTCTAATGGAATTACTAGGGAAAAAACATGATGAAGTAAAGAAAAATGAGTTTGACAAGCCCATAGGTAAACACTGCACTTAGCAGGGGAATCAGTAATCCTGAAGCTGGGACCATAGGGATTTCACAAACCAAAGCATCAACACCAAAAGGAGAAAAAAACAAAACAAAAACACTCCTGAGAAGAATCAAATAGTATCAAAATTGGGTGCTCATAATCCCAGAGGAAAAAAAAAAGGAAAATGGTCAATTGTCAGAACACCATGAAATACATTTTAAAAAAAACTAAGAAACTCAGAAAATATGAGAAAATAATTTTAATCCAGTCACATATGCAAACTGGTGAAAAGGAAGAAACGAATAAAATTTGAAAGGTAAGAAAAAAGATGTATTACCTATAAAATGGATAAAGATAAGGCTCCTTTTATTTTTAATTAATTGTAATTGATTGTTTTAATTAATTGTAAACAAAAATGCAATTCCAGTGATGTGCCCATGCATGCCCACTGTGGGTAGCACTATCCCTAGACAGATATCTCTGAGCTGTGTAAGGATGCCTGGCGCATCCTCCATGGTCTCTGCTCCATGTTGCTGCTCGAGTCTCTGCTTTGACTTCCCTGATGACTGTGACCTGGAATTGAAAGCCAAAGAAGTGATTTCCTCCCCTAAGTCCTTTTTTCATCATGACATTTGTCATCAACCAGAAAGAAAACTAGAATAAGTCCCTTCTCCCTCACCCCTCCCCAGTTCCTTGATGTCAAGTTATACTAAAGAGCCAAGTTGTTAAAAAAAAAACAACTTGTTACTTACACAGAACAGACACATGTATCAATGACATAGAACAAAGAATCCAGATACTAATCTGTAAAAATACAGCTGCCTGATTTTTTTTTTAAGACTCGGAAATATATACTGGAGAAAATAGCATCTTCAACAAGTGGTGTTGGGATTTCAACATGCAGAAAAATGAAATTGGGTCCCTATCTCTTACCCTGCACAAAACTCAAGACAGGAACCAGGAGGTAGGAATTGAGGCAGAGGCCATGGAGGAGCACTGCTTACCTGCTTTCCTGTGGCTTGCTCGGCTTGCTTTCTTCTTCAACCCAGGACCACCTGAGCAGTGACTCATCTCACAGTGGACTAGGCTCCTCCCTACCAATTACTAATCATGAAAATGCCCCCATCGACTTTTCTACGGGCCAATCCGATGGAGGCAATCCCTCAGTGGGACTCCCATCTTCCCAAATGACTCTACTTTGTGTCAAGTTGACAAAAACTTTCCAACACATAAGGTTTAGGAAGCAAAAACAACAATCAATAAGTGGGATTTAGTGAAATCAAAAGTGTCTGTACAACAAAGAACTCTGTCAATTATGGAGCACAGAGGAGCCGGCAGAATGGGAGAGAGTCTTTGCCAGACCTACATTTGCAGTATGGATTGCTGGTAAAACTGGCTATGTGCCCAGAGAAGTGTGGATGGAGACACCTATCTCTCAGCTGGGACTCAGTCTTTTCCTTTCAGAGGGAAGATTCTCTCCCCAGCTGTGAATCCAAGACAGCACATAGCTGCTGGACTGGCTTATTTATTTCCAGGCTATCGCTGTGGGCTCCTGAATCTTACAAGATCTCTCCCTCCCTTCCTCCCTTTCTCCCTCCCTCCCTCCCTCCCTCCCTTTCTCCCTCCTCCCTCCTCCCTCCCTCCCTCCCTCCCTCTCTCTCTCTCTCTCTCTCTCTCTCTCTCTCTCTCTCTCTCTCTCTCTCCCTCTCTCATTCATTCCACATGGTCTCCCATAGTCTTTAATCTCAAGGCACAGCTGTATACCTGTTGCCTGGGAGGGAGTGGTTTGGTTTTTATTGTCTGGCAGGAGCCAGATGAGTGCCGGGCCTCTATTCAGTCAACCTGCTTACAGTAGATTTCTCATTTTAAAATATGCAAGCCAGAAAAAAAAAATGATAAAAGCCAATAAAGTGATGAAAAGGAAAATGTCAGGTTTGTTCATTTTTAAAGTCAGCTGTAGCCAGAAGTTTCTCCAGTCCTGCCTGGCCCACGGTAGGGATGAATCTCTCCCACCTGAGACTCAGAGCCCCTTGGTCCCAAGTAAACACACAGAGGCTTATATTATTTACAAACTGTATAGCCTATGTGTCAGGCTTCTTGCTAGTTAGCTCTTATAACTTAACGCATTCCTATTAATCTATATGTTGCCACGTGGCCGTGGTGTTACCAGTCTGCTGGCATATTGCTCCTTGGGCTGGGCATCAGGCTGGCATCTCCCCCGACTCCACACTTCTCTCTGTATCTCTGCTTGGATTTCCCACTTGGCTTGTAAGCTTTCTTGCCATAGGCCAAAGCAGCTTTATTTCTTATCCAATGGAAGTCACACATATTCACAGCATACAGAAAGACATCCCACAACAGTCACCCTTCAAATTAACATGGATATTGACAGCTGTAATAAACAGCAAAATAAATATGCACAGAATTGAGTAGCAGGATATACATCAAAACACAAACTGGGTTGTGTAGCTGTGGGATTGTGTTCTCTTCCATATATTAGCATCTGTCATAGTTTGCTTCTGACTTAAAGCAAGGTGTGAGGGGCAGGATTGATTTGGCTTCCATGTCCTAACACAATCAATCACTGAGAGAAGTCAGGGCTGAAACTTAAGGAGGAGCAGAGACAGGAACCACGAGGAACACTTCTTACTGGCTTGCTCTCCATGGCTCTTCAGCCTGCTTTCTCATACAAGCCAGGCCTGCCTGCACAAGGGTGGCAATGCACACAGTGGGCTGTGCCTTCCCACATCTATAATCAATCAAGAAAATGCTCAACAGACAGGCCCACAGGCAATCCGATGGAAACAATTTCTCTATTGAGATTTCCTCCTCCCACTTACAACTAGGTTTGTGTCAAGTTGACAAAAACTGAACAGTACAATAGCTTACAAAGTTTCTGTAACTGTCTTGTGGTAAAATTATTTCTATTTAAGCATAAATTAAATGACGACTTAAAATTTTTAAATATGTGCTGCTGACATGGGGTCATGGGGTCATCTGGGCTGGGCTGCAGCAGAGGGCCATGTCTGGATATGTGGCCCCACCACAACCAGCATCTGTGTTGATGTCCATGGCTTCTGATATGTCCATCCAAGGCCCTGCCAATGCCAGGGGTCTGGGCTGCCATCTGGGGCTATGTTGGTGTCCAAGGGCCACGCTGCTCCTGGGGCCTGGCCCATCTAAGCAGTCTGCACTGTCACCTGGGGCCATGGTGACATCTCAGCCCAAGCTGCTGCCGAGGCCATGTCTGGGTCTGTCATTCCACTGCAGCTGGGGTCTTTGTTGATGTCCAAGACCACAGGGGGCCATAGGAACCATGCTTGTTGAAATCCAAGGGCCCTGATGAGCTGGCTCTGCCCCTCACTCACTGGTCATTGCAAAAGGAGAGCTGGTCCTACCTTCTACGAGAGAGCTGGCTCCTATACTCAGGAAAGATGGTCCTGCCTCTCACTGAGGGCTTGGGAAAGCTGGCATGGGCCTAAGAGAGCTGGCTCTGCCCCTCGCCTGAGCAGGGGCGGTCCCAGTGGCCCAGACTGACCAGCTCAGCTACCACCTAGACCTACATCCTGGACCCACTCTAATATCTACCTCATGTGTGATCTACTGGAATGAGTGATACCGAGAGGAGTTTGGGGGAGTGTCTAGGGCTGATGGCGTGTCAGAGACTAGAGGTCTTGAACCAGACCAATGACTCATTGCAATGAACATTTGCAGCTGAGGCTAATTGGACAAAAGGGTCTACTTCATGACACACCATAGCTCCTAATGCCATTAAGGTGAATGAAGAGGTGTTGGAGAAACAGGAAAGAAGGAGTGAGGTGGGGTTTTTTGTTTGGTTGGTTTTGTTTTTAATTAACTGGGGGGGGGGGGCTTTCTTCTGGGAATACACTGAAAGGGGTGGGGACAGATATGGAGGGACTAAGAGGTGAGCAGGATCAGGGTGATGTGAAATTTCCAACGAATCAATAAAGAATTATGTTATTCATAAAAACATTAAATAAGAAAAATAAAAATTAAGTTTTTTAAAAAAAAAAAATATATATATATATATATATATATATATATATATATATATATATATAAAGTAGGCTTAAACCACTTTAGCTGACATTGCTCATCCAAAGAGCCATAGACCATCTAACAAAAACCCCAGTACCAAACGTAAGAAACCCCTTTTTGAGTTATTGGTCAGAGGAGTTCAAGAGACTCCCAAAATAACATGAGCTATTGCCATGGCCCTTTGTTTCCTCCCATATGTTGAAGGCATGTCCCTGTTGCTGAGGACAATGAGCACTGGGAAATCTTTTGTGAAAGCGTGTCTCCTAGAAATATCCCGGAATCTTCAACCATGGTACCTCAACAATATAGCTGCCTAAACAATACCTCAACAAGTACAACACCAATGGACATGGAAGGAGGGAATCTCAGTGGTGAAGTAAAGCATTGTAGGATTAATCTGAACTAAACTCCTAAGAAATCAAAGAATAAGCAAAACGTAAAATGTGGAAAAATTACAACATGCTTTTAATATGATAATATCTCCGATAGCAAAATTCAGACTCATATAGATCACTCTTCTAACTGGATGCTTAAGTTGCATAGAGACAAAAGGATACAATTTAAAATTTTTATGCCAAATAAAAGAGTCATCTAATTTTTTGTTAACTCAAATATTTATTTAGTATTGCCACAAACATGAAAAAGTCCTAGGAATTTGGAAGATAACAGTGGATAAAATAGAACACAGTGCCAGCCCCTATGAATCTTCCATTTCTGTGTGTGCTTTAATGCAGATCTTATATCTAATTCTATATTTAATGGAAATATAGTTCTGAAATAAAGTATTGTTCACGTTCAATTGTTAGTATCACTGGGGACCTATTAACATTGAATATTTTTTCTTTCGGTGTAAGATTTCAATGTAAAAATAGAAGATGTTATAAATTATTTATATATTATCTTACTTTCATGCCTAATATAATATTCACATGAATGAAAAAATTATCCTCAATTTTCAGTTAGTACAAGATGAAGCAAAATCCCTTCAGCAGAGGACATGGAGGTGATTTTACCTCTCAAAATGTTTTTTTGTTTTGTTTTGTTTTGTTTTGTCCTCCAGGGGGCATTGTGTATTTGTGTGTATATGTGGGTATGTGTGCATGTACATATATGTGTTCTTGTAGATATATGTGAGCATATGTGTGGATGTGTGTGTGCACATATATATATGTCAGTATTGTGTCTGTAGGTGTGGGAATGTTGGGGGGGAATGTGTGGATATAGCAGTATATGTGTACATACATGTATATGCTTCTTAAAATTCTCAGTTGATGGACCAATCTGTTTTCTTAGATAGTTTTTCTAAGCATAACATAAAATGAAAAATCTCAAGTGTTCTGCTTGAAGGATTCTTTTAATACATGCTACCTCCTAGAATAAAATACAGGATATACTTCTATGTCTGGAGTCTATTGCTCAATTTCAGGCCTGAGTTTTCATCTATTTTGATAGACTGTAAGGTACTTTCTTCTCTTTGTGCTATATTGTATGTCTTTAAATAAATATATCATAATTTATATCTCCAGCCTGATGTTGGTGGGGGTATTTGAATCTTTTCCAATTTAGGGCTATTGGAAATGATATAGTAAATATTCTTGTGTCTTTTGTTAGATCTTTTGCTCATTTCTCTCTTGGGTAAATGCCCAGAAGTAGAATTCTTGGGACAGGGTGATGTATAAATTGAGATAAATAGAGCTAAGTAATTTCTGAGAATGTTCTCACCCATTTGTTCTCCAACCAGCATCATATGTTAGTGTCATTACACATCCTTGTCATCCATTAACATTGCTGGGTTTTTTCTCATATTTTAGCCATTCTTGTAGAGACATATTTATATTTCTTTTTGGTTTTCATTTTTGTTTAAGTTGTATTTTGAGCAACTTGTCGAATCACCGGTTTTCTGAGAGCCTTCTCTGAGGATGTTCAATCCTGGCACGTGTTTCGCTGGAATGTCTTGTTTTCCTCATTGCATTGTGGGAATCACTTACCGGATTCTTGCCTACTCATAATTAGCTCTCACAAGCCATTCCACTTAATAAAGAACTTCAAAATCTCAGTGGTGTATTGACAAGGCTTTTGACAACATTGATTCAGTCAAGGAAAATATCCTATGTCCTTGCATGCTGTTGGCCAACACTAATAATAAGACCAATCCCAGAGGCAAGGGGGTAGAGCAGTTCAATTCTCTTTCAAAAGAAAACTAGGTGTAGAGCAGTGGGAGTTTAAAAAATGAAGCAAAACAAAAAAAAAGTACAGCATGTACTTTCTCCCACTCTCCCTCAGTAATGTCTTCCAAATGAAGAACATTGTAATAATAAAGCAGAATGTGAAAATATTTTCCTTTAAGGTTTACAAGTTTTTATACCCACCCAATTTAAGATATCCCTAGGCTGGAAACATAGCTCCATGGCTAAGTGGCAGAACATATGCCCAGCATGAATAAGGTCCTGGGTTTGATCCAGTACTGGAAAAGACAGCTCTTTTAGATTTGAACATGAGAGAGAAGATTTTAGACATCATTAATATATTATTATTTATATGCTTTCTTCCTTTCATCCTTATATAACTTTGACATAATGGAAACTCATTTTCAATATTCTAATATCCTTCTACATTGAAAGTTGACAACTTTGTCTGGGAAGGACCAAACAGTGAACGTTGCTACTTATCGGACTGTCTGTCTGCTGCCACCCTCACCGCTCCCACTGCAGCACAGAAGCACAGAGATGACATGTAAGGCATTGGATGTGAGTGCAGGCCAGTCTGTCTGTATCCCTGTTCTGTCATACTTTAGAGAGTTTATTTTTTGGTCAAAGATGGTGGCACATGCCTGCAACCCAGCATTTGAAAGGCAAAGCCACAAGCCAGGCTATACATTGGCTTCTGGCCAACTAGAGAGACATGGCATAACCCTGTTCAAAAAACACATAGTAAGTTGTATTGTTTAATCTTTCACAATTGCACCCAAAACCTGTATGGAATTGATGTCTTGTACTTAGTTTTTAGAAGAGAAACTAGATAGATATGTAGGTAGGTAGGTAGGTAGATAGATAGATAGATAGATAGATAGATAGATAGATAGATAGATAGATAGATATGTAAATATAATCATATATTTTGTTAGTTCAGTGTCAATTACTGATAAGGCTCTTTCCCTACTGAGCATTGGCTTTTTCATAAATTCAGTGATCATAAGTATAAGTGAGTTCAGCAACTTTGATCTTTTTCAAAATTTAAGTTGCCATCCTTGGTCCTTCATATTTCTATATAAATGTTAGTGTCAGGGTTTTTTTTTTTTTCATTTCAAACACACATAAAGACACACACATACACACACACACACACACACACACACACACACACACACACCTCGACTGGAATTTGTATTGGGATTGCATTTGATTTGTATGTCATTTATGCGTATGTGTTTGTGTGTCTGTGGGTGCCCACAGAGGCCAGAAGAGGGAGCTGGGGTAACAGGTGGTGGTGACCCTCCTGCTGTGTATGCTGGGAGCTGAACACAGGTCAAGCAGTCAGAGTTCTTAACCCCCAAGCTATCACTTTAGGCTAGGATTGCATGTTTAGGCACACACACATGTAGCATACACACCCAATTTCAGGAAGAATAACATCTTTCCAGTGTTAAATTTTCCAATCCACAAACATGATGTAATTTCCCACTCATTTTTTTTTGTTTTCATTTTCCACAGTAATAGCTTATAATTGTCTTTATCGAAAGCACACATATTCACTAGAAATAAAGAGGACCATTTTATCATGATAAAATAATCTTGCCCATTGAAAAATACAATCATCTTAAATTTGTACACATCTAAGCATATAACCTCACTCACACACTAAGGCACATACGTGTTTGCATTGACATCATACACACACACACACACACACACACACACACACACACACACACACACACACACACATGAATAATAAATAAATAGCTAATTTGAGAGAGAGGGACCACTGCAGCAAGATGGTCTGAGTTCAATCATCAGAACTCCTGTAAAGGTAAAAAGAAAAAACTGACTCCACAAAGCTGTCCTTTGACTTCCACACATGCACCCCACACACATTACACTCACACAATAATAATGTGCTTTTGGTTTCTTTAAGAAAGAATATATCCTCAAAACACAGAGAGCAAAAGTTGAGAGAAGCCCAGTGTGGCTCTTGAGAGGAAGCCAAGCACTTGAGAGGAAGATCGTCACAAATTCAAGGCAAGCCTGAGCTACAGAGACAATTCCAGGCCATCCTGGAATTGAGCATAATATATAAGTGCTGTCACCAAGTTACACCTGAAGGTCTCCTGTCCCATTTTCATCTCATCTTGTTTTGGAGCTTTAATTACACACACAAACACACACACACACACACACACACACACACACACACGCATGCATGCATGCATACACATACATAATCACACATGCACACACATAAGCATGCACACATATACATGCCCATAAACACATATGTACACATGCACACCCACACATACATACACAGTACATACAGACATGCACACATACACATAACCACCCTCAACACAGACAGATACACCCACACAGACACAGACACACACATACATATACCTGTAAACATACACACACACACACACACACACAAACACACACACACAGATACTTTCTTTACCAAATCCTGTATCATTTTTAAAGCTATTTTGCATTTCACACTCCACCCAAATATTTTCTGCTTGCATTTTCTTTTTTTCTTTCTTTCTAGTCTATTGTTTAATATATCAGATTTCTCATTTCAACTATAGTATTAATTCCAGAATTTCCTCTTGAATTTTTTCATTCCAGTAAATTTTACATCTTTTCATTTATTTTCTTGAACTTAAGAACCATAGTTGCTTCAATACTGATCAGATCACCTTAATATCTGCATGTTCCACTCCTCTGATTCTAGCTTATAATTTTATACTTTATTTTGTGTCATTTGAAGCTGCTTCTAGGGCATCTGGTAGCTTTGCCTGAATGTCAGACATCTAATATTCTTCCAACAGGTAGAGTTTCTGATGACCCACTAAAATTGATTTGTCTACAGCACAGACCTTCATGGAGCCTCAACTGTAGCCCTGGGGGTTTCATGGCTTCCCACACACCACACACATACACACACACACACACTGTTTCCCCAACATCTGGGGAATCCCCAGATGTTTTCATGGCTGCTTTCCTTTTTGCTGTTTCCTTCCACTTCGTTTTTGACATTTGCTTTCAAATGCGATTAAAAACTTCCAATTTTTTTGTTACAACTATCTCTAAATTTCACATAAATCAATGGACCTATTTCTTTGCAGTTTCATTTTCTTCAGGATCTTGGCCCCTCAAGACCCTTTGACTTAAAAATGTTCTACCCCAAACATAGCCCACTGAAACTACCTCCCACACTAAGCACTTTCCATTCAGACTGTGAACTCCATGCTTGACATCAACAGGCCACCAATAACAAAACCCCGACTCTATCCCTAGCCTAAAGAGTAGAAGAGAAGACAGGGTCCGGCTCCTCTAAAGGTGTTTCCTTTACTCGTAACCCTCTCTCTGGATGCAGTCAAATGAATGTTTTGGATGTGCAGGAACTGTTTCATTTTTTTTGCCATTTATCTTTTGTATTCCTTGTGTGAGTGGGGCATCATTCTACCATGGACAGAAGCAAAATTCCTTTTCGAATATCAGGGTGTTCTCTCCCATTTCCTTCCTGGCCAAATGTATGCATATCTGCATTACTCTTGCACCCCCTTGGCATGCACTTTGCTCATCCCTGATCTTTTCAGAACGCAATAAACCAGAAGTATACATCTTTGTATAATAAGATGCCAAGCACTCTGCCCTGAGACCCTTCAACATTCCTCAGCATGCCTACACACCTCCCAAAAGGTGTACCTTAGACTCTGTTAAGGTGATGATCTCAATCACCTTTTCTGGTTTTATTTATTTCTCCTGTTTCTATGGAAACTGCACTGGCTATGGTAATGAGCCTTGAGCACAACAATGAGATTAACACCGAGACAGTAACATTATTTTAGGCTGAAGCTGCGGGGGTGGGGGATGCAAAATGAGCAAGAGCTACAAGGACTGCTGTTTACCCATAAACTAAAATCTAAATGGACTGAATTTTCCATCACTTACTTGTCTTGTCCTCTATATGTCTAGTCAAGGCGTATCTTTAATCCCCCTGACCAGTCTGACCCAATTCTTCATCTCTCTCCTGCTTTCTTATGCCAGCAATGGCAGGCTTCCTCCGTCCCTTGTCGACTTAATGTGTGTGAGGGCTGGAAGCAGAAGCTAAGTCGTCCTGGCACACTAAAGAACTGTGGGAGGCAGTGCCGAACAGCCAGAGGACACAGGAGTTCCACCATATTACGCTGTTTGTCACTCTGATGTTAACAATGGCCATGAGGTTGTTAGATAGACTGTCCTGGCTTTTTCCTCTTGTTAGTATTTTAGCATTCTCTTCCACGCCATTGTCCCAGGTTCCTTTTCATGGTAATCTCCTAATTACCTTGCAGAGAGGTGATTTGCCCACTGGAAACCAAGCAGGCTTGGGTTGTTGAAATCCACCGGGCTACTCATTCATGTGTTCCTATGTTTACAATTTAGCTGTGTTAACTCATGGAAACTGCTCTGGGACAGATTTAAATCAGAACAGACAGCTTCCATTTTTGCTCTGAAAATCAAATGAGAAGACTTATTTTAAATGGGTCGTTGGTGGCTTGTCCCAACATGTGTGGCATGCATGTTTACTTAGATGCAGCTTGGAATATAATTTTTAACAAGCCCAAGTGTCTTTGTCAAAACAGACTTAAAAACAAAACACCTCACGTGGAGTGTGGACTATGATGGGCACCCAAGGGGCACAACTTTCTTTCTATAATACATGTAGCTAACACAATGAGCAAATTTTATTCAAGTATTTATGATTCTTGGATTTTCATAGAGAAGCCTCTGTGAAAAATAGATGACAGATAGATAGATAGATAGATAGATAGATAGATAGATAGATAGATGATTGATTGATGGATTGTCCTCTCACTACTCTTAATATTTCAACAAACAAAGAAAAATCTATTTAAAATTGGATTGAGGTTTTTAGCTTCAGTGCTACAAACTGAGTATGTTTGTAAGCAATGTTCAAGTGTTTAGCCTTCTATTTGTTAACTAAGATTTATTGAATAAGTACTGTAGGTCAGTACTATACGAAGTGGTCCTAAAGGTAAAGAGATGAATAATTAAGTAATTCTGGGCTGGAGAGATGGCTCAGTGGTTAAGAATTCCTGCTGTTCTTGCATAGGATCAGAGTTCAGCTCAGTTCCCAACACAGACACCAGGCAGCTCCCACCTTCAACTCCAGAGACTCTGACACTCCCTTCTGGCTTCCAAGGACACACACAAAAAAAAATAAATAGATGGATAGATAATCCTATAAGGTCTCTGATATTGTTCATGTAAATATTTACAAGTCCCAAAATGGAGGTAACTATGGAGATGATGAACATTTTTTTTTTACTATAAAACTCTCTTCACTGCTGATACCAAAACAATATGTCATTGGACTGGAGAGATGGCTCAGAGGTTGAGAGCACAGGCTGCTCTTCCAGAGGTCCTAAGTTCAATTCCCAGCAACCACATGGTGACTCACAACCATCTATAATGAGATCTGGTGCCCTCTTCTGGAATGCAGGCATACATGCAGACAGAACACTGTATATATAGTAAATATTTTTTTAAAAACTATGTTATTTACCCTTAATTCTATATAGTTTTATAGTTAAAAGAGGAAAGATCTTAGATTAAAGTTAAAATATCAATCATACTATTTAAAATAACTGAACTAAGCAATAATAACAGCCACAATGTGAGTTAAACAGTACCCTTTAGCCACTGAATCTTTCCCTCCACGTCAAAGAACATACATAAGCATTTACATACATGGAGCACACCTTGAAATGCTTCACCTGAACTAGTAAGTAAGTTAATGATTATTAATTATTTAATTTAGCCTTTACAGTACCCTGAGAGGTAGGTGTAACAAAACTTTACTACTAGGATTAAACCATTTAAAACTATACAGAGTATCTTCTACAGGTTAAAAAAATAAATAAATGGCATAATCCCCAACCTCAAGAACATCAACATCTCAGGAAGCACACAGGCCTTATCTCATAGGACTCTACACAAATACCCCAGTGTCTTTCCTCACTTCTCTGTGTTCTCCTGCCTCCTGCACTGAACAGCTCCCAGACCACCAAGAATGAAAGTGTCTGAAGGATTTGCACTTATCAGTCTCAAGTTCAATCCGAAGAGGCTTACCTTCTTGGGACTTTCTTATAGCAGCTTGTGAGATAGTGCCATAGCTAGTCTTCAGGCCATGGGTACAAAGGTAGTTGGGACAGCCTGGTTAAGCACAGCAGATCAGCCAGGCACAGTGGTACATACCTTTAATCATGACACTTGGGCAGATGGATCTGTATGTTTGAGGTCAGCCTGGTCTACATAGTGAGTTCCAGGATAGTCAGAGCCACATAGTAAGACCCTGTCTCAGGAAAGGAAAATGCCAGGCCATGGTGGCACATGCCTTTAATCCCAGCACTCGGGAGGCAGAAGTAGGTATATCTCTGTGAGTTTGAAGCCATTCTGGTATATAAAGCAAGTTCCAAGACAGTCAGGGTTACATAAAGAAACCCTGTCTCGAACAACAAAAAAATAATTAGTTTAAAAAACATAAATAAATAAATAAATAAATATAAATAAAGCAGTTCAAATGCAAATTGTAATGAAATATTTTAATCATGTGTGTGCTTGGTTATTGAAGTTAAAATAATTATTTTCAGCCATGCTTTTTAGTCTGTGACTGAATTTCATTATAGCCTAGTAGAGTGCTGTGATAAAACAGCTGACCTTTGCCCTTGAGTCACTTCCTGCAAAGGAGTCTTCGCAGAAACTGGACTGACCCCTACCCTCTGATTTGACAACCATGACGGCAGTGTCCTCCCCTCTCTGACCTGACAAGAAAGTGTCATCTTCTAAGATTCTACAGAACAACAGTCTTGCTCCCTTCTCCAAAGCATGCCCGCCATGATGAAGGAGTGGCGCCGCTCTGCTCAGGCTCCTCCCCAGGACTCTGTTCTGGGCCTGGAGGCTGCATGTGCTTTATTCACCTGAGTGCCTGCTCATCAGAGAGGCGGAGACAGAGAACGATGAAGAAGGAGAGAACAAAAGAAAGTAGAGAATCTCCTACACCACCACTCTAGACCTTGGAAATGAGCCTTTCATCAGGCAAGTAGGAGAAGTACACACATTCCCGGTCGTCCAGGATGGACAGCATTGCAGCTGCTCCTGGATCATGCCAACCAGCTGACCCAGGATGGCTGTCCGGGGGTCTCCCCTTCATTCTGATGCTGCTAAAATAGCCTAGTGAGGAGATCAGAACGTTTTGATAAAGACGTTTAAAATGGTACCTTACCCAGACCAGTGCAGGTACCACTGCTCACCATCTTTCTGGGCTCTGGGTGTGTTTGTTATGGAGTGTCCTTACAAAGGGTCCTTTCAAGAGACAGGGAGAAGGAGAGTTCTTTACTTAATAGGCCTTCTTTAGAGTAATTCAATAAATATAAATAAATACAGAGTATTAATATATAAGAATTATTTATAAACATAAATCTGTAAGTATATTAATATATAATATATAAATATACAAAATATACTTGTGAATATACTGATATTTCCAAATATAAATAAAATGTTTATGATAAATAAATATAGAAATATAAGTAGAGTTTCAAATGCCAGGTGACTTGGACTTTGAGTGGCCATTTCAAGTCCCCCATATTCTCGGTGGCACTGATGGTCAAGTGTCACTCAGCTCCTTCAGCACAATGCCAGGAAGAGAGGTGCCTCTTGATGAGATTTGGGGTCTATTTCATTTCCTCCATTTTCTACTTTCTCCTTTCTTCCATTGTGATTTCTTATGCATTTTACTGACCTTTGAACAATATTATTTGCTTTATATTTTTATTAGACAATTAGATCATAAATTTATGTTTTCTGGAGAAAGAGAGGAAAGTGTAAGGCAAAAGGGAAAGCTGTATGGAAACCTACTGTTCATCTACTGTTTTCTTTATATAAAATAGTTTGGTTGCAGTTACCCTACACAGGTATAACAATCCTCCCAAAAGTCATAGATTGCCAAATAAAATGTCCAGTGCCAAGAATGGGATACCTCCCCTTGAGTGGTTGGTCAGAGATGTCCCAGAGAACTTCAAAAGAATACAGCATATTGCCATTGCTCTCAGGAACCCACAAGAACTTGATAATAAGACCCTATAGCCAAGACACCACATACTTTGACCAAAAGACATGGAGAAACAAAGTGATCAGGAAACTTATTCCTTGCTCGCTAACATTCATAATACTGAAAGATAGTATGCAGGCTTTTTGTGGCTGGGGGAGTCCATAGTCTTGTCCAGTTGTGAACACTATGAACTACAATTATAACCAAGTGGCAAGCTGTGCCTATAGGTGCAATAGTGGTGGGAATAATAAGGGGGTAACCAACTGCTTTCCGGTTGGATTTAAGATGCACTCCATAAGAGAAAATATATACCTGGTACTGTAAATGTATCCAAGAACCCATGATTAGGAAATTCACAAGCCAGAAGGGTGAACCTAATAATATTATTCTAGTATATCAAACTGTCCTCTTAACTCATATCTGTATACCCAGAGATTGGTGCAGCTCTCAGACCTCAACAGAGAAATTTCTTTGTGTGGTGGACAGCAGTTAACACATAAACTCGTAATTGGTCAAAGTACAAAGATTGTTAGTGGAGAATTCAGTCATAAATTGGATATCTACCTGACCTCCAAACTCCAAAATTAGAGACCATCTTAGAAGAGGTCATGGGAGGACATGACTGAAACAGTGTCCTCTGGACCTGACAGAACAGTTGCTTTTGTGAACTCATAACAGTTTTGGTTGCCTGCACAAGACCAAGCCAGTCAAAATTCTAGCTTGGAAAGGAGAGGGGTTCCCAAGCCCCTAACTGAGAGGAAACTGACAGTTGATGGCGTCTGGAGGATGGGGAATCAGTTTTCTTTAAAGGTATGTTCCCAGATATATCAATCATGCTCTAAGGGATAGCCTTTCATTCAGAACTCTATGGGAAGCATGAATGGGCTCAATGGGTTATATTCCTAACATATTGAGAGAGAGAAAGTGAGAGAGAACACAACCCTTTCCAATTTATTCTCCTCTAATCTCCCAGTCTAAGGTTCATGTTGTAATTACAGGAATTGCAGACAAAGAGTACAAGATTGGTAATTTTCCTTCATAGACCATGGATCGTAAATTTATGAAATACTCACAGATTTATTTTTACACTAAAAAGTCAACAGAACAAAATATTTATTAACACTTATTTGGTGAAGAGAGAAAGGTTTTGGAAACCAAATATCTAGCTATAGATCATCAAAGCTAATCTCACAAGTATGTGGCCAGTACAATTCCATGTGAGGCCATGGTAGGGGACTCACCATGTAGGGGATTCAGACCTACCACGGCAATCTATTTCCTGTCATTGCCATTCTGAAATTCTTAGTACATTTTGAGCTCTGTGTGTCCGTTTTGCACCAGGCCCCTCAGTTTTACAGGCATTCCTGGAAATAAACCTCCCGTTCCCTTACATGTAGAGTACCAGTGTGTCCCTTTGTGCTTGGAACAATAGTTCCCTTTGTCTTCCGTCAATGGTTACTATTTCAGGTCATCCTGCCCTGCATTCCAGAAGTTTAACTGATAAAATACATAATTCCGATGCTGAAGTGAATCACTGAATAAAAACCAAAAGCCAGCTGTGATTTTATGTTCAAGGGTACAGGCAAAGGTACAGCCCAGGTTTATTTTCATTGTCATCTTAACACAACCTAGAGTCTCATGGCAAAAGGAAGCAGTAACTGAAGAATTGCCTGGATTGGGTAGACCTATGGACATGTCCATGGAGGCATTTTCTTGGCTGCTAATTGGCAGAGGAAGAGTGGTACCATCTGCAGGCAGGTTGTCCTTGGCTATATAAGAAAGTTAGATGAACATGAACCTGAGAAAAAGTCAATAAACAGTGATCCTCCAAAGTTTCTGCTTCAGTTTCTGCTTGAATTCTTGCCCTGGCTTCCCTCAATAATGGTCTGTGATGTGTAAGTAGAAGGTGAAATAAATCCTTTCCTCCCCAGGTTGCTGTGGTCAGAGTGCCTTATCACAGCAACAGAGAAGCAAACGTGAACAGGGACTAAAACTGCTTGTCCAACACTTCTAATACTTCTGGAAATAACCAGGGTGAGTGACTCACTTCACTCTTTGATGGGAAATGAGAATGGTATAGCCCCAGCTCTAGACTGAAGTCCTCTGTAAGCTCAACAAACCTCAGTGACCAGAACTTATGATGTTCCCCACTCACCCTATACAACCTTTGAGAAAAATGTCAAAATTGTGTCATTGCTGCCCACTCAGCTACCAAGACACACCATGGTGCTCTGATGCCCTCTTAATCCTCTGGCATCCTTCCAGGCTCTGCCTCCAGCTAAATAAAACTCCGTATGAAAGCTTACACTCAAATAGGAGGGAAACCCAAAACATGGCTTCTGACTCAATTGCATGCCCACAGAGGAAAGCTGTGAACCCACCGTGAAGTCCTTGCTCCAGCAAAGCACAATGAACTTCAGGGGAAATTCTGCCGAAAGCAAGCTGGTGAAACAGGACTCAGTGGTGTCAAGTCAGATTAGTTCTGTCTGCCTTTACCTAGCTGGGTGTCAAACCAACAGGACGGTACTCTTTTATTGTATATAACTGCTTGTAGCTCAATATGTTTCTATCTTTGTGTATAGCTAGATGTGCAAAATGTGGTGCAATTGCCTTTTATGGAGGTGATAAATTTCATTTACAGCATGTACATAATATGCATGTTTGCAGAAAACATATTGATCAAACCAGCTTCCTTTACTATACTTAAAATGCAGAGAAAACGTAACATTTTCTAGATTAACATATGTTGACACAGCCAAAAAAATGAGAAGGAAAACACTAATAATATTCTGTTTAAAAAAGTATATACCCTAAAATGTCTTGGGTGATTCTGCCAGTACTATCACAGGGAACTTATGCCCAGAATGTGTCCTTGAGGTCTCAGAATAGTAACCAGTCAAATCAAGGAGGAAAAGCAAGATGGCTGGGCTTTTTCTGCCCTGAACAACCCAATACATTTCATCAAAAATTGTTACCCAACGGGATGTGGTATCAACATGTCTATTCAGTACATGGAGCCTGAAACAGGAGAATCTTAAGTTTGAAGGCAGCCTGATATGCAAAAAGGTCCTGTCTCAAAAATAGATGGATGGATGGATAGGTAGATAGATAGATAGATAGATAGATAGATAGATAGATAGATAGATAGATAGATAGATAGATAGATAGATGATAGATAGATGAATAGATAAATGAATGAATGAATAATAAATAGATAGATAATAAATAAATGAATGAATAAATAAATAAATACTGGTCACCTTTGGAGCCCAACATTGCAGGATGCCAGGTTGTTCTGCAGCAGAAATTCATACCACAAGGTTTGTAAGTTACTACTCTCCAGTAGGGCAGCAGCCAGGGAGGGAAGGCAGTAGAGGCAATTTGAGTCATGGTGAGATAACAAGAGACGCTTAAGTGAATCTCTAGTTTCTCTGAACACAGATGACCCCTTAGAGATGCCCAGGCTGAGTCCAGAGGTCCAGGGCATTGCACCCTTGCATTCACCAGCCCTTAAATGAAACCACTTTCAGGAAGAAGGTATATCCTAGGGCAGAGTGGCTGTTTTGTCAGAAAATGAATTTCTTAGCTGTGAGTCATCAGCGTGCAATAGTCCTGGCTGCTGGGGCATCCATGCCTCATCCTGAACATGGTCTAAGAAGCTGCCACCTCCTGCACAACTCAGATTCACTTTCTTTGGATAAAGCCACAGCTCCCAGACACATGCTTTCCTCCTGCCTAGGGAATAGGAAGGGAGCAGATAATCATATCCTAGAGCTCAATAGGTTTATTATTTACTGTTGCTGTAATAAAACACTGGGGGGAAAGCAACTAATGGAAGACAGTTTATTTGGGTTTATGGTTCTGGAGGGTTGAGTCCTTCCTGGTAGGCAGGAAGCATGGCAGCAAGTGGCAGGCATAGTGGCAGGAACAGGAAGCTGAGACATCACATATCCATCCACAGACAGGAAGCAGCGAGAGAGAATAGGAAATAGGATACAGCTATGAACTTCCAATGCCTGCCCTCGGTTATGTATTTCCTCCAGTGAGGCTGCACCGCCTCTCCAAAATGCATCACCAACCGGAGACCAAGTGTTCAAATTCCCGAGTTTATGGAAAACATTTTCATCCAAGCCATTACAATAAGACTCTGGCTGCAGACCTAGTGACTGTGCTCCCACTCCTGTCTAACCTTGGAACTTACAGAGCTGGCCAGACAAGAAGCACAGACTCATGAGTTGAGTAAGTTCTTGAGACTGATGATTTTTTTCAAGTTTGCTTCTATTTTTACCATTAGTTTTTAGAGAAATGTATTCCAACTTGGGGTATATAGTGTCATAAAATGATTATTAATTGACATATATACTACATCCTGAAGAGTTGGAGCAGCTCAGGTTATCATCATCAACTTCAAGAGCTGATTCATCACTTCATGAGGCCAGCATCTTCTGCCTGATATGGGATATGAGAGGACAAGTAGATACCATGGCTTTGTTCCACTGCACAGAAATCATAATCTCATGGTGTGTGATAGAGGAGCCCGTGTTAGAGAACTACATTGTATAGGCTTTCTGGGAGCAGAGTTTGGTTGTGAGTGGTTGCTTCCTCAGGCAAGCCTCTAATGACATCACAGAGTGATTGACAACTACTGTCCAGTTTGGAGAGGCATTGGACCATAAAATCAAGTTGATCCATGCTAGACTTCTGACCTCAAACACTTTGAGATGAAGTGAATATGTGATATTTAAAAGTGCTAAATTTGTGATATTTGTAAATACCTTATAGAAAATTCTTACAGGTCCTATGTGTGCCAAATCCATACCCGGAATGCTGGTGGGAGATTATCTTGATGAATGAGAACCCATGTTTCTGGACTCATGCGTAGCTACCACCGCTGACATTGTGGCTGTTCTGCTCACATACTCCTTGTGTCATGGCTGATGACATGGGGTGTTTATTTAATCGTTTGACCAGTGGGTACTATTTTTGTCATGGATGCTCTCTGACATCAACATGAAATACTGAAGTTTTCACACTTCATGATCAAAAGCTTTCTGAATTTCACTGAGCCCAAACTTCAAATTTTCCTCTTTCCAGGACCAGTATTCAAACTTTCACCACCGTCTATGAGCCCATCTTTATTTTAAAATGGGGCTCTTTTGTTCCACACAAAGTAAAGGACCTGCACAGCTCATCCACTAAGGTCTTCTTCATCCCTGGCTCACAGGGCAACTCAAGAGGAGTGGTATAGAACAGTAGACATCTATCATTAATTGTGGCAACCTCTTTCTCAATCACCTAGTCTCCACCTGTCAGGTCCTCACCACTAGTCAGTCACTTCTATCTTATAGTGGGTTGCTTCTGGACCTTGGGAAATCTGACAGTTCCAAACACATGATGAGCATTATTGGCATTCTGACATATACAAGTAGGACTTTTCCGTTTGCTTTAGAAGAGATGTCCTGACATGCACCTGACTGCTAGGACACTAAATCTTCACTGAGTACCTGTTTCCTTTCTAGAGCACATGTGACTTATCAATATTTACAACATGCTTGCCCATTTTAGTTTGTGAAGTTTGATGTTATGACGAAGTGGACAGCCTTGATGCTCAATTCTTGGTCGTTATGAGATGAACAGAAAAGTTAACATGACACTGAAAAAAGGGTGTAGATGTGTGCTGTGGTCCATCCCATATGAGTGAAAACCGTTTGAATTCGTCTTCTTGATATGTATTTCAAAACTTATGAGACCAATCTCTAATTTCAAGCACTGGCTGCCACCTATATGTATACATCTGACCTAACAAAGCTACTACATTAAGTACAGCCCTGCAATTCCTTTTTTGGTGGTGTTTCCATTGGTCCATTGTCTTCCTCCATGATGCTTACAATGGTCAGAATATTAAGTCAAATAAGACTACAACAAGAGGATAGATAGAGATGGCCCAGCAGTTAAGATGAACTCTTGCTTCTCTTCCAAACTTTGTTTCCTAAGACCCACATTAGGCAGTTCACAACTATCAATAACTCCAGCTCCAAAGAAGTCAATGCCCTCTTCCAGCCTCCACAGGCATTCATACACATGCAGCATTCACTCATAGACACACAGGCACATATGCAAATAAAAATAATTTTTAAAAAACAAATCACATAAAGACTATACAAGACACCAGGTGGGGGTAGCTCATACCTTTAATCCCAGCACTCGGGAGGCAGAGGCAATCGGATCTCTGAATGTGAAGCCAGACTGGTCTACAGAGTAAATTCCAGGACTATACAGAGAAACCCTGTCTTGAAGAAATCACAAAAAATCCACAGAAATAACTAATCTGGCTCATAAGAACTCACAGAGTCTGAACCAACAACCAGGGGGCCTGGGTGGGATGGACCTAAGTCTCCTACATATATGTGACAGGTTTGTGGTTTAGTCTACTTATGGGACTCCTAACAATGGGAGCAGTGCTGTCCCTAATGCTTGGGCTGGCTTTTGGGAACCTACTCCTCATACTGGGTCACCTTGCCCAGCCTCAATATAAGGGGAGGTACTTAGTCTAACTGCAACTTGATATGTTGTGCTTTGTTGATACCCATGGCAAGCCCGTCCCTTTCTGAACAGAAACAGAGGAAGAGTAGATTGGGGAGGAGTGGAGGGAAGGAGGGAAGATGGAAGAAAAGGAGGGAGGTAAACTGCAGTTGGAATGTGAAATAAAGTAATTAAATAAAATGTTAAAAAAGAAAATTTTGAAGAAGAGAAAAAAATTATTAACAGATGGCCCTTTATTTAAAGGAAAAACAAATATGAAATGTGAAGGTAGCAGAGTTAAATTCATCACACTTTATCTGGAAGCCATGAACCCCATTCTTAGCATCACACCATTGCAAAAGAAGAAGAGAAAGGTGGGGTACACAGTGCACTTTTTCTAGATCATACAGTTCGAGGTGGATCTTTCAATATGTACGTTGCTTGAAATCTGTTGTTTACATGTGACTACCAAGTTAGGGTTACTAAGGACTAAAAAGCAACAAGCAAGTATCTTAACATGAATGTGGATGTGCAAAAGGCTGTTTGCAGTTCATTGTTTGATATTGTTTTTAAGATTCTTGATAGTTATTTATGGATTGTTTTATCTTCTTTAAACTCAGGTGTCTTGAAAGAAACAACAGCTTCATCACAACTCAATTGATGTTTATACAATCTTATAGTAGTCATGTGGTCATTATTATCTGATTATTAATATTCCATGTCTGATCTTTTCAAAAAGATTTATTTATGTAATATAACCCTCATCAGAAATTTATGGATCATGCACTATTCTTAATCTCATTTTACAAATGTATAAAAAGAAGATACAAAGGTCAACTAACTTGTCTAGAGTCATAGCACTATCTAAATATTTGTGTGTAAGTTTATAAGTGATAATTGTTTTGGAATGTGTAAAGTTTGATAGACACTGTAGGTTAGAAGGATAAATACAGATTGGTAATATGCTTAAATTTACTTGCTATTGTTAGATATTAAATACACATAGAGAATATAAATTTTTTAAAAGCTGAGAAAAAACCAAAGATAAATAAATAAATAAATAAATAAATAAATAAATAAATAAATAAATAAATAAATAAATAATTGTATAAGGACTTCCTCCCTGAAATTTTTATGGCTTAAGCATGGTACAAATTTTACTCATTCACTATCATATCTAATATTACTTCTTGTTTGCAATTTCAGAGATCTGTCCCAATATAATGGGTCTAATCCTACAGACTCTTTTCTAAAAACTACTCATTCTAAGTATGCATTCTGATACTGGGAAAATGACCCCAGAGTTGGTTCATGGACCCAGTGGACCCATTCTGAGCTGGGACTTCAGCCAGAATTTATTTTCAGGCCTTAGATACCCTCATGCTAAGGGGTCATAAGGAAGTTTGGGGTCTCCAAGTCAGCAGTCCTTAAAATATCTGGCCATTCCCCTTCCCCAGTGAACAGTGATATGAGTAAATGAGCCAGGGGTCCCTTTGGGAACAGAATTAGAGAATCACTGCTGGGTGTACTTTTTATGGTGTGGCATGGTCCTCTCTTGGGAATTCTGAGTCTAAAAACTGGATGAAGTCCAAAAACTGGGCAAGAGGTCAGCATTTTTCATTAGCAAAGTTGCTCTAAACATTATACATTCCTAAACTCCGTTGTTTGCAGAGATGAGTAATGTCATTGTCAACTGCTCATCTATCTTGTCCCTGGTGTCCTGGGTTCTTTTCACCATTCCCATAGCACTCTACAGGTAAAGACTCCAACCTTGTCACTCGTGACCATGCATCCTGTGGTATGGCGTGTGCTGCAGTTACTGAAGGGCCATCCCCTGTCTGTGATTTCTGTGTCTTATCATCTTTATCATCACTATTAAGAAGCTCTTTCTTGTTTTAAAATTTAATGTTTATTTACTTATTTGTTTGTTTGTGTGTTGTGGGGAGTGGATGGATGGATGGATGGATGGATGGATGGATGGATGGATGGATGGATGCCCGTGTGTAGGAACATGCAGTAACGTGTGAGTTGATCACAGGACAGCTTACTGCATCAGTTCTCTCATTTCATGGGGAGTTTCAGGGACTGAACTCTGGTCATCAGGCTTAGTGCTGATGACCACTCATCTTCCTGCTGAGCCATCTCACCAGCCCCTAAGGAGCTATCTCTACAATACTTCAGCTTGTACTTTGGCCTACACTGGGAAACCCTGACACAATTCAATGCACTCACCTATCTATTTCCTGTTGTTTTGATAAAGTTAACTCTAGGTTTTCTACATGAATATATCTGGGTGGATGACTTCCTGTCTGTTTGCATAACCACTGTGTCAGGGCTTCTTAAATATTTTCCACTTTTCATATAAGAAATTCTTATGTGACACCCCCTAGTATATAGGCATATTTATATGTATATTCATTTATGGATATTGAAAATCAAATATTTATTTAAAAATAAATCATAAGAAATTTACTTTAAAACAACTCGTTGTTATATATGTAATTTGAAGATGAGAAGTTGGAGAGATGGCTCAGTGCTTAAGAGTGCTTGTCGCTCTTCCAGAGGACCTGGGTTCAATTCCCAGTACCTATGAAGTACACATGCATTCATGAGGGCAAAACACTCAACTATACAAAAAAATCTTTAAAAGAAAAAGATGAAAGCCAATTTCCATACTTATGGACAGATGCACTTGTTTGCTTTATATAAAGAATCAAATCTTGGCCAAGTGTGATGGTGTAGTCTTTAATGCCAACATATAGAGACAGAGCCAGGCTGATCTCTGAGTTAGGGACCAGTCCAGTCCACATAGTGAGTTCCAAGCTAGCCAGAGTAATATCATGAGTCCCTGTCTCAAAAATAAATTAAATTTTGGTTGAATATTTGCTACTATATGACATGCAGTATCTTTAATATTTTTCAGAGTTAGTCAATATTTTGAATTTATAATCATCAATGCTGAGGCCATCATTTAATATAAATATAAAATATAAAATAGCAGAAATATACCTAGGAGTCATTTCAGAAATTGTTCAGAATTTTGTCCCAATCCTAAATCATAATTCATTGAACAATTTTGTATAAAGTTAAAGTCAGCAACTCAGACAGCAATTTTTAAAATCAAACATTCTTACATAATACAGTCCAAAGACAGACTTCCGTGCTGAGGGATGATGATAGGAAAGTATTAAAAGTCTTGGTTTCCTGTAATTAATCATTATGTCCCATAACTGAAGAAAACTCTGTATATATGGAAAGGAAAAAATGCAATTCATAGCATACAACAGTCCCAGAACTCAGTGGAGATGAGTATTCAGTGTTCATTGGCCAAGAAGGCATAGATAGACAACACCAAGTGAGCACATCACATGTTCAGAACCAAGGCTTCAGTGAAGTCACATTGCAGTACCTGTTCCTTCCTGGAACTACTTGGGTTCATTGTGTGTTTGATCTTGAGCTAATGCTTTTGACGCATTCAGAACTTTTTTCACTGTTGCCAAATCTTTCATGACTCACACATTTGATTACTGGATTCCATTTTGCTTTGGGACCTCCATTTAAATAAGCTGTGCACTGCCAGATGTGATGTCACACGCCTTTAATCCCAGCACACAGGAGGCAGAGACTGGTAGATCTCTGGAGTTGGAAGTCAGCCTGAACTACACAGTGAGCTCTGACTCCAGATAGCCAGAGTTAAAGAGTGAGACCTTGTTTTTATTAAAAAACAAAACAAAACAAAACAAAAAAAAAAAAAAAAAAAAACAAAAACAAAAAAAAAAAAACACTGTATGCTGTAGTATCACCCCACTTGTCTAGATTTTGGATCCCTTCCCCTATTATCTGCCATGTACACTGATGTGAGTTGTTCTTCCTCCTCCCCCTTTTCCTTCCTCCAATTCTTTGTATTTCTTTCTCTTTTTTTTTTTTTTTAGACAAGATCCTGCTATACAACTAGGCTAACCTTGACTTTGACCTTGAATTCACTATGTGACTCAAACTTGGAATCTTTCTGCATACTGAGATAATAGGCATGTGCCACCAGTAGCCATCACTTCCTTCATAGTTAAAATAGCCATCATAACAACATGCTAACTACTAGCTACTTCCACTGGGTCTTTGATAGAACATTATACCTATGACACAAAAGAGCTCCCACGTAAGTAAATTTCCTCTAGTTTATGTTCTATGCCTTGTTTCAGCATCTTTGGAAGTCCAGTTTGCTTATATATTCACTTGGACTTCACATGGACATACTGGCTAGCTTCTTCAGCTCCTAAGATCCAACACTTTCCCAGCTGAAATAGATTATGAATTAATCCTCTGAAGAGTTGTGGGTCTAATATCTAGAAGGCGAGTTGGTAGTATGTTTTGAGGGGAAAGAAAGGGCCTCCCCATTTCTTTAAGTAAGAGAAAGCATTGACTTCTAAAAAAGGGAAGTACTAAATCAGACATCTCTGTCAACCACAGCCACCACTACCATCAACTCTCAGAGAACATCTTGAAAGAGGAAGAGGAGAGAATGTAAAAGCCAGAGGATGAGGAAGAGTGTTGTGAAACACTATCTTCTAGACAAGATGCAGCTATTGTGCTGATGAGCTCACAGCAGCTGTGGTTACCTGCACAAGGTAAAGCCAGACAAAATCCCAGTATGGATAGGAAGAATCTCACCAGGGCCCACCCCTAACCGAGGAGCTAATAAAAGTTGGTAATTGGGAGGCAGACATGTGCAGGAAGATGCAGAAGTGGTTAGAGGGAAGAAATGGAGGTGGATATAACCATAGTTCATTGCATACATACATAAAATTCTCAGATAATAAAAATGAAAGAGAAGAGTGAGACACTTCTGTAGACATTGTGAGCTCAGGGAAATCAGAGATTTGAGGTTTTGAAGCTTGGTGACCCAGGGTCCCATTCCTTCCCACTCAGAGGCCAAGTCTTGGCAGTCAGAAGTTAAAGTTAAAAATAAAACCTCTAAATCCTGAATCACATCCTTGGCCCTTTCACTCTCCAGTTGCAGTGGGTGGCAGCCTCTGTCTGTGCTGCCACTGGTGACCTCTGGCTTTTATCCTTTACCTCAACTTCCTAATTAATCATCCTGAGCCTTTTACATCATCTCCAGTTCCTGGATAGTATGTTATCCAGGCGCCCACTTCTGTCATCTCCTATTACCACTTACTACTAGAGTCTCAAACACCTGAGATATGGCATCTTGAACAACATTTCTTTCTGTGGATAACTCATCACAAACCTACTGTCAGTGAAAATTTTGACAATTGCATTACCAGGTATCAGCACCTTACTGATTGATCACAGGGACAGATGGGTCCTCATTTCTACCACCCAGCAGAAATTTGACTACCTTTGACTACCACATTTCACTTT
The DNA here is from genome assembly GCF_004664715.2 of Peromyscus leucopus. Taxonomy (NCBI): domain Eukaryota; kingdom Metazoa; phylum Chordata; class Mammalia; order Rodentia; family Cricetidae; genus Peromyscus; species Peromyscus leucopus. Next base: position 90,926,500 of record NC_051066.1, on the reverse strand, counting down.
AGAGCCTGCATCGTAGGACCATGTCACCAAGATCAACTGTCATAAGTTGGCTTTCCTCTGACATAAACTGGTTCTAAAATTGGTAAATAGGTAGCTTATCAGGAAATATTCCAAGATACAACATGTGTGAGGAACAGAAGAACTCAAGCTTGTGAGAATAATGCTGACTTATAATGTAGGGACCACAGAGGCCTCAGACAGCTCCCTATAGAACTCTGGAGCTGAGAAGACCCATCAGAAACATCTCACTGATGCAGGGTTCACTTAGTAGATCCACACTGACCCTGAAGAAGGACTCTAACTTTGAGCAAGATACCTGTCTTTGGCAAGCTATAGGCATATCCTGTGGGAGGCCATGACAGTCCACTATTGAGAGAGACATATCTATCTACCTCTGAGGAAAGGAGAGCTTCCATCCCAGTGAGAATCTGGGTTAACATACCACCCTGTCTACTTATGAGCATCAGGGCGAGGGGAGGGACAACACAACTAATGAATAGTAAACAACTGAGTCTTGGTTAGCTCAGCTAACGTGAAGACAGGTAAGCTCAAATCACTGTCAGCAGCAAGTGATTCCAGATCCCAAATGCCTCTAATTTCGGAAAGCAAGACGTGGAGTCAATGACAGAGAACACTCCTCAAAACTCATTCTTGTCCATCCTTAATGTAGTGTATTCCTCTCTTCAGCCACCCAAGCTGGGTAAGTAAATCAGGAAGACTAAAATCCCAGAGAAGTATCTAAAGAAAAAAAATGTGTTTTCCCCGTACAAATAATCAGGTTGGCTATTTTCATACATCTATGCCTTTTGTGACACTTTTATTCATCCCAGGGAATTTCTCTCAGCACTGAGAGTATAATTTGAAAACAAAACTTATTTGAAATAAATCATGAAGCCTAAAATGTAAGGGAAAAAATCGTAACAATGCCTATTGCCACACACCTTGCATTGAAACGAAGTCCTACTGCTCTGCAATGGACTCTTACCAATTAGTTCTGGACTTCCTAAAGCAATGAGAACAGGATGGCGATGCTGTCATTTGTGTACCCTCCCTCAGTTCTCTAATGGAAAGCGTCCTTCCTCTGCCGAGTCACTCCTGACAATGTTAATGACTCACTTTAAAGCAGTATCTGGGCTATGATTCGTGACATTCAGACTGGTTAGATGGGAGGGTTCGGCAGGTTTCTGGGGAGTGTCTTGGATGCAGAAATGCCTTGAAGACAGCACTTTATTATATTTAGGACAAGTATGACATCCCACTTCAAAGGAGAGGCTCCTATACATATTGAGAAGGCATTTCTGTGGTTTAAGTGGGGAGGAGAACTTGCTTGAAAAGAATGTCTCTGTGTTTTTCTTTCCTTTTCTTTCTTTCTTTCTTTTTTTTTTTTGAGGCGATATAAAGACGGGAGGCAGAGAAGTGGAGGCAGGAGGCAGTAGGATTATGGGTAACGGAAGAATTCTGCCTGAGGGTATATGCCTGCTTTGCCTATTCCTGTATAACTAGAATATTTATAATTCAAATACTTATCTTTAATAATTAAAAACCAAGGAACATTAAAGACAAAAGGTAGAGAATATTATGTACACATGTGTAGGCGCCATGCATTAAATCCCCACCCTAGCAAAATACAGCAAGAGGTGGCTTTTAAAGGAGGTTAAAAAGTGAATATTTTAAATGTCTTGAAAACAGAATTTCTAATTCACTCCAGTTCTGCCAGGAGTGATACCTTGACTTCTGATTCCTACACACATCATCAGTCATGGGGCTGGGAACTAAAAATATCCAGCATGGTGGTTTGACATCGGCACATCAACAATTAAAAAGGATACAAATATTTCAGATTTTCAAAACCATATGATTCCCCCCACACCCAAGATTTATGAAAACATTAGGTTTGCTCAAGAAAAGGAAAAGTCATTTTCAATTGTTTTCACTGAATACTCAGTAGCATCGTCTATGTAAACCACTACTCACAATGGAATGTAATATTCTCCACAGCCAGGAATGCTCTCTGATCTTCTGCCTCTTCTCAGACAGCAAAGACACAAAGAGAAACAGCCATTGCTGTGAGTCAGAAAGAGTGTTTGAAAGGAGAAAGAGACCTCAACTGTGCCCCCTGGTATTCTAAAGCTGTCAATTATAACTATGATTACAATGAAAATACTGAAATAAAACAATACTTGTTGTGGAGGAGAAGTAACTGCATTTAAAACAAAAACAAAGGGAAATAATGACCAAAATAAGCTGATGTGACTGAACTGTTGAAATAATAAGTATATGTATACCTATAGTTATTATATGTATATATGATAACTACAGGGACAGAGTTATTATTTCAACCTAATGATCAATGCTAATAGTGATGATTTAAAAAAAAAAACTTTAAAGCAAAATAAAATAAAATAGTAAACTAACAGAGCTCAATTGTTTATGCTACAGAAAGCAGAATACTTAGCAACCAAAATATGAACAAATAAACATTGTAGGTGAGATGATCCAGAGTCATTGTTTTTGAGGAATGTGATTTCCATGGCAGTGAATTTACACATGATAGTTTTAACTTGTGTCTAAAAACAGAGGTGTTAATATTTACACCTCTGCTAATTACAGCAAGGAAGAGATTAATGAAGAATTAAATGTTCCTATCTTTTTTACCTTCCCATCACATCACGTAATTCCTAGTAGAACATTAACCCAACCTGACAACATATGCTGCAGATGAAGAGGTAAGAAGGGAGGCACACAGACCCCTCTGTTCTAAAAGGATGAGTGGTAATCAGAGTTGACTCAGTGATTACTGGCAGTGGTGGGGGGGGAGGTTCTGTTAAGACTCATTTTGCAAAGCTGCTCAGTTTTCTAACAGGAACTAGGTTTGGGTTGCTATAATGACCCCACAAGAAACATCTTTTGTCCACCCAAGAAGCTACTATTTCTATGCTATTAAAAATGGACAAGTGTTACTGTTGGTCAATAACACCATCACTAAACCTAATCTGCCAGGGAAATAAGAACCTACTGACTATGTGATTGGGATAAAGAGAATAACAAAATTACCCTTCTGCAAATATGTCTTGTTAATTGAAAGGAAGTCTAATTTTGCAAATGTTGTGGTTTGGATCTGAAATGTCCCCAAAGGCCAATGTGGAAAAGGATTGGTCCACATCCTGTTGCACTGTTGGAAGCTGGTAAATTCTCTCAGGGGTGGGCCTTGGTGGAGGTGCTTCCTGTCATTGGATACATCCCTCTCTGTTCTCTCTGTTACCAGCTGTGTTCTGTCACCGGCTCCCACCATGAAGTGCTGCCTCCTCACGGTGGGTCCAAACACAAGGCCAGGCATGTCCCGCCACCTCCCAAACTGGGACGCAAAGGCAGACCTTCATTGGAATAGTGATTGAGGCAAGAAAGATACTGGGTCTTGTGTTGCCCAACGATGGGATGCTTGAAAGAAAAAGCTTCTCTCGGTGTTCAGATCGCTGGCATGTGCGGAGCGAGTTTTGAAACTCTGCGATTGCCATTGTAGTGTAATACTTTCCTTGTCTTGGAGATGAAATGGAGGCTCACAGAGAGGGGCCCTTATCTACTTCCACTCTTGCTGTTTGTCTTAGGTCCTTATTAGCTTTCAACAAAGGGCAATCATAATTAAATTCTAAAGCCATGGATGGAGTCACCCACACCATCACCCGACTAGCTGCAGATGATAACGGAGCCCATGACAATGTAACCCTGCTTTCCTTCGGTTCTGGCTCGACAGCATTAACTCCCTGACCCCCTGCGGCTGTCAGTGCCACGGGCTGCTTAAGTGCTGTGCAAAAGCATTTCTGTTTTATTTGTTCTAAATTTACTGGCTATTAATTTCACAGTGTGACCTCCTAGTCTCTCATTAGTTGGCAGATTTCACTGTAGCCTTCAGAAAGCTAAAGATTCCCATAAGTTCCTTTCTCTGTGGTTATCTGGCCACCTTCCACAGCATAGGAAAATCTCCTGTCTTTAAAGGTTCGTGGTACCCTTTTCTGAATTCCTGTTACATGCATATTCATTACACTAAGAAATTTATTTCATTCTTTAAATTTAATAAACGCTTGCATTCCTTACCCTCTTTCACATTTTCTGACAAATTCTTAGGAAAACTACTTGTATTGTAAAATGAATAGTTTTCACAGTATTGAGTAATTTACAGCTCTTACTTGGTGTGGTTCTCATACAGACTGAGGAACAGGAAATGACTTCTATTGTCTTAAGGTAGCAGGTGAATTCATTCAGCCTGGATGTCCTTGTCAATTCCTCTAGATATCTCTCAAGGTCATGAACCTCCCATTCCTGGCCTAGATCTTAGATTATAGAAAAAAAGTTGTTGTTGTTCCATTCGATACCAGAAATAATAACATTTTTCTGCTTATGAATGGATGTGTGTATAAGTCTTTAAACTAAGTGGACTTGAGGTTCCAGGAGTTTTGTGGTGTCCAGGGTTCGTTTTTGAGCAGCTGTACCCACCTGTCTTGTAGAAATATCACTTTTGCTCCAGCTAGGAGCTTGAAGGGAGCATCCTCGGTACTGTTAGCCTTAAGGAGAAGAGCCTGCATTGCAGATATTGTTTCAAAAGCTCAGCTCTGTGGCATTTGCCTCACTGCACTCTGTCTAGAAAAGCCACTGAAGATCTGTAGGAATGGTAAAAACTAGGAACAAGATAAAAGCTTGTAGGAATAAATGACAGTGTCTCCAGATCAGCTACACAAAATTTTTAATTTGAGCTTGGCATGGTGGTGCACCCCTTTAATAGAAGCACTTAGGCAGAGACAGGTGCATCTCTGTGAGTTCAAGGCCAGACTGGTCTATACAGTAAGTTATAGGATGTCCAGGGCCCTCCCCAAGAGTATCAAGCAATCTTAAGCACTGAGCCATCTTCCCACCCCACCCCCCTTTATTCTTTGTCCTCTCTTTGTTTTATATTGAGGATTACACTCTGAGCATTGTAACTTTACACTCAATGAATTATAATAGCACAAATGTGCCATCTTTTCATTTTAAAAATATATCATGGGAACCTTATTAAAGATTGTTGTAAGCAGCTCCCTCCAGTTCCTAAGATTCCTATTGCAAACAAATAAAAATAGAGACATTGGGAAGATTGTGCCACATTGGTAATTATCCTCAAGTTGACTGATAGGCTAGAAATAATAAGCATCATTAAATTGGGGAGAGTAAGTTTCTATAGATTAAGTACTGGGAATGGAGCTAAATGAAACATACTCCTGGCCTGATGGAGAAAGTAAATAGCTGTGAGCCCTCTAAAAGAGAAAGAACCCTATACAATGGGAGATCTTAGGTGGAAAATTTAAATAGAATGAGATTTAATTTAGATAAATCTATAACCACTTGCTCACGAGAAAGCAACTCCTATCAGGTGATAGCTAGCAAACTTCTGCAGGGAAGTCAGAAGCAGTGGCTGATGCTTGCCGGGCACTGATGAGCAAATCACAGGGGGAAATGCTTGTGAGTTTAGTCTTTTCTATTGTTTCATAGTCACCAGTTTGCTGAAAACACACGTCTGCCTAGTGTCTGCATCTATGACTTCCTATCACCTGATCAGTAGTTCCATGACTTCCTATCACCTGATCAGTGGTTCCGCCTCTAGTTGATGCCCAGGCTCTAGATAGGAAAACTTCTGAAGCTCTCTCAAAAGTCCAAACAAGCAAGCCACACATACTCCCCTCTGCTTCAAACAGGCATCAAAAAGCCGTAAACAAGAATCTGGCTTTATGTTTGGCAATGTCAGTCTCAAATAAACAGCAGTAGGTGACATTGCTTAGCTTTTATTTGGAAAACATACAATACATACGGATCACAAATGGTAGTTAATAACTGCTTGACATTGAAATCAGAGTTAAGAACAGTATCTATCTGATTACTTAGCAATTTTGAAATGAAATGTGAAAGTTGAGTAACATGCCATGAAGACATGTGCCAACAAACACACACACACACACATATATATATATACATATATATATTCTTGTGTATGTATGTATATATGTATGTATGTATATATATATACCTGTATATATAAAACACATTTATATACATAATCCCATATATGTGTATCTGTAGAGATGTGTATGTACAAGTAATGGATACATTACAGAACAGTTCTGGTTCTGGTTGTCCTGTAACCAACTATGGAGAATAGATAGATAGATAGATAGATAGATAGATAGATAGATAGATAGATAGATAGACAGATAGTCATTACTTGTCACCATGTAGATAGATAGATAGATAGATAGATAGATAGATAGATAGATAGATAGATAGATATTCATTACTTGTCACCATGTTATCACAGCTTAATCTTTACCCAGAGCAAAAACAAACTTTAAAACAGTACCTAAAAACCGTCAATGAATATAGATTAAGGAGAGTATTCTACAAATTTAACAGGACCTAAAACCAGCAATGAACTCAAACATTGTTAGAATGTAGTTAAAAATAATATTTGCCCAATTTCAGTTTTATTTTGTTACTCAGTTGGTCTAGGAGTCTTATAACCAGGTATGACAAGAGGTTTCTTTTCATCAAAGTATTTTAGCTCTTTCTCTCTTTTCTATGAATTATATAAGAATGTAGTAAGTGCTGTGATTTCATGGCTAGCTATAAACTCACAGGGGCAGGAAAAAGCCAAGTATTGAGTTAGGACTGCAGGGACACACAGAAGAGGGAGCAAGTGCCACTAGTCAGAAAGCGTGAAGTAATCCAGAGACTGTCGAGAAACAGTAGAGTTATTTCTAGCAGCATTTGTTTAAAGTTGGTACAAAACCGACATAAAGAATAATTCAAGGCCTTGGAAGACGGCTCAGTCGGTAAAGTACTTGCCAGGCAAGCATAAGAAGCTGAGTTTGTATCCTCGGGACCTACATTAGAGCCAGGTGCAGCAGCACACGTATATACACCAGAAATGAAGAGAAAGAGAGAGATGCATTCCTAGAGCCAAGCGGAACTGGTGAGCTCTAGACTAACTGGCAAGCTTCAGGTTCAGTGAGGGACCCTATCTCACAAAGCAAGGTAAAGAAGAATAGAGGAAGACAGCCAATGTTAACGTCTACCCTCCACGTGTGTGCACACACACGTGCACTGGCACACATATAAACACATACCCACATGTGGAACATGTACATGTACCACAGATACATACTCTACAGGTACACAAAGTGCATATACACAAAAAAGTAAAATTCAAAATATTTACCCTATGTATTTATGTATATGAGATATACATATATGTCTAACATAATTTACTTATATCTAAGTTAGTGATAAATTATTACTTTCCAGTATTTGAAGATTCAAAGAATATTGAGCTGAAATATGTCATTTGAAATTTTTTTTGAATAATTTATTTCACTTTATTTTATGTGCATTGGTGTGAAGGTGTCAGATCCCCCAGAACTGGAGTTACAGACAGTTGTAAGCTGCCATGCTGGGGATTGAACCTGAGTCCTATGCACTGCAGCAGCTTCCAGAAAGCTTCAGCTAGTCAAGTTCAGTGCAAGTTGTAGGTACCTGAAATTTCATTGATGATTTTCCCTAGGCAATGCTCTTGCGTATTCAACCATTCAAATCTTTAAACTTTTCTTCCCAGAGAGCTAGTCATTGATTAAATCCATTGGCATTGTGTGTAGGTAACCCTAAATTAGTACAAAATTTTTCTTTAAAAAAATACATTTGCAAAATAGACCTTTAAAAGTGACTTTCTTCTGCCAGATGTGGTGGCTCATACCTTCACTTGGAAGTCAGGAGTGGTGGATCTCCCCATGCACAAGACTAGTCTGCATAGGAAGAGACTCTCTAAAACATGACAACAAAATTACTTTCTTCTTAAAAAATGGGGATGGTGTTCAGTTCCTGTCACCAACAACAGGCAGCTCACAGCATCCTCTTCTGGCCTCGGAGAGCACAGACACACATGTGTGCATGCACACATACATACAATAAATAGCAAGGACTTTGTTTTTTACATCCCATTGTAATGTTAAGAAATACCCTGTGCTTCAGGCACATGGAACACAGATTCCAGAGAAAATAGCTAAGCGTGGCTATTCCCTTCCGGAACTTAGTTGTCGATAGCCAGGATACCCTTAACTTTTGTGTCAGCATCTGTCAGAGAGGATGCTCTCAGGAAGGTGCCCCAAACTGAAGGAGGTTCATCTCTGTCCTTCTGAACCAAGTTTCACTCTGTGTAGACTCAACAGATGAAAACAAAAGTAGTGTTCAAAGATCCACAAGTTACCTGGTGTAAGCATCACGGATTTCAAACGCCTCATATTTAATCAATTATCACCTGTTAGTAGATTCAGTCATTTAGAGTTGTGTGTACTGTAGTGCTCACTCATGATTCTACCTGTGGTGGTCTGAAAGAAAAGGCTCTAGAAAGTGGCATTGTTAGGAGGTGTGGCCCTTTTAGAGGAAGTGTCTCTCAGTCTCTTTCTGTTGCCTTTGGATGCAGATGCAGAACTCTCAGATACCTCTGCAGCACCATGTCTGCCTGCACACCGCCATGCTTCCCACCATGAGGATAATGGACTAAACCTCTGATAGGTAAGCCAACTACAATGTAATGTTTTTCTTTATAAGAGTTGCCATGGTCTCCCTGTGAGTTCAAGGCCAGCCTGGTCTACAGAGCAAGTTCCAGGACAGCCAAGGCTGTTACACAGAGAAATCCTGTCTCAAAACCGACCCCCCTCCAAAAAAAAAAAAAAAAAAAAAAAAAATAGCCTTGGTCATGGAGTCTTTTCACAGCAATAAAACCCTGACTAAGACACTACCTATCATTTCCATGATGATATTCGGGCTAGTCTTTTTTTTTTTTTTTCAAAGAAAAGTAAGACACAGAATTTTAATGATACTCAAAACCACTTTCTGAAAAAGAAGAATGCTACAATGAAGTTATCAGAGTATATTGGAAAGCAACTTGCCCATAATGTGGAAATGGCAGTTTCCAGATCTCTCCCAAAGAAAGCCACATTAGGAAGTAGTGGCTTGCAATGGTTAATATAACTCAAATCTACTTGTTTATAGATGCAAAGTAAGACTGTTCTCAAAGTTCCAAGGCCATCTCCTCAGAGTTTGCTAGGAGCTCCTTCACACTCAGCATGTTGTCAGCAGACAGAGAAAAGTGCCTGGTTCAAAGGCTTGCCAAAGAGAAAGGTTACACGTACTGAGGCAGCCTATAAATATAAATATGGCTCCTCCCCAGAAGGGACGCACTTCAGAATTCTAGGAAATATGATCGGCAGTGTAAGAAAGTTATCTGTACCTTCCAGTATTCAGTGTTAAATTCAAAAATATTTTGGTTCTGTCCGGGAAATGGCTCAGTGGTTAAGAGTATATGCTGCTCTTACGGAAGACCCAAGTTCAAGTCCCAGCACCCATCTAAGAGAGCTTACTACCTCCTGTAACTCCAGTTCCAGAGGAATCCAATACCTCTGGCCTGCATTGACACCTGGATTCATATGCACACACACACACACACACACACACACACACACACACACACACAAAATTAAAAATGAAAATTTAATAAAAAGAAAACAATCAAGGGACATGAGTCGTCAGGTACTTCTCACTGTTATGGTGAATTAGATGGATGTTTCTGCAATGAGTAAAAAAGAACTATTTTCATTAAACCCAGATCATGTATCATACACCACTACTGGTAGGTAATGTTTCCCCAGAGTAGGAGTATGTGTGGTCTCAAAGAAAATGTCTCTACAGTGTCATTCAATGTGAATGGTGGGTTTTTTGTTTTTATTTCTTTGTTTTAAAGTTGTATATCTCTGAATGTTCTGACTGGAACAATAGAGTCCTCTTTCCCTATTGGATTATAAACATCACAGACAAGTCTGAGGAAGCCATAAAATCAGTCAGTAAAATTTAATATGCCAATGGGTTTGGTGATGCACTCAGGAGTCAGAGGCAGGCCTATCTCTATGAGTTCGAGGCCAGCCTGGTCTACAAAGCCAGTTCCAGGATAGCCAGGGCTACACAAAGAAATCCTGTCCTGAAAAAAAGAAAAGAAAGAAAAAAGAAAAAATGAATATAATACACCATAGATATTTTTTCATTCATTCCAGACTTTGGAAGATTCATTAATCTTTGTTAACGATCATATGAGAATGAGCAGCAGGGGTCTTGTGAAAAGGAAGTCACTCTTGTGAAGGCTAATTTGTTTCCTTCAGCTCTTCCTGACTTCTCTCTCTCACCATGATCTTATTGATGTCCATATAGGTGACCATCACCTCTGCCATAGAAGTCTGGATATATAATACAGGATCGTCTATACTCTATTTTCTGTAGTTGGAAAACATTTGGGCTGCTGTTTGCCAAGAGACATTGCAAGACTCAATAGTGTAGCATTCTTAAAGGGTGATTGGCTTTCAAAAATCCCTCATTTGGCTTCCTCAGTGCCCACAATAGCTACTAGGAAGTTATGAAGTAAACTTCATGAAAGGACAGAGTTTATAAGGCCTGTAGCATACATGATTTGGTAGCTGCTCATTAAAAACAGAGGGAGTGGAGAGATAGCCCAATGGTTAAGAGCTTTGGCTGCTATTCGGGAGGACCAGGGTCTGGTTCCCAGCACATGCGTGGCAGTTCACAACTGTCCTTAATTCCATTTCTAAGGGATTAGATGCCCTCTTCTGACTTCATAGAAACTAGCCACTCATGAAGTACACATGTAGGCAAAACATGAATACACATAAAATAAAAATAAATAAATACTTTTTGAAAATTAAACCCACAATATTTCTTTAGGATAAGAAACAATTTATAACAAATTGTGAAGGTTAGAAGAGTGTAAGTGCCACAAACATCACAAAAATAATGTTTCAATTCATTATCCCATACCTCCTCTAAAATACATTTTACTGCATACTCCCTTCTACAAAAATAATTTTATCACAATAGAGATAGATAACATACTCTTTTATATAACAAGGTGAATGAAAGTTATTTTTATTTTGGAAACTGGCATATATTCATTTTATAAAAGAATGGGTGTTATAATATACATGTATACATCATATTTATCCACCATTGATTCTCTTGTCTTCCTTCTCAAACCTCAATCTCATTGTACCCTTATCTCTTTTCATATACTGGGGACTTCTATGTTTTGTCTTTTTTTTTTTTTCAACTGTATCCCACATATGAAAGAAAACATCTAACACATGTCTGGATCTGGTTTATTTTACTTAACATGATGATCTCTGGTTACATCCATTTCCTTACAAATGGCAGAGCTTGTTTTCTTTCTAAGTGAATAAAATTCCATTGTGTATGAACAACACATTTTCTTTACTCATTAATCAGTTGACAGGCACCTAAGCTTATAGCACCTATTATGAATACTGTCATGATGTATATAAATATATATGGGCATGTTACTGTCTTAATTATATGCTGACTTTGATTTCCATATATCCAGAAGTGATATGCTTGCATCAGAAGGTAGTCATATTTTCAGTTTAATATTACGTTTTACTATTAATGTTTATTACTTGAAAAGATCTCTCATTTTTCTTGCTAAGTGGTGATTCTGATGTGGTGCCAACTCTATCAGGACAAGGGTGTTAAGGTGGTTAAAACAGAATACCTTACATTAAGGATCCATGCAGAGATGACTTCAGTGGCTGAGGAGATGGTTCAGTAGGCAAATTGCCTTCCATAAAGCATAAGGACCTGAATTCAGATCCCCAGAACCCACATAAAATGTCAGACATCCTAGCACTCCCTTAGAACCTCAGGTTAGCTAGAGCTAAGACAAGTAGATCCCTGAAGCTTACTGGCCAGCCCACTTGGCCAATTCAGTGAGCATCTTGTCTGGTATCTCAAAGTAAAGATGGAGAGAGATCAAGAGAAACACCTGATAACAGACCCTGGGCATCCAGGTGTGGACCAACCCCACACATACATGTACACACCACATATGTACAAACCTTATATATACACAACACCACCCATACACACTTAAAACCAAAAATAATTTAAAGGAAGAGATGACTTTACATGGTCATACCAACTGCCTCTGGTTCTGCTACAGGTTTGCATTTGGAAATTCTTGTTTAGGTGAGTCACACCAGAAATAAAAAACTGAGGCAGGTAAGGCCAAAAGCACTGGGCCATGCCTTAAGCAAACAAAGAACTGTGACATGCACAGAGAACCTGGGGAAACCTGACCCATAAGCTCCAGACTCAAAAGATGATGAAATGCAGCCCAGAGCCAACCAGGAAATGCCACAGCAGCTGGATGCAGAGCCCGCCAAAAACTACACACATCAATACCTCAGCCCTTTGTTTAATAATTGCTTACTTACCTCCCAGAATCTGTGCCATTGATTCTGCATCTGTCCACCCTCTGACCCTGGGATCAAAGACAGCAGGCCCCCAGCTGCAGAGCCAGCAACAACAACAAAAAACAACCTTGGGGTTGGGGCAGAGTTTCTCTGTGCAGCCCCGACTGTCCTGGAACTCACTTTGTAGACCAGGCTGTCCTCGAACTCACAGAGATCCTCCTGCCTCTGCCTCCCAAGTGCTGGGATTAAAAGTGTGCGCCGTCACCCACCGGGCTAAAAACAATGTATTTTATTATGTAATTGTATAAGATTTGGCCCCCATGTGAGCTGTTGGAGTGGATCATGGTAATACCTCAGTAACCAAACAGGAAAGTAACAAACCAAGTCCCAACCAAGATTATAGCCACGTGAACATTACCTCTAGCAAAATCTCAAAAACAGTGTCTCCCCAACATTGCCTAGCATGAGAGAGAAGTCAGAACAGACTCAGAGAACAATCAAAATAGACTGTGATTAAAAGGGGTTAATCTCAGAAACATTTAAAAGCTATCACGCTGGTAAGAGATCATGTGAGTACTGGTCATGGAAAGGGCACACTCGGTCATGGGACCTGGGAGGGGAACAGCATTAGCTCCAGGATGCAGCTATGAGCACCAGCTATGGGGTCAGGAACATGAAGATTCCAGTCCCTTTCTAGTTTTACCACACTATCTGAAGCAAGGCAAACCATGCCTATAAAACAACTGACAAAACGTGTCTTGTGTGATTGTATTGAGTTTAAATGGAATTTCATGCATATAACATTTAGACTTTGAGGACTCAATAATTCGTAACTGTGTTTACCAGGCTAAATCTGGATTAAATGTTCAGAATGTTTTTAACAAGACCTGGATGGGGCTGGAGAGATGGCTCAGCAGTTAAGAGCACTGACTGGTCTTCCAAAGGTCCAGAGTTCAATTCCCAGCAACCACATGGTGGCTCACAAACATCTATAATGAAATCTGGCTCCCTCTTCTGGCCTGCAGGGATACATGCAGGCAGAAAACTGTATACATAATAAACAAAAAAGGCTTGGATGCATTATTATCTAAAATAAAGAACTTCAGGTTTCCGGTACATAGTCCTTTACCCTAATTTCCTGTGGAATATTCCTTTATGCTGTGTGAATATATGTCACTGTAACCAGTTTAATAAAGAAGCTGACTGGTCAATACTGGGGCAGGAAGAGATTGGGCAGGAAAGCCAAACTGAGAATGCTGGGAAGGATAGAGTCTGAGGAGTTGCTAGCAGACTTAGAGAGAAGCAAGCTGGGTATGTTGTACTGAGAAAAGGTACCAAGCCACATGGCAAAACATAGATAAGAAATACAGGTTAACACAAATGTAAGAGTTAGATACTAACAAGCCTGAACCATTGGCCAAACATTTATCATTAATATGAAGCCTCTATGTGGTTACTTGGGAGCAGCTTGTGGGACAGAAACTTCTGCCTACAATTTCATATTCAAGAGCACAGGCAATGTCCCAGAGTTTTCTTATTTGAAAAAAGTATGTTCTTCCAGACTCAGCTGCCCTTTACCTGTACTGTACTTTTTTTCTTCCTGACTGTTAGCACAGTCACTGAGCTAATTCTGTGAAGGTCTGCAGCAACACTGGACAAAAAAACCCTATAATGTGTGCCATGCTTGTCATTTTAAATTTAATAAGATCAGGTAGAAGCTAAAAACTTAAAAACCATGTGAATTATATTCTACTAATATTTTTATTTAACCCTCTATATCTAAAATATACTTTCATCATGTGATCAATATTTTTATATTGGGGGAGTGCCTTATATATTCTGAAGATTGATCTGGTAATCTAGTGCATGCTAAGCACAGGCATTATCACTAAGCTACACACCTGGACTGATATTTTTAATGATTAATGCCATATTTTGCATGCTTTCTGTCATACTGTCTTCAGACACTCATGTACATTTTACACTTGCAAGTCTTTCAGTTTTGCATTGCACACGCACACTCATTAGCCACGCATGTGCAGGGCTCCAGATTTTCCTGCACTATCTTCAACAGCATGAAGTGCTGTGTGCCCTGCTATTTGACATGAAAATATAAAATGCAATTACATTTACTTATTTCCCCTGCACAGCAGACCTTCCATAGCTAGTCTCTAGGTTCTTCAAAGAAGGGACTTTCTCTTAAGATGCTGTACCCCACCTCAGTAAACATTTACTGACAGATGACTTGGATGTACTTAGTAATCCTAGATGGAAAAACACTCTCGACAGTGTGGCTTCTGGTTGCACTACACTCATCCCTCAGAGTGCTGTTTATTCCAGAATGTAAACGCTCAGAGTGTGTGGAATAATGCCAAGTACAGCTAGTATTAGTAACTCCACTCTGGCAAGTGTGTGAATAATGCAAGTGGCAAAAATATAAGAGATGGGAAGAGGAAGAAAAAGAGAGAGAGGAGAAAAGACCGAAGTGCTTCAGAGTAAGACGCCAAGCAATATAATCTCAGCACCACACCTCAAAGGGCAGGTCCAATTTTAAAAATATTTACTTAGCAGTGGTCAAAAAATTAATGAGACACTTAAAAAAAAAAAGATTTGGGGGCTGGAAAGGTACCTCAACTGTTAAAGGCTAGGTTCAGAACCAAATATCTAAAAACCATATTTATTTTATTTTTACTGATGTTTATGTGTATGCATGAGTGTGTGTGTGTGTGTGTGTGTGTGTGTGTGTGTGTGTAGAGAGAGAGAGAGAGACAGAGAGAGAGAGAGGTAACAAAAAGGCCACAGGCTTCAGATTCCCCCTTGAGCTGGGGTTGCAGGCAGCTGTGAGTTTCCAGTTACATGTGCTGGGAATTGAACTTAGATCTTCAACAAGACCCGCATATACCCTTAGCCACTAAGCCATTTCTCCAGCTCACAGCTAGAATAATTTTTTTATTTGTTTTATTTTTTCCTGAGACAGGTTCTCACTGTATAGCTGGCCCTTGAACTCACTATATAGACCAGGATGGCCTGGAACTCACAGAGATCCTCCTGCCTCTGCCTTTCCAGTACTAGGATTAAAGACAAGCACCACCATGCCTAGCATGAGACACTTTCAACTTGTAACTGCTGTGAAAGTAGAGGTTTCATTTAAGTCACAAGGGATGTCACACGCAATAACATACTGCATCCAGGATATTATAAAAATGTTCAGATATTTTCATGAACCTTCAAAAATGCCACTTGGTACGAGAAAAATGTCAAATTTCTAGGCAGAATGTTTTTAAATTTTTAGATAAGAATCATCAAGTCACATAAAACAGATGAGAAGGACTCAAACTTCACAACCCATATTGTGATAGAACTGAAGATTTTACTACCAGCTAGGTTTCCAAACAGGGATTTCATTGTTCCTGGCATCTAGAAACTGCAATTTGTGATCTGGAAAATCTCCAAGGGACAGTGAAAGAAGCTGAGATAAAAAGGTGTGACTCATCCGGTGAAGCACTAACTTTTCCTTGGGGAATAGGGTATCTTGGTATTTTATGGTTACACTTACTAAGAAAACAAAAACTTGACAATGTATCCTGATTATGAATTTGACAACAGGAATGCTTTCCACATTCTGTTACATTTGACCAAAAATGTATCTGGCCTTTACATCTTTTCCTGTGTGTATCAAAGACAAAGGAAAGTTCAACAAAATTCAGTGATGTCTGTTAAGTATAGAAAAGCCACCTCCTGGAGCTGGAGTTTAAGAGTGTACACTCCTCTTGCAGAGAACTGGAGTTCTCAGTTTCCAGCACCCACATCAGCTCACAACCACCTATAACTCCAGCTCCACGGGATCTGATGCCCTCTTCTGGTTCTGTTGGCACCAGCATTCACATATACACATACACAAGGGTGCACACGTAAAATAAATAAGAAAACTTGCCTCCAAAACATAACTCACAGAATGTTCACAGCTGAGACTAAAGAAAATATCACCATCCTCGGATCAGGCTATCATTTAACCTTCATCTGAGAGTTTTTATTTGCATATAAATGGTGATTAACACAGAGATCCACAACTGGCTAAAGTGCAGAGAATAAAAGAACGTCCTGTGGAGATCCCCAAATAACTCAAGTTGACACCAGGACAGAGGGATGCTCTCCAAAAACTGACAGTGGGACCCTATTGCTGAGGACAACATCTACACAGCTCACTAAATGTAAACAGGTTCATCCAGCCAGTGCCTATATGGAGCCTTTGCCCCTATGTTCTAGTCTCTTTGATGCAGAGAGATGCTCTGCAGGCTACCAGAAGAGAAACATGGATACCAACCCAGCCACAAAACCTTTGACTACAACCTGTCCCACCTGCAAGATGTGCTGGGGCAACGGTTGCTCAGAACTTCTGGGAGGGGCCAGTCAATGTCTAATTTAACTTGAAGCCCACTCCAAGAGAGGGAACCCATGCCTGACATTGCTCAGATGTCCAGGAACCAAAAACTGGATAGCCCAGAGACGTAGGATAGAACCAAACATGACTTTAAAAAATAAATAAATAAAAATCAATGAATGGCTCCTGCTGGGGAATATTAAGAAGTGTTACATTTGTTAATGCTGTAGAACATTTGTTTAATGATGCAAAGATGTGTTGCATTCCTTTATGTTGCATTTATTTAACTCTGTGAAGCTGTGTTACTTTGCCTGTCTAAAACACCTGATTGGTCTAATAAAGAAAGAGTTGAACTGCCAACAGCAAGGCAGGAGAAAGGATGGGCGGGGCTGGCAGGCAGAGAGAATAATTAGAAAGAGAACAACATAAGAGGGGAATCAAGGAACAACAAAAGAAGGAGAGAAGGATGCTAGGGGTCAGCCACCCAACCACACAGCCAGCCACGGAATAAGAGTGAAAGTAAGATTTACAGAAGTAAGAGAAAGATAATAGCCCAGAAGCAAAAGGTAAATGGGACAATTTAAGTTAAGAAAAGCTGACTAGAAACAAGCCAAGCTAAGACCAGGCATTTATAATTAAGAATAAGCCTCTGTGTGTGGTTTATTTTGGAGCTGGGTGGTGAGCCCTCCAAAAAAGCAAAAGAGAAAAAAAAAAAAAAAAAAAACACAGACTCCTGATGATATTCTGCTATACTCTTCATCAGTGCCTTGTCTAGCCATCATCAGAGAGGCTTCCTCCAGCAGCAGATGAGAGTGGATTCAGAGACCCACAGCCAGACATTGGGCAAAGAGAATCTAAACTGGAGGTTTCCATTGGGTCCCTCCCCTGGGAGATTAGAGAATCTGGAGGAAGAGGTACAGAAGAATTCTAGGAGTCAGAGGGGATAGAGGACACCAGGAAAACATGACCCACTGAATCAACTAAGCAGGGCGCATATGGGATCACAGAGACTGAAGTGGCAAGCACGGGCCCTGCATGGGTCTGTATCAGGTCCTCTGTGTATATGTTGTGGCCGTTAGCTTGGTGTTTTTGTGGAACTCCTAACTGTGGGAACAGGTGTATCTTTGACTCTTTTGCCTGCTCTTGGGACTCTTTTCCTTCTGTTGGTTTGCCTTGCTCAGCCAGTGTGAGGATCTTGCCTTGTCTGATTGTATGTTGTTTTAGTGTGTTTGGTTGTTGTGTTTGTCTGTTGTCTCTTGGATGCCCACTCCTTTCTGAAGGCACAGGGTGATGGGGAAGGGCTAGAAAAAGGGAAAAACTAGGAGGAGTGGAGGGAGGGGAAATTGTGGTCAGAGGGGTATTGTATGAGAGTATGTATTGTATCAATTTTAAAAGAAAGAGAG
This sequence comes from Peromyscus leucopus, assembly GCF_004664715.2. Lineage (NCBI taxonomy): Eukaryota > Metazoa > Chordata > Mammalia > Rodentia > Cricetidae > Peromyscus > Peromyscus leucopus. The sequence continues at coordinate 90,908,369 of NC_051066.1, read as the reverse complement.
AGAGAGAAAGAGAGAGAGAGAGAGAGAGAGAGAGAGAGAGAGAGAGAAGAGAAAGAAAGAAAGAAAGAAAGAAAGAAAGAAAGAAAGAAAGAAAGAAAGAAAGAAAGAAAGAAAGAAAGAAAGAAAGAAAGAAAAGAATGTTCAGCCCTAAAAAGACCATATATAACTCCACTCTGCCTCCAAAGCCTAGGCAATTATTACATGAGAGTGAACAGAAAAAACATAAAGAGCCAGAGAAAGCTGGTGACTAGGAAGAAATGTCTTTTAGACGTGGCAGAGCAGTTGCACATATGAACTCACAGTGGTCACAACAGCATGTCCAAACCCTGTGCAAGCACAAACCAGACCAGATCCCAGCATGGAGAGCAGAGCTGGGCACACAATCCCACCCTCGTCATGGAGTGAGTAGCAGCTGTTAGCTGCTGGGAAAAGGACAGACAATGTTCTCTGAGTGCAGCCCCAGGTGAGCTGACCACACTCCAGTGGGAGACCACACCTCCAAGAATATTTGGGCAGTACAAATTAGTCTTGAATGGGGGAGACACAAAGACTAGATGAGTGGGGAACGAGGGAATTACCTGGGAAGAACTGAAGAGGAAGATGAATATGGTCAAAGCATATTGCATAAGATGTGAAACTATCAAAGGTGGGGGAAAGATAACATTGAAAAACATACAGCTCAGAGTCAGGGCACTTGCCTAGCATGAGTCCCCCTTCCCTAACAAAAGACCATAGTACTGGGGCATGATGATACACACCTATAATGCTAGTACTCTGGAGTGTGCAGAGACTGAGGCAGAAGGATCAAGAGTTCAAGGCCAGCCTGGGATATAAAATGAGATGCTGTTTCAAAAAAAAAAAAAAAAAAAAAAAGTTAAAAAAGAAAGAAAGAAAGAAAGAAAGAAAAGAAAGAAAGAAAGAAAGAAAGAAAGAAAGAAAGAAAGAAAGGTAACATTGACTCCTTCAGTGTTGGAATATTCCACTTTATTTTTTTTTCTCAGCTTTCTTATCAGAGCCTAAGCAAGGGCTTGAGGAAATGCCATGTCTCCACCAAGCCTTCCTGAGCAGATTCCTCTTCCTTCGGTAATTTCCACTCATTGCTGTTATTTTTCCCACACACATAAATCCTAGCTCAACCACACAGCTATACGCTTCTCAAAGCCCTACACCATGTCTTCCTCATCTCCTGTGGCTCCTGGCAGAGCCTTGAATAGGATCAGAACTCAATACCTTATGACAATGTTGATGATGTTTATGGGACCAACCTTTAGCAGTCCATCCAGAGGGCTAGTGTGGTGTTGGCCTTCATGGAGCCACAAGAATATTCTGGAATTTCCTTTCATCCCATTCTTTGAATATCTTTTAAAATAAAGAAGATTGATGGGCCATAAACATTTTTGTTCCAAAAATCTCAAGTTGAATTTAAATTAAATCAAAAACCTTTTTTAAAAATCTAATTATGGTCTAGTATCCAACAGAGCTTCCCCCACACCCTGCCTATTCGGATTTTTTTTTTTTTTTTTTTTTAGTGTCTGGTCATAGTAAAATTTTAGCTTATAAATATATACCTACCATGGATGTTCTCCAAATTTAACGTCCTAAAAATTAATTCTGAGCACTGGATCCATTTAAAATGTGGTTGCTACTCAACAATTTCAGAAGAAAGGAAATTGCATCATATGTAACATTTAAAGGAAACTCAGAAGCCAAATTCTCTATAAATAAGAAAAACGGCCTCGAAAATAAGCAGCAAGAAGCCCGGCAGGGCTAGTTAACCTCAGCGGAAAGTCCTCTGGCACCATGAGCCGCTCGCCCAATGGATGCGCAGTAAGAGAATGTCACATGTGACCTGCAGAGGGGGGAGTGAAGTGCGTGGGCTTCGGATACCAACTAGGGAAGTGGTTCAAAAGTAAGAGGCCATTGAGGAGAAGTGGGTTGGTTGAGCTGTGGCCTTAGTGTTACCCCCGGGAAAGCGAGTAGTAACACTCAGTTGTGAGAGGTGCATTAACCTCTTCAGACCACTAGGGTTCAAAGTGTTTCATAAGGGGTAATTTATTAAATGGCTCCTAATTGCTTGGTAATGTACCTTCCAAAAGTCATTTCTCTGAGCTATGATTAGGCCTGGGCTTTGCCAAGAGCTGTCACTCTCTTTGCGACTCCATGAGGGGAGTCGAAGATGAGGGAGTGGAGCCACTGGGCAGCTGTGTCTCTAGCCGGAGAATTCCGCCATCAAAGCCAAACAACTTTCCATTTCACCTCCCAGGGTGTAAATATTCAGATACAAAATTAGTGCACCATATCTTTATGCATCTTATAAATTATATATATATACATTTGAATAGAACATGAGTAACCAGCTCAACTATTTGGGAGGGAGAGAATGACATTTTTTGAGATGTGTGAAACTGGTCATTTCACAAGACACTTTCTTCAAGATATAAAAATGATTTATATCTTCAAGATATAAAAATGATATTTGTTTCTATCACCTATGAGCAAATTTTCTTAGGTCAACTTTGCTTCATCTGGAGGCCAAGCAACATGAATTTCTGACACATAGCTGGCCATCCTTCAGTGGTCCTCCTCAGTAGTCTTCCTCAGAGTTGTCTTCAGGTGCCCTCTTCAGTGGTCCTCCTCAGTAGTCCTCCTCAGAGTTGTCTTCAGGTGCCCTCTTCAGTGGTCCTCCTCAGTAGTCCTCCTCAGAGTTGTCTTCAGGTGCCCTCTTCAGTGGTCCTCCTCACTAGTCTTCCTCAGAGTTGTCTTCAGGTGCCCTCTTCAGTGGTCCTCCTCACTAGTCTTCCTCAGAGTTGTCTTCAGGTGCCCTCTTCAGTGGTCCTCCTCACTAGTCTTCCTCAGAGTTGTCTTCAGGTGCCCTGGATAGTTCTCGGTAGTCTTCTAGCACCGCTCTTTCACTGGACTGCTTGGAGGCTGATTCTGTTAATTAGCAAGACCAGCAGAGGGAGTGCAAGAGCACTGTTACAAAAAAAAAAAAAAGAAAAAAAAAAAAAAAAAAAAAGAAGAAAAAAACAATAAAAAGAAATCAAATTTTTAAAACGTATTGCCAAGCAAGAGTTGGAAAGCTGGTGTTGAACTGCAGAGGCTTAACCTCAATGTGGAGGAAGCCTTAGAAATGCCTTTCACGTACCAGGCCACAGCAGAGGGAATAGCACTTTCAGTAAATGCTAAAGTCTACACACTCGTTGACTAGCAGGATGCAGGTGGCCCGACTTTTTCAAGCCTGCAGCATAACTATACCAATAAGTTCTATTAAGACAATGAGCTTTGGGCCACAGTAGAAGGTGATTACTCCAATGGAGAATGTCTCCAGAGTGAAAGTGGTGTCATGTATGTCTTTCATTGTCTAGTTCCCTGTGTAGACCTAACAACAAAGGGAAAAAATGTCTGGGTAGTATTCCCCAACTCACTGGGATAAGATGTCAAACTAGGACCTGGAGTTAGATACATATCTAATTAGCATAAATGGATGAAAACCACTAGACTACAAAATAACTCAGAAGGGGCTTGTCACAGAAAAATCATATATTCAAATCCCAAATGTGGTTTTACAACTCACATTTCCAAACCACTTAGAGAAGTTATATATTTTCTAAACACGTTTTGAGATTAATTGTTAGAAAGGGCTCTTGTTCAAATCTACTCAATGAGTTATTTAAAAGTTCCATGTCCCCAAAGGGGAGACTTACCTACCTGTGTTTCCCAGACTTCAGTAGAACTTCTTAGGAGATAATTGTGGGAGTCCCTAACCTCTGTTTCCCAATGGACATCCCTGAGAAGCTGATAACACAGGCAAACCAGGCTTTACCACAATGAGTCAAATCAAATTCTTTGTTTTACAAGTTTTGAATAACCCCAGGATCCTGCCACTTGTCTGGAAGTTTGGCAGGAAAAAAAAAAAAAAGTTTGGAAAGTAAATATTCAGTTCTGCTTTCTCCAGTAGATGTCACTTTCTGTACATGGGATATGATACCAAGATCTAGAAGATGCGGAGTTCCTCATGACGATGGCAAAAATGAACATTGGATTCTAGACATATGCAACCATTGTTAAGCTTTCAGTGGTATTTTCTTGTGTGTGGAAACTTAAGGAATAGTTAAGACAAAGTAAGTTCAATTAGTTAAGTGTCTTCTAAGTAGCGTAGGTCATTAGGCATAGCATGTAATAGGGCACTACTAGTACCTACCTGCTCAATGGTTATTTTAAAAAAATTATGCATTACTCTAAACCACAGTATAAAACGACTTGATTTTAAAAATAGTGTTTTCGAGAGAATAAGCTATTATTATTAATAATGCACCCCACGTTCACCAAGAATCTAGTTAAAAATGAGATTGCTAGCATATGACTCCAAGTTTCTCTTCCTTAGTTATCTGTATCATTTCAATACTCACATCCCCATCACACGGCTGAGGTGGGGAGGGGGACTCCAGCTCCCTGAAGTGTTCCACTCTACAGCAAGAGATGGCTATACCAGGATGAAAAAGAGAGAGAGGGAGGGAGAGACGGAGGGAGGGGGAGGGAGGGAGAGAGGGTAAGAAAGCATTACAAATGTTAACATCATTTTTATAGCTTCCACACGTTCAAGAATGAAAATCAAAAAATTAATAGCAGGCATTAGATTAATACTTCCTAAAATACTTTCAAAAATGCTTTTTTCGTTTCTAAACATAAGCCTCATTATGCAGTTCTATTTGTATTCCAATGCAGTTGAATTTTATATTTGAGTTGTTGTAATGGATGACTTTGAAATGACAGAGGAGAGGACATTTTTGTTTCTTATTGATCCAATCAAGGCTTTTGCTTGTAGCTACCATACAGTGAAATAATAGAAAAGGCTACAGAGGCTTTTGAAAGTGTGGCCTTCTGGGTCATATTTGATTCAGTCGTTGTATTGACCAATGTGATTTGATAATTGCCAAATTAAGCTCATGAGAAAATTAGTTAAACAACTACTTTTATTTTTGAGATGGTTCAAACCAAAGACATGAAGTTTTGCAGCAAATAATGATAGGATACTAGAACAAAAATTCCCCCAAGGAGGCAAAAACTGGGTATGCAGCATTTTGCAAAACAAAGAAATCTGTTGGGCCGTCAAAATAAACAACATCTAAATGGTTGCTTTGGGTTTTAAATATTTTTGCTCAGAGTAGACCCGAAGAGATTCTTATCTGAGGTAGAGATTTCTTGATGTGTTAACTGGGCAGTTCTGCTACCATTCTTGTGTGTGCTGGGTTAAAACAAAGAGATTATAGGGGTTGGGGTAATAAAGGATTCAAAGGTATCACCTTTAGGCTCCTGGCTTCCAGAGATCAGGGCAAGTGCTTTGCTTTTAATTCAGAGTTAGAAACCCACGCCGTAATAAAGCCTAGACTGTTGTTTTTAACCATTTTGAAAAAAAAAAAAAAAAAAAGGAATTATTACCAAAAAAAAAAAAAAAAAAGAAAAGAAAGAAAAAGAAAAAAACAAGACTGGCAGCATAGAACCCGGGCTGAAGTTGCCCAATTTCGAGAGAACAGCCTGTGCCCTACCCGGTGCGCGCACGCTCCCGATCTTGTACTCAACTATATCTTCAAGTAAATATTGATCTGTCGTTTTTATGAGAGAAAAGAATGTCACAAAAAGTGTCTTGGAATTGAAGTCAACTGCTTGACATCACGAGGCTGGAATCCTGTAGTTCGATTTGAACCGTGGGCGGCGGCGGAGCCATGCTATGTGCCCCAGGCCTCGGGCTGTAGACTCCTATGCAAAGCAGGCGCCAGCCCGCCGGTTAGCGGCGGCTCCAGGCAGAAGCTCGGAGGGCTGCAACTCCTCACAGCTGGCCTTCAGCTTTGGCCTTTCTTTGTCTCTGTCTCTCTGTCCGTTAAAAGACAATCTCTGTCTGTCTCCCTCCCTTCCTCCTTTCTTTCCTTTTTTTCTTCTTGCTATTTCTTTCCCATTTAAATACTTCTCATTTTCCTCTAACACTATCCTACTTAACAGGTTAGAACAGAAATGCCAGTACACAGCGAGAAACGGTCTGTTGCTTCATACCGCACACTCGCTTCTTTTAACTTCATAATTTCATTATCATGGGTGCTGCATGTACTATAATTCTTTCAGTTAAATCGTTTCATTCCATATCAGATGACTACAGTGTGAAATTTGTGGCATACATGTAGTAACAAGAATGACAAAATAAATAAGGTGAGACTCCACCACGTCCCATACCCAACTCAAGAAATGTGCCACCACCGGGTCGCTTTTGGACCTTGGGCGCTGCTCACTCATCCTCCTACTCCTCCATTTCATACTCCTCTCCCCGCCAAGTCTCAAAATGCCTCCTGGAACTTTTGAATATAGACTATTTATTTAGGAAAACATAATAAAACTTAAAGAATTAAAATACTCAAGTAATTTTGATTAGTTAAAAGACCATGTGTATTGTTTTTTACAATTCAATAATAAACATATCAAAAGCTCATGAAAACTAAGAATGCTATCACCTGCAGGTGTCTGTCAAATCCCACACAATGCTCTGAACATTCTAGCACTTCAAATAGATGGTGTTTTGTGCAGCATACAAGTTTAGGATTCCAGAACGTATTACCCCTCCTTCCCTTCCTCTCCCTCCTCCCCTTCCTTCCCCTCCTCTCCCTTCTCCCCCTCCCCGTCCTGTGCCTTCTGCTTTTAGACAATGCCTCACTCTGGAGACCCAACTGTCCATAAACTCACAGCAGTCCTCCTGCATCAGCCTCCAAAGTGCTGGGAGTACACTGTTGCTACCATCCTTGGCGCCAGAAAGCGTTTCTCAGGATAGATATTGTGTTCTTTTCTGAAGGCTTTGTTTTTAATCTGTAAAGCTTATAAGACCCCTTACGTCACCCAAAGTTAAGATCAGAATCTAGATAATTGATTAGTAAATTTTTAGGTGCATTATTAAGGGAAAGACTCTCCAAATTACTGACCCTGTCTCAACTGTCTGAAAATGAGCATATCCCAGTAGGGAGGGGAAAAAATGTCCCTTGATGAAGAAGGTCTGGGAGGTGAGAATGAAAGCAGAGACCTGCAGTGGCATCCTGTCTTCCCAGACTCTCATTGCCTTCCCTTCTGCCTTCCAGAGGGAGTGTCACGCAGTCACCAGGCAAATCCAGGAAATCAGTTCTGAGGTCACTTAGCAGCCAAGTTGACACAAATATGTACCTGCTTCTGCTTTTTTCTCCTTCAGAACATCTGTCCATGATACAAGGACACATTCAGTCTTTGCGTCTTGAGCCAGCATTGTTGACCTGGAGGTAATTTTCTGTAACTCAGGATGAGGACATTCATTTAGCACGGACAAATGTCTATGAAAAACTTCACCAACCAGCTCCAGCTGTGGTTTTTAGCTAGAACTCGGTTTTATGCTGAAGTTAGACTCTGCTAAATTCACACATGTAATTAATACTAGTGTCTTTAAATTTTGTTTAAAGTTCTTAAGAAAAGGCTTGAGAGATGGCTTAGCTGTTAAGAGCATACACAACACTCTTCCAAAAGACTAGAGCTGTGTTCCCAGCATCCAGACCAGGTAGATCACAGCAACCTGTACCTCCAGAGACTCTAAAGACCTCTTCTGATTGTCTCAGATATCTGCACTCCTGTGCAGATACCCACAGAGACACATACACAATTTAAAAGATGATAAAAATACATCTTCAAAGTTACTGAAAAATTCCCCAAATAGGAAAGTAGGGTATAGGGCATCAATTGTTAGAATTATGAATAAGAGACCCTTGATAGATTTATCACCTGATGGCACAAGTGATAAGTGTGACAAGAGACTGAGAAGTGTTACTAGTGTTCAATATTCAACATAATTTTGAAAAAAAAACAAATTAATAATAGCAGATAAAAACATTGTATAAAATATCTGTCACAATATCACTTACATACCTTTCATTCCGTGTATCTCAGAAATACTCTCAATTTTTTTAAGCTTTATTTTATTTTTACTTACATGTATATGTGAAGAAGGGCTATACACACCTGAGTGCAGTATCCAAGGAGGCCAGAAGAAGGTAGAAAATCCCAGAGGCTAGAGTTACTGGTAGTTGTGAGTCTGCAGCCGTGATTGCTGTGAGGAGAACTCTTGTCCTCTGCAAAAGCAGCCCGCTGCTTCCCACTTGCCCACTTCCCGCTTCTCACTCTGGTGCATTGCTGCATTCATTCTCTTTTTTTTTTTTTCCACAGCTGCATCTCAACTTAAGTCCTTTGATTAACATTTATTTGGACTAGTTCCCTCGTCTTCAAAGTTCATCTTTCAATTATTTCACATGCTACTACCGAACTAAACTTTAGAGAACACACACCCCCACCCCCCCCCCCCCCCCCCCCCCCCCCCCCCCACATCACACACACACACACACACACACACACACACAAACAAAAAACACACACACACACACCACACACACACACACACACACACGCCTGCCATGCCTGGGCTCTTTTTTGATGATCCCTTTTTTAAAAAGAAATAATTCTAAGCCAGGTAGTGGTGGTGGCCCATACCTTTAATCCCAGCACTCAGGAGGCAGAGGCAGGCAGATCTCTGAGTACAGATCTCTGAGTCTGAAGCCAACCCAGTCTACAGAGTGAATTCCATAATAGCCAGGGCTACACAGAGACACTCTGTCTCAAAAACAAAAACAAGAGAGAGGCAGGGAGGGAGGGAGGAGGAGGGAGGGAGGGAGGCAGGGAGGGAGGAAGGAAGGAAAAGGAAAGGAAAGGAAAGGAAAGGAAAGAAAAGAAAAGAAAAGAAAAGAAAAGAAAAGAAAAGAAAAGAAAAGAAAAAGGAATAATTTAAGGCACTTAAACTAGTCTTTTATGATTTTCCCCAGCTTCTCGGCAACTGGTGGGAAGTGAATACTATTTCTGAATGTAACAGGTGACCATTCCTCACACTGTGAAAAACACTTCAATTACAGAACTCTATCTTGCCCCTTCTCTCATCTATATTTTTACAAGCTGAAATCCTACTAGTCTCCCAAAATAAAGTCCTAGTTAAGTGGGCAAATCTTGAATCCATGCTACGTCAAGAGCACCAGTGCACTTTGGTCGTGCTTATAGGATAGCATTCATCCTTCACTGCTCCATATTTTCATTGTGAAGGGTATGAGTCTGAACTCTTCTAACCTTTCGATGAGGTGTGTGCCTCACAACCCTTTACATACAGAGTCATCCTAGTATTTGTCACACTGAACGTTTGAGAATATGTAGTAAAAGAGGTAAACACTGCCATCTCTCATCAAGATACTTATGGAAGACTACCTTTTTTTATAAATAATGTAAGACCAACCTGAGAACCTTACTCATACTAAGCAAAGAAAATTACTCAAGTGTTGTTTGTTTACACAATTTATTATAAATTTACTACTGTTTTTCTCAAATAACATTTACCTTTTGTATTTAAAAATCCTAGCAACTATACTGGATCAACGACTCAAATAATTAGGAGCCTTCCAAGAGGTAGACAGTTGCTCAAATACCACTTAGTACTAATACAGTGCCATGAAGAGTCAGAAAGGTTCAAACAGAATGCCCTGAAACCACAGAGAGCCATTTATCTTTGAAAAATGATGTTGGGATGGAATGTGGACCACTCCAGCATCTCTAAAGTATGCTTTATGAGAGAAGTAGCTGTTGGTCAAGTCATGAAGAGAGAAAGACTGATGCAGCCATGTAGGTGATACACTGTCTAGTACAATTCAAAGTCATCCCTCCGTTAAACTACAACAAAATGGTACCATGAATTGTGCTGACCGAGGCTGAGGAAAAGAGCAAGTGTGACCCAGGTACATCATGTCAAATAATTGTGTGGGCATGATTTATAAGCTTACTTATACTTACTCGATTTCCATACTCTCTCTTCTAAACCCTCTTTTTATAAGGTTTTAGGAATTCTCACAACCTCAACCTACAAGAAGGCGCCAAACACGAGACCACAGCATCAATATTCAACAGGATAATTATGGGACAAGGTAGCTATGCAGATCAGAATTAACAAACTGTTAAAAACTTTTATGCACACTAGCCTGCTGGTTCCTTGCAGCCCCAAGGACTGAGCCACAGTTCAGAAACCAACCTCCCCTTTCATAATTGGGAAAATAAAGACCCAGAGACTTTGAAGGACCTTGCGCCAAGTTCATCCCGGGAAGTTAGTGGCCGAATAGCAGAGGAAAGTGCCTTAACCATCGTTCCTCTGTTCTTTCAAGATAAAATTAATTCTATTTGCAGAGCAAAATGAGCCTGAGGTCCAAGGGCCTCCCGAGGTGACATTTGGGATAGAGACTGTTCTTTCTTTATGATAAGAAAAGACTTTATTAGAATTCAGTAATTTATTGTTAAATAATTCAGAATCAATGCTAAGGGTTTTATTCTATTCCGACTTTCACTCATTTTGATATTGAATTACCAGAAATGACAGCTCTTAGGTCCTCTAAATTCCTGCGTCTGGCAGGATCGGGAGTGCGCCAGTGACTCCTCAGTGCTAGCAGCCGCTGAAGGACACACCTGGTGCAGAGGAGTCCAGGAGAGTCTCTCCCATTTGAAAAAGAAACGCTTAGATGCAGGAGAGGGGGCAGAAGAGTTTAAGGCCAGCCCTAGGCTACATGGCCAGAAACAGTCTCACAGTAAAAACAAAGAAGAGCTAAGGATGTGTCTCAGTAATGGAGCACGTGACTAGCATGCACAAGATCCTGGGTTCAATCCATAGCACAGCCCAAAAATCAAACAATAAAATAGTGGAAAGGCAGAAAAAATGAAAAATTTCTTCTCACCTAATACCCTGTGAGGAAGACAATATATGGATTCCCTGATCAGGACAAAATACTATGTTTTAACACGGGTGTTAGGTGATTTAAAATACACACACACACACACACACACACACACACACACCAAAAACACGTTTATTGAACATTACCAAATGTACAGGTATTGCAAATAATCTTATCAAGAAAGTTTGGGCCTATGCCTTAGTGAAAATAAAGTTTGGACAGCCAGGGCTGTTACACAGAGAAACTCTGTCAGACATTAAAGAGGCTGGGGATGTGACTGGATGGTAGAGAGTGCCTGCTTAGTGTGTAGGATGCCCAGCACTTCGAGAGACAGCTATGGGAGGGCTGGCTTATAATCCTAGCCCTTGAGAGGTAGAGACACGAAGAGCAATTGTTCAAGGCCATCCTCGGCTATATAGTGGGTTGGGTGTTTTTTTATTTTGTTTTGTTTTTGTTTGTTTGTTTGAAAGCTAATTAATTATTTTTTTTTACTTTTTACTTTATTTCTAATTTGGCATGTGTATGTGTGTTCATATTGTATGGGTGTCATGCATGGATGTGGGTATGCCGGCTAGCATACGGAGGCCAGAGGGAGACACCCCAAAGAAGGACACAAGGTGTCTTTCTTCCCCTATTGCTCTCTGTCTTATGTCTTTAATGGTCTCTTAATGAACCACAAGGTCACCATTTTGGCAGGATACCTGGCCACCTGGCCAGAGAGCTTCCTGGGATTTGAGATCCACCTATCTGTCTCTCAATGCTGGGGTTACAGGCACACACAGCCACGCCTAACTTTTCACATGGGTGCTAGGGATTTGAACTCAGGTCCTCATGGTTACATACAAGCACTATTACTCACTGAATCACCTCCCCAGCCCCAACATAATGAGTTTGAGTCCAGTCTAGGGATACATGAAACCTTGCCCTGTCTCAAAAAAATTTATTAAAAATTACCAAGTTATTATTTTTATTGTTTTCAGAACTTATGGCTGTCCTTGGATTATGGTTAACACATGAGTCATGTTAGCTTCTTTCTCTCAAGTGAGCTGGAGAAATGCAGACATCTCTCTCTCTCTCTCTCTCTCTCTCTCTCTCTCTCTTAAGATATGTCTCAGTTGGATTGTAGCTCATGAATTTAAATGTCTGCCTTAAAGGATGGCCTAGCAAAAAGAAGAGAAGAATTTTCTAAACTGACCACACTCCTCAGCTTCTGCCAAATTAGTACCATGTGCACCAGGATTTCCATGTTGTGTCACCCACTTCAGCCATCATCCAACAACCTGAGACGGAATGTGAGAAAGAGAGTGGCTGAGCAGCATCTTCATAACTTACAGATCATCCAAAGTAAGCTTCTAAGAGAAACTGCTTAACTTAGAAGTATCCCTATGTTAACATGATCCCTAAACATGGCTTTGGTTGGTAAGTCCTACTGTTTCTATTATGACACCAATCCCAGGCTAAGTAGTCCCTACAGCCTCCATCAGGGTCCTACAAGTGAGTAGTCACTGCTGAACAAAACGAAAATATTTCCGTTTGAACTGCCGGGGTGCCAACACTTTGCAACTCCAATTATTTCAACATATTCTTTCTTGTTGTTAGCAAATGCTCTTGCTCTGTTATCAAGAGCTTTTTACAAACTGTTCTCAATCCTTTTTTTTCTCCCTCTGTGCTCGTCTAAGCAGTAGAGCATTCTCTAAGATCTAGTGCTCTCCAGTGGGAGCTCTTTCTCATGAATGGATTTAAAGCTGTCATTCTCCAAAGTTATATATGCTACATCCCAACCTCTGCTTTACGAATCAACTGTGTAAATGGTTGTATGTCTAATTCTTCCGAGCAGGGCAAGTAAAGACTGTCCAGGCAGAGGTCTGAAACTCACTTTCTGCACAAGGAAACTCTTTCTTGAGCAGGAAGTACAATGTCCAACCACTTTCTACCTGGCTTGGCTCCAAGTACATGATGAATTGCAAAAATATAAGATACAGAGGGAATATTTATGTGTCATCCCTCTTCATCAGATACACAGTATTTTTTCTCCCATGTCACAAACACTGTAACCACAATTTACAAGTACATACACAATCAAACTTCTATTGATTTAATGATGCATTTCTTTGATGTCCCTTGCCTTAACCTCATTTATAAAGCTGTTTTGCATTATTTCAAACTGTCAATGATTTGTGACTCATGAATATTCAAATCCAATTTGCACTTACCTTTTTGGTATGCATGCTTCCTTTCAATATGTCCCTACATGTGCCCTTTTGTTTTGTACTTATTTGTAGAGTGTTTTATTGAAATAATACAATTTTTAAAGCATAGTAAGTCTATTTAAAAACAACAGGAGTGGTTGATGAGTGACTCTTCTTGGTCCCAGCCTACTGTCTCTACATTGCCACTTAGAAAGTCCGTTCATTCCAACAACCTGTCTTTGGTATTAAAAATAGCACACACTTGTTGGTTGATGTCAACTTCAGGGGGAGGGGCTTTAGTTTTGCTGGACTATACATCTCTAAGAAAGAGTCCAAGAATTTGTAGATGAGCCTGAGCATTACATAAAAGAAAGAAAGGATTATTTCTGTTGAAAAACAAAACAAAACGTTCCAGCAGAATGGAGCTCTTCATGTCAGTGTGGATGAACTTCTCCACTTACACTGTGGAATGCATTGAAAAGGGACCTAAGAGGACCACAAAACCCTTTTAAAAGCTTCAGCCAGTGATAGCTGGAGGAGACACCCAGGACTTTGTGGATCGCAGGCTTGTCAGTGATGATTGAAGCTCCTCAACAGGAACACTGGAGCCACCTGCCTAAGCAACAAGCAGCTTCTTCTTGCAAAACCTGTTTGAGGACCAATTGAAAAGTGTTATATGAATAAAAAAATTGGAGTGGAGAACATCTCTTTCATAACTGATTTCTGGACCCAATTGCAGTTTCTAAGAAAATCCAAGCAACTAAATATGCTGCACTGCCAATATATATATGAATCTCTTTTATGCCAGTAGCTAAAATAGTAAGCTAATAGGTTTCCAGTGCAGTGGCTGTGTGTGTGTGTGTGTGTGTGTGTGTGTGTGTGTGTGTGTGTGTGGTCAGAGGACAACCTCAGATGCCAGTCTTCATCTTGTAGCTCGTTTCTCTGGCTGTTTCACGGCTGCCAAGTGAGTTGCTGGGAATTGCCCCGTTCCCCTCTCTTCTTGCCTTACGAACACTGGGATGACAGATGTGTGACTGTGTCAGGCTGTATCTGGGCTCTGGGGGTCTGAACTTGGGTCTTTAGGCTTTGGAAGCAATTGCTTCCCTCCTCTGAGGCATCTCTCCAGCTCTCATATTTAACCTGCAGGGAAGTGATGAGTCACCTTTTGACTTCCACTGCACACTTTCATTGCAGATATTCACACATCTCAGCTCATCTGGAGTAGCCAAGGACACGTTCACATTTGACAAATCTCTCACTGTTCTTCAACTATAAATATTTTCTAGGTAAAGTTGCATCATTCCAAACGTTGCTAAACTTTTCTGTAATCATTTCAAGACTTCCTTTATTTTTAATTGAGTGTGTGTGTGTGTGTGTGTGTGTGTGTGTGTGTGTGTGTGTGTGTGTGTACATGTATGTACGGGTGCTGGCAGAAGCCAGAAGAGAGCATGAGATCTTTGGAACAGGAGTTATAGGTGGTCGTGAGTCTGATGTGGGTGCTGGAGACTGAACTCAAGTCCTTGGCAAGGGTAGCATGTACTCTAAAGTGCTGAACATCTCTCCAGCCCCTCATTTTTGTTTTATTGCAAGGAAACATTTTGCTGTTGTGGTATTTTATTCCCATTTATACAAATGCCCTCTGTCTAAATGTGTTCATGATGTTTCCTCGACTTGATCACTTTCTTGTGTGATTGTTGATAGCAGTATTACTCCCCCAACCTTGAAAACCAAACATCATAGATCCATCCTGTTACCTTAAGCTGCCTTAAAGTCTGCTGTCATTGTGCCTGTGACTAAATGACTCATTATATGCGGCCTGATTTCTGACCTACAAATGTGAACGTTCCTTCCTGGCAGAAGAAGACTTCTAAAGACAGGGATTCTAACATTATACTCCCTCGTTCTAGGATACTGCATACAAACTTGAAGTGTAAATCCGGAGTGAGGCTCTCACCTGGAAAGGCTGAATTTTAGGGTCTGGGGAACAGGGAACCTCCCTTACATTGTTATGAAAATCAACTGGGATTATTCAAATGCAAGACTTAGCATACTGACTGGCACCTGATCCACGTTCTCCACAGAACAGCTGTCCCATAGTTTAATTTTTACCAGAAATTGTGTCCAGTCTCTAGTTAATTGTATCTTAGAACGAGCAAAATTTGTCCTGTCAAAAATCTAACGCATGCCTCTGCTGTGCTTCTATAATACAATTAAAATGTACACCTTTCCCGAGCTAGGACCTCCCTCCAAATGCTCTGCTTCTAACTCTGCTGAAGCCTTCCACAAAAATCAAGGGAATGAGCTGTGAGGGGAATTTGCTCTCTCTCTGTGTGTGTGTCTATCTGTCCCTGTATCTCTCTGTGTCTCCCATCTCTCTCTCATTCTCTTTGTCTCTCTGTCCCTGTCTCTCTGTCCCTGTCTCTCTCTCTATCATTTATCATCTATTTAGCTCCCTTTCTCTATCTCTCAGTCTTTCTCTAGCTCCATCTCTCTGCTCTCTCTCTCTCTCTCTCTCTCTCTCTCTCCCTGTCCCTCTCTAACTCTATCACTTGTCATCTATCTATCATCTCTCTCTCTCTCTTCTCTCTCTCTCTCTCTCTCTCTCTCTCTCTCTCTCTCTCTCTCTATCCCTCTGTGTGTGGGTTGGGGGGGTTCCTGTCTGTCTGACTGTCCCTGTCTCTCTTTGCACCCCAACCCCCATCACCCCCTCTCTGTCTATAACAATAGCATCTCCACTGCAGCATCCAGAGGAAGAGAAACATTCTTTGTCCTGTGCAATTGCGGGAAAGTGGAAACCTTAGAACTGCTGTAGCCATCTGGCTTCCAACCTAAGGTAAAAGCTGATACATGGAAGAGGTCAATGCCAAGAGAAGGTGTGGTGGTATTGTGTTCCCCAAAATATTGTATACTCTAATAAATTTATCTGGGGTCAGAGAACAGACAGCACTAGATACAAAGGCTAGAAAATGGTGGCACTCACACCTTTAATCCTAGCATTCCAGAGATAGAAATCCTCTGGATCTCTGTGAGTTCAAGGCCACACTGGAAATAGCCAAGCATGGTGACACACACCTTTAATCCCAGAAAGCCAGTCTTTAATCCCAGGGAGTAGTGGTAGAAAGCAGAAAGATATATAAGGCGTGAGGACCAGAAACTAGAAGATTTTGGCTGGTTAAGCATTCAGGCTTTTGAGCAGTAATTCAGCTGAGACCCATTCCGGATGAGGACTCAGAGGCCTCCAGTCTGAGGAGACAAGACCAGCTGAGGATCCGGCTAGGTGAGATAGCTGTGGCTTGTTCTGTCTCTCTGACCTTCCAGTATTCACCCCAATAACTGGCCTCGGGTTTGATTTTATCAATAAGAACTTTTAAGATTCCTGCTACAAGAAGGGACAGGAAGGACAGCACCTGCCTCAGCCCTTGCCAATGAATAACTCTGTGTGTGTGTGTGTGTGTGTGTGTGTGTGTGTGTGTGTGTGTGTGTGTTATGGCTTAAGGAAATCAGGATTTTCTGTTTCTTGAAGCCAAAAAACATTTTAAGTGGTTTAGGAGGCAAGCTGAAGAGTGTCCAGTGCCTGAGTTTCCATGCATATGTAAACAGGTAGAATGTCCTTCAGCTTCTTCTGTGAGCATCTCTCCAGCCACATCTCCATAATGCACATGTCTTTCTGGAAATAGATGTGATATTCAGAGCTAAACCTTCAAGATTTCTGCAACCTCCTAACAGCTCACAGACCTCAAGTGTCCTACTTGTCTTTGCAGAGGTGGAATTTAAAGTCAAGTGTGAATTCATAGCCACCTGTTGGATGCTCTGTCAGCTGGTCTTGGACCACAGGCTGCTGGCCCTTAGCATTGCTCATGTACCATAAATTTTCTTGATCTTCTTGAAATTACAAATGCAAAGTAAAATGACACCACTCAGTCATTAGTGAAGAGATTTTTTAGTTGTCATTGTCCAGGGATTCCTGTTCCTATTTCCAGCTGCTGAATGTAATCAGCTATATGTATTTTTAAAATATGTTAAGGTCCTCTAATTTAATCTTTCATCTATATAATAAGAGCAAACAAAGATTGCTTTAGATTTTAGAAACCTAGATAATGTGATGGATAATCAAAATAAGAAATACTCAACTAAAGTCTGACAATGAACATTTTGGTAGAGCTGAATCAGTTTGTGTTTTCTCTACCCTGTGAGCCCCAAGCTATTCATGATTTAATCTTATCCAGAGCTCTCAGAATTACAGAGACAGGATGCCTTTGAACAGTCAATAAAGGGGAGACCAGGTAGTTCTCTATTGTCTAAAATACATAGAACCGTAGGTCTGGAGACATTCTTTGATATTATCTAAGGGGCCAGCCACAGATAATTCCAGAGCCTTGCCTAGGGTCATACCACAAGAAGTAAGTCATCTGACCCCCAGGCCACCACGATTTTCCTTTCAGCACCCACTTCTGAGGTATAATAGCTCTTGGAGTTTGCATGAATGAATACATTACAAAATTTAATGATTGGGGTAAATTGTTGATGCTTAGTTTATCTCTATGAGAAATTACCCATGACATATAGCTCAGCTTTATGGTTTGGCTTGTTCATGTTTTTGGTTTTGTTTTTAACTCTTTTAAAGTATAGAAAGTGAAACCACTGGCCATTCTTTTATTTTATTTTATTTTATTTTATTTTATTTTACATGTCAACCCAGTTCCCCCTCCCTCCCCTTCTCCTAGACCCTACCTCCCCCACATCCTACCCCTCATCTACTCCTCAGAGGGGGAAGGCATCCTTTGGGTAGTCAACAAAGTCTGGCATACCAAGTTGAGACAGGCTGGCCATTCTTATAAACAGAATCCTACTAGCCACAAAATATTAGGGTGAAAAATGGAGTGTATATGTACACACAACATACATTTAATACATATGGTATTAGTAGACTAATATGCTTCAGTATGAAAGGATTTAAAAATAAATAAGAAATGAAGAAATTCATATTAAAATGACTTGTGTGTTAGAACATGACTAAAAAAGAAAAATAGATGTGAGTCGAGTTGTTAGTTAATGATTCTTAAGAAAACTGAAAAGTGATTAAGAATATTTCTTTGGCAAGGCAGTGGTGGCACTCCCCTTTAATCTCAACATTTGTGAGGCAAGCAGATTTCTGTGAGTTCAAGCCCAGTCTGGTCTACAAAGCGAGTTACAGAATAGCCAGAGCTGTTACACAGAAAAACCAGATCGTGAAAGAGGGGGGAAAAATGTTTCTTTAAAAGTATCTCAATATTATTTTAGAAATGAACACTGTCATATTTTTAAGAAGCCAATCACTTTAATCAGATACACTTTTGTCTGAGAACAAACTGGAAAGAAATCTTCCTTATGTATAATTCTTTGTGTGAGGATAACAAAATCCTTTTGCCAAAATTAGGCAAAGATGATTTTTTTAAAATGTTAAAGGAAAAACTAGCTCTTTTCTTCCAGCAGCAGAGATTCAAACCTCAGAAGCCAAATACTATCAACCAAACGTAGTTATGCAATGCAGCCCCACGCTCTTGCATAGGTGCAGCCCAGTACAGAGGTGCAGTCTAATAGTGAACAGATCGCAAGTGCAATATCACGTGGTGAGAGCAGAAAAATAACTTACTGCATAAAGAAAAACAAACCAACAATGCTTAACATTCATTTAAAACATTGAGGTCTTAGTAAATTCGGCACCAATTCAATTGGGGTGAAATCCCTCAGTCTGATTAAGATACTTATCGGTTAGCTACAGTAAATAGTATTTGTAATGGAGAAAAGGAAGGAATGAGATAATGATGTGTTCTGTGTAGGAATGTCTCTCTTCAGCATGTCCTGGAGATCTGATCCTAGATAAAGCAATAAGAAAAAGAGGGGGTGGGGGGCCTTGGGGAAGGGGTGAAGAAATAAAAGACATGAGAAAAGAAGGAAGAAAGAAAGAAAGAAAGAAAGAAAGAAAGAAAGAGAGAAAGAAAGAAAGAAAGAAAGAAAGAGAGAGAAAGTTGTCATTTTCTGTAGACAATAATTATCTGCACAAATTGGAAACCCAAGGAGAAAAATTTACGGAAAAACTGGTATCAGAGAGATAACTGAAAGATCATTGAGGAAACAATGGAGTCAGCATGTTGAAGAAGATTCTTACCACACTTTTATACATAAAAAGAAATTCCCTGTTGGTAATGGGTTAAGTCACATGAAAACAAAATTAAATTTCACAGGAATTAAATAATTTCACAAAAAAGCTATCTTTATAACCTCAGAAGACAAAACAAATCTTTTACATAAGATAGAACAGCAAAAGCCATAAGGGAATATATAGATATATTAATCTGTAGTAAAACTTAAAGGTTAAATTCATCAAAGCACTTTTTAAAAAAGAACCACAAAGTGGAAGAAGATTTTTTTTTCAAGACAGGGTTTTTCTGTGAAACAGTCCTGGAACTCACTCTGTAGACCAGGCTGGTCTCGAACTCACAGAGATCCTCCTGCCTCTGCCTCCTGAGTGTTAGGATTAAAGGTGTGTGCTACCACTGCCCGGCTTGGAAGAAGTTATTTTTGACACGGAAATTATAAAACTGATAATAAAAAAAAAAGCTTCAGTGGGAAAATGGGAGAAATGCACAGTTAGACCTCTTCCAGGGGAGCAAGATGAACGTATTTATGGCTTAGAAAATGAGTGTTAAAAACCACGTTGAGGTCCTCTCTCTCGCTGGGAAAACAGAAGAAAAATGAGGGGACACAGATGGAGCTAAAGGAAGAGAAGAAACAAGTATTAAAGAGGAAGATGTGAGCAGATATGATGCAGATTATTATATTATGTGATTATGTTATATATGATTTTTTTATATATATATATTATATATATATATATATATATATATATATGACAAATGTATTACCAGTAAGAAGAAATTAGTGCAATCATCTGGAAACCATTTACTTTACCTTGGAAAGGGCATACTTGAATATCTAGAATCAGAGAGTGTAAAGCTAGGTTTATACCCTAAATTTATGAAAGTCTCTGCACATGAACTTTAGGAGACACGTACCAGAATGCTTACAGCAAAGCTCTTCATAATAGTGTCAATAACAAAATGGCAACAGCCCAAATAGGGAAAACTAGATAAACTGTGTTCTTTTTACACAATAAAATGTCCAGAAGAAACCAAAAAATAATTAATTACATCTACATACAAACACAAATTTAATCTTAAAAATGCAATCTTGAATGAAAAACAAAATCTAGAAGGGTGAATCTGAATGAGATGTGCTTTAAAAATAAAAGCAAGAGAAAGCACTATGTTTTTTAGTAACATGCTGCAATGCAAGTACACTCTTCTTCAGTATTCATAGAGAATTAATTGCCTTCAGGATTGCTTGTAGCTGTGAAAATACATGGGTGCTCAAGTCTTCTGCAAACCAAGCTGCATGGCCAGCAAGATGGCTCAGTGGTTAATGGTGCTTGCTGTCAAGGCTGAAGACCTGAGTTTGATTTCCCAGGCCCCACACGGTAGAAAGAGAAAACAGTTTTTCTCTGACTCCTAAAAATTTTTCTCTAACCTCAACCCACTCGATGTACATACTCACATGAAAATAAATAAATGCAATTCTACATATATATGTAATTTAAAAAATTTTAAAACGTGCTTCAGTACCTTTTATGAAATCTTTACACATTCTTCTGTGTATTTTCCTTTTCCTTTTTTTTTTTTTTTTTTTTTTTTTTTTTGTATTGTTATAAAGCTCAGGTTGACTTCAAACTTGTTTTGTACCCTAGGCAGGCTTCCACCTTGGGATCCACCAGCTTCAGCATCTCAAATGCCTCCCACATGTTTTAAATCAGCTTTAGATTGCTTATAAAGCCTAACACAATGTAAATGCTTTGTAGATACTTGTTATGTTCTATTATTTGGGGAATAATAACAAGGGAGAAAGACTATACATATTCAGAAATGATCTGATGTTCTTAGAAAATTTTCCTTTTGGGGAGCTGGAGAGGTGGCTCAACAGTTAAGACCCTTGCTGCTCTTTGCAAAGACAAAAGTTCAGTTCCTGCCTGGCAGTGGTGGCACTTGCCTTTAATCCCAGCACTTGGGAGGCAGAGGCAGGCAGATCTCTGTGAGTTTGAAGCCCACCTGGTCTACAGAGTGAGTTCCAGGACAGGCAGGACTGTTTCACAGAGAAACCCTGTCTCAAAAAAAACAAAACAAAAGGTCTGTTCCCAGTACCCAGATCAGGTTGTCAGGTGGCTCACAATTACATGTAACTCAAAGTCCATGGGATCCAGCACTCTTTTGTGGTCTCCACTGACACCTGCACACACTGCACAAACCCGTACATATACACATAAATTACAATAAAACAAATCTCTAAAATATATTTCCCATCATAGATTGGTTGAATCTATGTGTAACTGTCTGTGTGTACACAATTAAATATATTAGATGCATGTAACATATAATATATATAATTTAGATCATTCATATGGGATGTAACATGTAATTCAATATTATGCACACTGACCAACTACTGACTAGGGCAGGTAGTATTTACTCCAGGAGGAGAAGCAGAAGACGAAAAACAAAAAAGCATGTGGCTGTGAGTTAACACTCTCTTTACATGGGGTAGCTGGTTCACAAATACTCCTTTGGCATCTACACACTTTTCTCTGTGGCAAATACTTCATTAAAAACAGAAGCAGAAGACTATTCAGTGGGCATGTAAAAGGGCCACACTGGGGTCTAGGGACAGGGAGTAACCATGACTATGGAGCAGAGAATATTGAGAAACTCACACCAGAAACCCTTGGTCTAGATGAGGCAGGAAGTGGAAGGGTGAGAACAAGAGAGATGAGAAGAGTCAGAGGGTTCTGGGTAGCTTGTTGAGAAAGGGGGTAGGGAAGAAAGGAATGAGAAAAGATGGGGAAAGAGAGAAAAGGGGAGAGAAGAGAGGCGAACTCCTTCTAAAGCAGTGAGTCTCTGTAGACAACGGGCAGCTTCCAGAGGATGGTTGAAGTTCAGGGCAGCCAATGTGAAGTGCATGCACAGGCTCAGAAACACTTCCTACAAACACCAAAAGAGAAAAAAAATGACTGAAGTTTAAAGAAAAGACTCTCTCAGGGGTCATCTCAAAACATTCAAAACATGAGAAAGACTTGGGGATGCTGACTTAAAACTCTGTGTAGCCTTCAGGCTATCTTTTTTTTTTAATTCAAGGAAATTAATTCTGATTTTGAAAAAAAAAAAAAAAAAAAAAAAACAGACTTCATTCCCAAAGATGGTCATTACAAGAGTTTAGACAAAAATAAATGTATATGAAATATATATCTATATAAACCATACTTACATATTTATTGTCTGTGTTAGCTTTCCATTACTGTAACAAACTACCTGAGAAACTTAATTTATAAGAGGAACAGCACACTTTTAGCTTACAGTTTTGACAGTTTTGTTCCCAAATTGGACAGCTCTATCACTTTTCACCTGTGGCAAAGCAATAGTACGTCAGGGCATAAGTATTTGGCAGAAGAAAACCGCTCTGTAAGGCAGAGAATAAAGAGTGGAGGACCAGTTTGGAGCCACATTATCTCCCTCAAGAGCTCCCCAGGAGCATACACACACACACACACACACACACACACACACACACACACACACACACACACACACCACACCAGGCTCAACTCTTTAAGAGTTACACTACTTCCCACTAGGATCATCCCAAGGATCATCACAATGAATCTTGAAGGACGAAGGATGCTCAAGTTTCAGCCCAAGCTTGTAGACACTTCTCTATTTGACAAATGCTACACTAAAAACAAAAGGAAAAACATCATCATTGACTAGCATTTAAAACAGTAACATCACAGCCGCTGGAGAGATGGCTCAGCAGTTGAGAGCACCTGCTGCTCTTGGAGAGGACCTGGGTTCCGTTCCCAGCACCCACTTGGCAGCTCATAACCTCTTAGAACTCTAGTTCCAGGGGATCTATTGCTCTCTTCTGACTTCCATGGGCACCAGGCAGGCATGTGGTGTACAGACATGCATGCAAACAAAACATTCACACACATAAAATAAAATAAATAAATCTTAAAAAAAAAAAAGTAACTCAAAAAAAAAAAAAAAACCCAACATCATGACAAAGAGGATAAGATGATGCAGATGATGGTGACGTGAAAAGGGGTTGGTGATATGGCTCAGCAGGTAGAGGCACTTGCCCCCGAGCTTGAGGAGCCGAGTTTAATCTCCAGGATCCACCTGACATAAAATGAAACTGACTTGAGCAGGTTGTACTCTGATAGCCACACAGGTGCTCTGGCGTGTCCTCCACCACCCGACACACACATAAACTAATGCAGCTTTAGCTTTTTAATACAAGAGAAAACATAAACATATCCATTAAAAGATGTGCTTCTTGATGCTTCATTGGGTAGAAGATAAGCAAATCAACATATATCTCATGAATTGTCAGAAACTAATGGAAAACAAAAAGACAAAATAAAAGTCACAATGACGAAAGAAGAGTAAGTTGTAATAGAAGGGGATGACATACATGATAGATTAGGAGAAAGAAAAAGGTCCCATCTCCACACATTTGAAACATTAAAAGATACTTTTAAGTTCCAGGTTGTAGAGATAATTGTGGGTAGCTAAAATAAGAAAACATACATTCATAATACATACAGACATACATGCATGCTTAATTAATGTGACTGTAGGTGGCTTTGGAGAGGTGAGGTGGGAGAAAAATAGAGAAGCAAGCTGAGACAATTAAGGCCAGTGGACCAAAGCAGCAGAAATGAGCACTAGCCAAGGTTATACTACTTTGGAAAGATCTGGGGTGGAAAGAAAGACACTTGCATCTAGTAGCATCATCAAGGTAAAGTAAAGCACCCTTAGGTATCAATCACAAAAGATAGAAATGGCCAATTTCGTGATGAGTATGTAGAAATAACTGAATTAGGTTACATAGTATTTATTAGCATGTCCAGTTGTGTATGAATATATCCTGGTTCAGAAACAAACAGTCCTATTTTATAATTCTTCTCCAAACACAGGTCCCAACTCATTTTTAAAGCCATGCCTTTACATCTCTGTGGAGCCTAGCCCAACTTACGCTATAAACAAACCTAATTGGTACAGTACGTTAATGCAATCTTTTTGTAAGGTGACATTTTCCACAGAGTCTGTGTATAATATCACCTTTTAAATTTAACCTAGTTTTCCTATTATATACCCTAGTCACCAAGGGAAACATTATTTAAATTTTTCTTAGTTCCACATATATCCCAGCCAACCTGCTATAGTAGAGTAAAAATCTACTATTACATGTTTTATTTTATTACTAATACTTAGGTTAGTAAAATGCTAAATATTAATAAGTTGATATCATTGGCAGTTGGGAAGGATTTAGAAGACTAAGTTGTAGTTGGGTGGAGAGGTACTGGGAAGTCTCCTCCACTCTCAATTTTCCGACCCTAGGCAGCCTCGTCAATGTTCCCATAGCAGCCTCACTGTATTTCTACCTTGCTACTTTCCAAAGCCTGTTTATACACCTACCTCTATTTCCCTTTAGAAGCCTATTGAATCCAGAAACGTATTTAATCATTCCTCATATGTCAACACCTATAAGTGTTCTTGAGGAACACTGAAACTCAGGATTTCTTTGAATGACTGAATTCAAATAGGAACGAATGAGTAAAGGATTCCCATCACCTTATTAGTGGAGTCAAATTGCCCAGTGTCCGTGGGCAAGGATTTGGTACTCTGTTCCTGGAGGAGTTCACAGCACATCAGCATGTTCTAAAGAATGATGAAGTTCCGATGTAATCCAGGCTGCTAATCCCCAAATCAGCCTTTATTTGAGAATTAATGCTGCCATATCTTATACGTCTGGAAAGCATTATTATGCCCCCTGGTAAAACTTCCAATTTGTGCTCATAAATTTGTTTTTAACCTGTCAAGCATGCATCTCACGCCCTGTTACATACCTGTTCTATCTATTGTGAAATCACGGGGTTCTAAATTGCCAAGACATACTTGATTTCAGCAATAATTTAGTAGAGACAAAGGTAGTGGTAGTTGGAAGGAGCATGTTACCTCGTGTGCCTCTGACCCTAGCTCATCTCACCCTTTCCCTGCACCTGTGGAAAAAGGATCCTCCTCCCCATATTTTACTCAACAAGATATTACAAAAGGAGCAGTGAGCTTGGGTCCACAGTCCAGGGATTTGGTCCTGGGTTGTTACTGCTTTGAGTTAATTGGACCTAGAATGCATTAATTACCTGCTCTGGGGTTTACTTTCCTCACATATAAGATAAGGAAGTTGTACCAAGTAACGACTGTAAAAATAACATAGTATCTTCTTCGTTTAACTTTTGCTGAATGCAAAGGAGTGTGGGATATGCTTTACATGCCTTGGCTCCTTTAATTTAATCATGTGAGCCAGTCAGAGGCCAGCAGTAAACAGAGAGCACACACCGAACTGGGTAAGTTGAGAACTTAATAAAGAAAAGAACTAGAGTTAAAAGGTGTCAGCAAGGTATTACGTAAGCCACAAGGGGAAGTATGGTACCCCAAAGACAGCCCCACAGACAGAACAACATGGTTACCTGAACTCAGAATTATGAGAGGAGAGTTGATATGCAACCAGCCCACTGGGACCCTAGGAATCAACACCAAAACTGAACTTGACCCATTCTAGACAGGAAAGCATGTCTACTGCAGAGTTCTGAACCTATCCATGCCAACACCAAGGCTCATAAAACAAGAATGAAAAGTAGAGTAGGTACTGAGGAGCCAACAGAAGATACCCATCCATGTCAGATACTGTCACAGTGTCTTGCTTAAGGTTATTGATGTTCAAAGCATTAGAAAAGTGACATAAAACAGATATAAAAAAACAAACAGGATCATGCCAATATGAGAAGTTTTTGCACAACAAAGGAAACAATCTTCAGAATTAAGACAACGCATCCTCAGGTTATTTATCCAGCGAAGGATTAGTATACATATAAGGGACCTTAAAAATGTAACAGGAAACAACAACAACAGGGGCTGGAAAGATGGCTTAGTGGTTAACATTGACTGCTCTTTTAGAGGACTCAGGTTCAGTTCCCAGCACCCACATTGCTGACCACACCCATCTGTAACTCTAGTTCTAGGGAACTCAGACTACTTCTTCTGGCATCTGTGGACACCAGGCACGCAAGTAGGACACAGATAGACATGCAGGCAAAACACTCACACACATAGAGTACAAGATTTTTTAAAATAAATAAACTAAGCCAGATGTGGTAGCAGATGCCCTTAGTCCCAGTGCTTGGAAGTCAGAGGCAGGCAGATCTCTGTGAGTTAGAGGCCGGCCAGTCTGCTCTATCTAGATAGTGAGTTCCAGGACAGCTAGGGCTATGTAGAGAGACCACATCTAAAACAAACAAACAAATTAAAGATGAGCCAAAGATATAAATAGACATTTCTCAAAATATGGCATATACATGGCCAAAAAAAAAAAAAAATGATAAATGCTAAGTCACCACTAATCTTCAAAGAAAAGCACCTTAAAACTACAATGAGACATAATATTCCAGTTAGAATGGCTGTCATCAAAAAGACAAAACAATAGGGACTGGAGAGATGGCTCAGAGGTTAAGAGCACTGACTGCTCTTCCAGAGGTCCTGAGTTCAATTCCCAGCAATCACATGATGACTCACAACCACCTGTAATGAGATCTGGTGCCCTCTTTTGGCCTGCAAGGACACATGCAGGCAGAACACTGTATACATAACAAATAAATAAATCTTTTTTTTTTTTTAAAAAAAGACAAAACAATAACAAATATTCATGGTGGACAAACCTGCTCCCAGAAAACATGAGTTATTAAATGAAAATCTCAGTGTTAGGCACAGGATACCTCCCTATGAGTTATTGGTCAGCGAGATCCCAGAAATCTCCAAAACAAAATAGAGTACCACCCATCATAACTAGACACTATGGCTGAAAGCCGCTCATATTTTGGTTGCAGGGCATAACAAAATTAGTCTTAAACTGACTAAAAAACTTCTTTGTTTTGGCTGGCTTTCAAAGTACTGAAAGATGCTGTGCATACCACTTAGTGAGTGAAAATACTAATGGTCTATAAACCAACCAAGGTGAACGTTGATGGACGGGTGGAGAAAGTATGAGACACAGTGAAGTGCTCTGTGTGTGTGTGTGTGTATGTGTGTGTGAACATTATTTCACCATAAGAAAAAAAAGCAGTTTTGTCATTTGTAACAACACATATAGAACTGGAGGTCATTATGTTAAGTGAAATAAGCCAGACACAGACCCATAAATACTACATGATGTGGAAACAAAAATCTGGTCTCATTAAAGAATGTACTAGAATAGATGATCTCTATAGGGTGGAAAGAGCATAGGAAGAGGTGATAGAAAGAAATTAAAGAAAACCAAAGTATAGTTAGGTAGGTGGAGTTCATTCCGGTAGTCTAATAGCACAGTAGGGTAACTATGGGTTGCAACAATCTGTGATGCATTTCAAAATGGCTAGAAGAACATGGAAGCTATAGCATGCAGAAATTATTAATATTTGATGACATGGAAATGCTTATTATCCTGTTTGATCATCACACATTGTAGGTACATATTAAATCATGATACTGAATCTCATAAAGGTGTACAACTGTTATGTCTCAATTTAAAGAGAAGAGCTTGGGTGCCTTAAGAGTATATAGTCAGCTGGGGACAGACCCAGGACCTGCCCCTGGGTCACATTCTGAGTCTCTTCTGTCCTTGGAGTTCCTTTCTGTTCTTCTGGAGGGAAAAAAAAAGCCTCAGAAGTGATGAGACTCTTTCAGTCTTGGAGATATTTGAATAAGATGTCTTTCCACACAGGGGCCTGGGGTCTTCCTCTTGTACCTCTGAACTGCTAGTGGTCTGTGTGAACATTCTTCCCATTCCAGGACTGGGGCTTGCCTTTTGACACATACTTTCATACTTTGGTTTATAATCCCAAACGAAATGCTTGTAGGGACAAAGAGGGGAACTACATTTTTACTATTAACAAAACAAACTTTCTTCAAAAGTGCTCTCCAAATTAAGCACTCTTAATTTGGAGAAGGACTCTCCATAGTCTAGTTTATAGTGCCCCTTATTTAAGGGTTTGCTTTCTGCCATTTCACTTACTCAGGATCAACCACAGCCCCAAGATGTTAAATTGGAAAGTCAGGAACTAAGCAATTCGTAAGTTTTGAGAATTTTTTTGCTACAGCATATTTTTATAATTGCTCTTTTGTTATGGTTGTTACTCTCTTGCGGTATTTAATTTAAAGATTAATCTTTATCATTTTGGTAAGTGTGTACAGGAAAAAGCATACCAAACAGAGTTCAATGCTGTCCACGGCTTTGGACATCCACTAGGCATCTTGGAATGTGTCCTATGGCTAAGAGAATTGCTGCATAGCTTTGCTTTCTATTGGGATGGAGATGGGTATGGAGTTGGCATACTGGATTAGAATGTAGCTCAAGACTGTGCTAAATGTGTTCAAGGAGACTTGGGAAGAAATGGGAAGAATGCAAGATGTTTAAATACAAAGAAACCAGAAGTGACTATCAAGCATATTCTTCAATACCCCCATGAAAGCTGTTAAGATAAGAAAAGGAAATTCTCAGAATGAGTAATCAGAGGTTGTTAATTACTCTTCATGTGAGAATTAAATTTGCTGAAGAGGAAAGACTTGGTAATTATCTGAGGTCAAGGGGCCCATCCCCTATCTGTCTGCTCCTTTGACAAATAGAGATAAAAGTCCCACTGAGTTCTCTTAGTCATGGGAAACTTCCAGTACAAGCACTTCCTGACCCACAGACAGGTTGGAGTTCAGTGAAATCTGGAAATACCAGGCCAATCTCCTACAAGCTAAAGTGTTAAGGAAGTGCAGTTGGGGCTTTACCAGCCCTGTGCCTAGCTGAATCCAGAATCCAGCTCATTAAGACCTGCAAACCTGTTTCCTGGTAGGGATCACAACAAGCAGTAAGACTGGGGATTAAGCACTCTGCCCAGATCAGTTCCTGAGCTTGGCTTGTGGTGGCTACCTCTTGAGTAGCTACAACCCAGCATCATGAGTCTGAGCCAAGAGTGACCATGTCTGCCTCTAAGGAATAAGGCTTGAATGACTGAGTCACCTTGACCTTTCATTCTGTCTTCTGTTTGTTTTTAGGTTAGTTGGGGGAAAAAACAGTGGAAGAGTTACACTTTCATTTGATTACCTAAAAGACTTTCAAATTTTTGCAAAATATCTGCCCACAAGTAATGAGATACTCTAAGCTAGCAGGGTAATTTATGTTCCTTTCAAAAAGTGTCTCCATAGGTAGAGCAGGCCAAACAGAAATCTAAGGAGTTAAAGTTTCTGTTTTAACTAGCCGGTCCGTACAGAACTGAGAAATGGGCTCCTCAAAGGAAATGGCCACAAATCCTGCCCACAGGACATCTTTTTCAAAGAACAGTGAATTTCCTGTGATTGAATCCTAGCTAGGCAAGACTCTGTACATCATGTGATAATGGTCAGCAGCCTCTGAAGATCTTGGAAGCCCATGAAAATGGGTTTGGGGTGAAATAAGGTGAATTTCCTGGTTTCTGTGGAGAACTCACGTCAAGAAATCTCTACTTAAGAAAAGTCCTGCATGTGTTAAAGTCAACTGCTGTAGGAGAGCCTGGAAGAGGGGGGTGATCACCTTGAACACACAAAGTTGAAGAGCGGTAAACTTACACCAAATTAGCTTTCATTTAGTCATTTGCATCCTGTTTCTGCAGACTTGAGGAAGGCTTCGATAACTTAAATAGGACCAAAGTAGTAATGTATAATACATACCCCTTAAGGGTAAGGGTAGCCCGGTGTAGTGGGGATACAGTGTGTGTGTGTGTGTGTGTGTGTGTGTGTGTGTGTGAGAGAGAGAGAGAGAGAGAGAGAGAGAGAGAGAGAGAGAGAGAGAGAGAGAGAGAGAGAGAGAGATTCCTAGAGGCTTGGGCTTTTGTTGTTGCTTTGTTTACACGTAGTTAACCCGGAGGAGCTGAGAGATCCACAGTGAAGATGGAAGAGATAATTTTAATTTCGAAAAATAAAAGTAACACACACTCTCTCTCCATAGGGTCGGGCAATCCTGCTCGCAGACTTAGAAATGAAAGCATTGGAAGGAGGGGCGAGGTAGGGGCGCAGCAGCAGGGAGCGTTGTCGGTAACTGAAGGGGCTCTGGTGAATTTCAGGTTCGGATTAGTGACAACTCAGAAGTCTCGCCGGCGGGTGGGGGAGGGAAGTTTGCCAAGGTCTCTGAACTCGATGGAGAGAGGGCAGCTTCTCAAGGCGCCGGGCGGAGCAGGGCGTACCAGAAGCCCCAGTCCTGGCCGATCCAGCAGCTCGGTCTCACCCCCACCCCTAGCCTGACTTTGTCAGCGATCATAAAATGGGAATTGATCATTCGAGCCACCATTGATTAGGGAAGAATGCTTACTGCAGCAGCAGGGGAAAGGTTAAGAGGAAATTGACCTTCTCCGTAGGTGACATAAAGTCATTAGGTAAATGAGATATTCACACTGGAGTTTTAAAAGGTCATGCTCAATTTTTATTTGCAGCCTGAAAAGTCAAACTGGAGCTCCGGCTTAGGGCAGGGACTTCCACTCCAGGGGACCTGGGCACCGACCGGAATGAAGTCCTGCTGCGCCGGCCAGAGGCGAAAGTGGGATGTGGATTGCAGTCTGGAAAAATTAGGCTGGACTCGGATCCTTGCGGCCCCAGCTGTGGACCAGCGCCTGACCCGAGCGCATCCCTGAGTGTGAGTGCGCGTCCTTCCAGTTCTGCGATGCGCGCCCGCAGCCCGGGATTCCCGTGGCCCGAGCACGTCAAGGGACGTCCGGTCGAAACCGACTCCTCAGCATCAGCAACACTTCCCTTTCCCGCACCCACTATGTCTCGCACACAGTGAAAGTGTTTTCTTCTTGTTGTTGTTTTAAAGAAGAGAGTGAGAGGGATATTTATGCACATATTTATCCCTCTAATTACAGGAATTAATCCTCTTATGACTAAAAGGTAACGTGGAAGGACGTCCTTTTGATGTGGAAAAGCACCATTTGTGACTCACATTCAGACTGATTAAGGAATAATTGTTGTTAAACGCTTTGCAAGAGGAAAGTGTTTAATTGAGGGGCATTCGTAATTTTACGGCTTAGTGCAAAATTAAACGTAATTAAAAACTCAGAAATTCCAACTGATTTTCCAATTATTTTTATTGTCTGAGCTAATTGTTACACAAGGGTATCTCTTCTCCCCAAAGGCATTGGGATAGAGACGGGGAGGAGCGGGGGGGGGGGGGGAATAAGGCAATCATACCTTGTCCAAATATTCTCCAACTGGCGACTCCAGCGTCCAGAAAGACCTTTCCTGGGTTGCATCTTACCTCCCCAACCCCTGCCCTGGATCCCAGGAGGCACCCCGCCCTCCCCTCTGCAATTACGCATGCAGCCCCTCTCCCCTTCTTCGCTCCAGTTCCGCCAACACCTTGGGATGTGAGAAAGTGGTGGCAGTTCTCTTCTGCAGATCATTACAGCAAACCTGGAAGTATCTGGAGAGGGCCGATGAATTTCTTCAAGCAACACTTGTCATACACAGCCGAGAGATTAAAAAAAAAAAAAAAAAGAAGCGAGTAAACACGGCTCTCTGGGGGCCATCTCTCCACGCCCTTGCCTGGGGAGCGGGGGTGGGGGTGGGGGGAGGTGTAACGCACAAACACTGACTCCAAGATGTTTATACACGCGCTCACTACTACGACCTACAAATGCAAGCAGCAAACTTTCTTTTGCCTTGCACTTTGCTTATTTACTTACTTATTTATTCGAGGCAAGGATGAGTATTGGGACGCTCAGATTTTTTTTTTAAACCATCTTTGTAAGTGTAGCTTCTTTGAATGTCCAAACAGACCTATTTAAATACATTAAAAAGATAATGAAAGTGCTTTAGGTTTACTAAAACAACATCACATCCTTACCTACCAGACTTCGCTGGAATCCTGGGGGTGGGGGTAGGGAGGATGAAAAGCACACGATTAGGGAGAATGTGAATTTATAAATTTCAATTAGTCTAGACTAATTGTACAGAGCACTGAAATGTTTGCGTTTCAATATGAGAGTTTAATTTCTCTGGGATTTTTAGGATAGAGATAATCGAATTCACCCTATCTGCTTTTCTAATGCCCCACCCCATAAAATAAATGAGTGCCTCTGATCTGACGTGCTACGTGAAAATGGGTAGAATTAAAACTGTCAGTTCTGCTCACAACCTGTGTCTTTCGATGGAGTTCAAAAGCTTTTAAAGGTAAAACGTGCAGATCACTTATGTGTGTTATTTCCTCTCCTACCATCGCCAGCTTTTAAGTAAAAAAAGGAAAGAAAAAGGTATTTTTACTCCTACATTCATTTTCCTTGGAAGACTTCAATCTTTCCGGTAATTTAACAGTGGAGTCTAGGTTTACCTGAGGGTGGCCAAGAAGGTCGGGTGGAATCTACATTACCCAGTTGTCCTACCCAAGTGCTGTATTTTGTAGCTAGAATGCGGTGTTTGCCTTGCTCCAATACTGTCTTGGAGAAAAGGTTATGTTAGGCATAGTTGGGCAAAAAGGAGGGAGTGCCTCTTCCAAAGTTAGAAATGGTGAAAAAGGTGTGGAATCTGCCCTGGAAATTTGAGCAGAAGAAGCAGGTGCCCACTTCAGCTTAGGCAAAGATTGCAGAATCCTTTGAAGAAACTGACAGGGATTTTCCAGAGATGGGGTGGGAGTGAGGGGAATCCTAGGGTGGGCATTTTATGCAAATGATCAAATTTGAAATGTAGTACAAATCCGGGATAGTAAAACTGACAGTTCTGACAGTATTGACAACATAAATATATGTTTGAACACCGCACTTCCAGACACTTAACCGATGAAGCAATAAAAAAAAAATTCGACTACAATATTTCAGATAATCGACATTGATGTTTTGATACATCATTTTTATCCTCTGAATCGATCTATCACACTCAGGCTGGTCAATTTTAAGTAAAAATGGGCAGCAATTATTTGCACGTTTACTAATGATGACCTAATAACAATCTTCAATTAATTACACCCAAACTGTGCCTCCTTCCCTCAGCAATGGGAGCGGGAGCAAATCTTCAACCTCCCTGCTCTTTTCCATTCTATTTTGCCATTTTTTTTAATAGAGAGGGGTCCAGATTTGAGACTCTTTGGTTCAGAATACTTACAATGGCAAAGTTTCTAACACCTGTACTAGCCACCTTCTAGGTACGTCAGGGGATGTGGCCTCCTTCTCCTTCAAAGCAAGAACTGGCTCTTAGGAAACACATTCGTAACTCGCCTCCGGCCCCCTGTGTCCCAGCGTTTGG
The DNA here is from genome assembly GCF_004664715.2 of Peromyscus leucopus. Taxonomy (NCBI): domain Eukaryota; kingdom Metazoa; phylum Chordata; class Mammalia; order Rodentia; family Cricetidae; genus Peromyscus; species Peromyscus leucopus. The sequence continues at coordinate 90,874,937 of NC_051066.1, read as the reverse complement.
AGTAAGTGGAAGACGCTTGCTTAAAGCCAAGATTGGAGGTTTCTCTCAGGCTGAGTGTGAGGGGAAGGGAGGGAGGAAAGGATGAGAGGGAGAATGCGGGAAACAGAAAGAAGGGAGGGAGCAAGAGGGAGAGGGGAGAGGAAAAGAAACGGAGAATATGGATGAACATAGCAGCAGCCCTGTGGTGCGGCACCTGGCAGGTTTGAGCGTCTACCTCGGTCTCTGTCTCTAGCTCTAGCCTCTGCTCACACCGCAGGGTGTTTATAGGCTACCGAAAGATGCACGCGACCCGAGTTTAAGCACCTCTGGCTTCCTCGCACGGTGTGTGTTGGCTGGCTCTGCTCTGTGGGTTTTCCTGGGGGACTTTCCTACTCCTACTTTGACACTTCTCTCTAGACTGTGCGTGTGTTTGGTGGGGATGCTGGGGGGTAAAACTGGTTAACTGGGGAGGAGAAAAGGGGCAGGCTCCTTGGATGGATGCAGACTGCAGACTGAGGCGGTCCCTTGGAAAGATAGATACTGGGGTGAAGAGAGCACGTGTTCCACCGAAGTCCCACTCCTCAGCAAAGGCTTGGTCCCCTGCCCTGCTGTCACGTCCCTGAGAAGCCCCCTTCCACTGGCACCCGGCGCCCCTGGCTTCCGACTTCAAACTTAGCCCCGCAGTGCTAGCCGGCTGTGCGAGCGAGCGGGAATCCCAGTGTCTTGTTTCTTTCCAGCAAACTTCCCAATTGTAGGTTTAAGTCACTTCAAAACACCGCCCGCGAAGACCATGGGACTTGTCAAGGCGTTTAACAACGCTAAGGTGCTCATTAATGGGAGAAGATGGACTTGAGCCATGCTGATCAGGACTGGAAAGCCTGCAAGATCAGAGTGGCCGGACTGCCATCGAGTTGCAAGGGCTAAGGTGCTGGCCGGTGCAGGCCCGCTGTCTGCACTGGATACTGTAATAAAGACTAGAAAAAGGACAGAAGGAGCAAAGAAGGAAACTGTAAATAGGGTACAGAGAGCAGAAGAGACAAGAGACAGAGGAAGAGGGAAGGAGAAGGGCGCGCGAGGGAGAAACTGACAGCGCCGATGTGCTCGGCGCGTTTGGAGCCCCGCCAGATAGCGCTAGAGGGCTATTTATTGAAACTCGCTCTTCCCGCGACACAGGGAAACAGCTAAAATTGGAAGAAATTAGACAGGAAAACAGCAAAATGCAGCAATTCTACTCCGTCCTATTTTTAAAAACTGTAGGTTGCTTTAATAGTATTATTTTCAGGGAGAAAAGTCTATAATAGAACACCAAGGCGTAAAAGCGCAAAAAAATAAATAAAAATAAACACAAAACAAAAGCAAAAATCAATAAGGTGGTGGTGGGGACAGGGGACAGGGAACAGGGGCTCCCTCCCTCTGAGGATGCCGTCTAGAAAGAACATGAACCAAGGTAACAGGTAAGGAAGTGAGCAGAATTCTTTCTACTCTAACTTTTCGGTTATACAGCCAGCCGAGGTCAAAAACAGTTCACAAGGAAGACGGGAGGCTTAAGGAGAAGAGGTGTTTTAACAGTAATAAGGGGCTCCCGGGGTGGAGCGGTGCGATCAACACGTTATTAGAAATACCAAATAAAATATACATATAAAAAAGTCCCACTGTCAGTCCACAGGACCAGGGCAGAAGACAACCCCTGTGCCTTTGTCCCAATCACAGGCTCAGGGCTGTTTCTGCAGGGCCACAGAATCCTTGGAGAACAGTCTGCAAACACCCTGGGAAGCCCGGAGAAAGGAGGACTTCAAAAACTCACCCTCCTTTAGAACCCGAAGGAAGGAAAGAAGTGTGGATGGAATAGAAAGCCTGGGAACAGAGGTGGAGTATGGAAGAGAAAGAGCCAATGGATGGTGTGTTTTGAGGATTTTTTTTTTTTTTTGGCTTGCTAGGTTCAGTAATCCAAGGAAATAAATATCCTTTATGATACTTTACTTTTAAATATCAACTTTGTTTTGTCAAAAAAAAAAGAAAGAAAGAAAGAGAGAGAGAAAGAAAGAAAAAAAACCCTGGCGTTTCTCATGTTTAGCCTCCTTATTTAACCCTGAACGCTCCTTTGACCCAATGAAATCCCTCTTAAGTCAAAGGAGTAAGTTATCTTTCTTCAAATTGAGGAACAGAGCCTCCCCAAATCAAACATAATCTCAGTTTTTTTCTTACATAAAAGTCTCCTTGATAAAAAATATTCCAAATCAAAACATTAACTAAAGTTGCAAACAAGATTAAGGCTGGATTTACTTGCTCTTGTAGTAAAGCATCAATTGTTCTAACTGTTGTAAAGAAGACAAAAGGGATTTAAATCTGGTGATTTTAATACACAGATTAACACTTCAGGACCTCACAGTTCTGAGGAATTTGGAATTATCTGTGCAGAGGATCTGGAAATTGGCGGTGGTGGTGGTGGGAGACATACAAAAAAAAGAACAGCCACATATACCACCTCAAGAAGCCTGAACAAGTTCAGCTGAAATAAAGTTCCAGTTTATAAATGCTACTTCAAATGAACTCCCCTCCCGAAAGCCAATGCCATTGGACTACAGAACTAGGGGCTTACATTATTCTTTGAAATCCTTAATGTTACCTATAGTAACATTCCACAAGGGATCAAAAGAAGAAAAGGAGAAATAGAAAGAAGTGCTTTTCAGAAGTCTAGGGGATGCTTCAATAAGAAAGGGGTGATTAAAAACAGACTCTTAAATTTGAGAGGCCCAATTCTCCTTCTTCCCCCCCCTTCGGTACTCCCCCCCCCCTTTCACCTCCTTTTTAATTCAATGTTCCCACCCCCCACTCCAGAGCTAAGTAGCTGATTTGGGATTGTGAAGAAATAGGTTTTACCAACCATATTTGTTCTGGGGCACTTGTAAAATGCGATTTGTAGAGAGTCTTTAGCCTTCTGATTGTCTTTGAATTGTTTTTACTGAAACAGATCTTTTGCAGTTAATGAGTCCCCACACAGCTGGACAGCTCCTCATGGACACTGAGAACTCTAACCCCAAAATGACCCCAATTTGACACCGCAAGATGAAATTTTACCGCCTGTTAAAACCATTTCCAGCCTGGCAGGAGGAGCTGACTGTTGACTGAGGTGTGCGCGGCGCCTGTGACCCCCCATCTCTTGTTTGTCTCTGGGGCTACCCCACCTATTTCCCTTCACCTCAAATGTGGGGGAGTAAATTAATCCACAACCAGGGTGTGGAGTGCGGAGCTCTGAAAACAAGGTGTCCACACAGACAGCAAAGAGAAAGTGTGGCTGCCTCGCTTCTATGGGATGGCTTCCACCAAACAGGGAAATCAAGGATGGAAAACAGAGGCAATCCTTAACTGGAAGAACCCTCTGCAGCTGTATTAATAAAGCACCCACAAGCTGTTGATAATCACAATCCTTTGAAGTCATCACAGCCATCAGGAGAGATACCCTGAGTCAACTGCAGCTTGATCTCCTGTGCAAGGCACCACAGCGGTGGATTTTAAAACTCACATGTAAACTAACAGTTTCACCGAAAGCATGCATCTGAGTAACAAATCCTTTTTTAGTTACTAGGAAACAGTGTCTCCTTTTAGATAAAGTGAATTTCAAAGCCATACAGATGTTCTTCAGTAGTGTGCTATTTTCAACCGTCCCACACTTCTTAACTAAAAATCTCCCACGTTAAAAATTGTTTCTTTTTTGAAAATACCTTAAAATACCCTTCCTTTCTGCCCCCTACATTTAACCAGACTGTCCTCCTGTCTGCCTTAATGCACTTGACAAAATGCATAAGAAGTTACACAGTGAGAGAGGAAGGAAGAAAGGGTCCAAGTTAAAACCCCTTCTGCACTGGCCACCGGGTAAAGCAGAGGCTCCACTTTTCTCTTTTTACCAAAATCCAAATTATCAACAGCTAATCAAGCCATCATTTCCTTAACGACTGCTTTAAAATATAGAAACAATCAGTTTGTCTGGATCTTTGCTTAGGGAGAAACCTTATTACTGATATTTTTAATGCTACTGAAGTTTTCCTAAATAAAGGCTACTGGGATGTTAAATCGCTTTATAATACCAATGGGGTATGGGGGAGTAGCGGTGTTTAAAAAAAAAAAAGCGCTAAGCATGCTTAGACTAAAATGCAGAGGTTTCTCACGAAGTTGTTCTTGACAAAAGAAGCGTTTATCTCGGATACTGGAGTCTCTTTGAAAAAGAAACTTTCTAACTGTCGTTTATTTAACCAGGACTTTAAAAATAGCAACAATCCTACTGGCGATCATAAATAGCCAATGTTGAAATTAAGAACAATTAGAAGAGTCAAAACTGAGTGTAAACTCTGCCAGCCGCTCTGGACCGACAACTTGGACCCAGTACCATCCACAACTCCGCGGGGCAGAAAACAGTCTTCAGCCAGGCCAGATATTCTCCCACATTCTCTGTCTCTGTCCCTCCTCTTCGTGTGCCTCTGTCTGTCCTCTCTGTCTCTCCCCACCCCCAGGAGGCTAAAGTGAGGTTTAACTACCCCCTTGAAATAAAATTGTGGAGACAACTTTTCCTTTTCTTTTTACTCACCTTTTCTTATGTGACGAGTAACTCAGCATCAAATGAAGTGGATATTTGTAATCTTGGAGTTCTTCTAGGGAGGAAAAAGAGGGGGGAGGGAGGAGGGGAAAGGACCCTATAGTCTTTCAGGTTCCAGAGGGGTCGGCTGTCTTAGGCTAGAAGCCAGGCAGAAAGAAAGACGGAAACCCTAGACTAGACTCTGCTCCCAGAAGCTCCCCAGGCCACCACCGTCCGAGCTTTGGCCACTGGAGCCAAACACGCGCGGGCCGCAGCCCCTCTCCCGGCGCGCTCTCCGCTCCTCTGCCAGCCCCTCCACACTGTCTTTATATGTGAGGGCCGATTTCCCGCAGACATCATTGTTATGATGGCTCATTTAATCAAACTGTTTAATTGCTCTGGTAATCACTATCATCATCACAGGTGCTCAATCATTCATCATTTTTGGAGGGCTTTATTGACCTCCGGAGCTCATTCCCCAGCCCTAGGAAAACGAGGCCAAATTTCCTCAGACTCTGCAAGGAGTCTAGGCAGGCAGTGGTCTTAGCTAGTTTGGGATGCTCAGAAGCTTACGAAGAAACCAAGATGCAAAGGGAGCCAAAAAGAGCCTTCCCACCCCTCTTCTCTTCTCTCTCTCTCTCTCTCTCTCTCTCTCTCTCTCTCTCTCTCTCTCTCTCTCTCTCTCTCTCTCTCTCTCACACACACACACACACACACACACACACACACACACTTTACTCTTCCTAACCACTCCCATCCACCCCCGCCCCCACGAGAAAGTCCAGTCAAAGCCACCGGAGCAGGAGGCGCTGCTTTCTACGTTACAGAATGGGTTCAGAGTTGGGAAGGGAGGCCGCGGTGGAACAGCAGTCCCTGAGTCTGTTTGCAGTTCTCTGGGCCTCGGGCGGGGAACCCTGGGCGAGGGTGAGAAGTTGGGGAGAGGGCGCGCTCTCAGTGCTTGGCTAGGTCGCTCAGCCAGCTGCCGGGTGGCGGCAGGGTGAGCCCGGGCTCCGCGCGCCGGGTGACCAAAGCTCCGCCCCCAGCTCTCGGCTCTGCTTGATTGACGCGCAGCCTCCGGAAAGCAGCGGCGCAGAGGTAAAGCCAGCTGGAACTCTGGCCAGGGATTGAGCGGGACCCTGGCCAGAACTAGTTTCTACCAAAACCTTGTCGGGTATTTACCTTTCTAACCCCACTCGCCTCCTTTTCCTTGGGGGAAAAGTTCGTTAGGAGCCAGTCCCATCGTCCCCACCCAGCGAAATCCGCCCGGTGTAATTAACTCGGCCTTTAGCCCTGGTTACAACCGAGCGGCCGCTGAGCCCAGAGCAACCACAACAAAGCTGGGAAGCGAGCGCCAGCCACTCCTCGCAAGTATCTTCTCCTTCAGTTGCTTTTTAATCTCTCTCCTCCAGGGCTTCCCAGATCCAAGATTCACTTTGTAGGCGCACACCGGTCGCGCGAGTTCGCGCGCGTGCACACACACACACACACACACACACACACACACACACACACTTCCCTTGGCTACATCGGTAAACAACAAACACCAAACAACTCCCTCTCGGCTAACTCCTACCTCACTAACTCTCGTCCCACTTCCTCCTTCCAGATTGCGCCCAGGACCCCTAGACTCTCCGAGGTGGTCCACTGTCTGCAGCTCACGGAGGGACTACGCTCGGAGTTAAGCTGCTCCCATCCTGTACTAGAAAAAAATGAATATTGACAACAAGGGCTCTGCATCTGCACAAGAAAGAAAGTGCTACTTAACAACAGCAACAACAACAAATTTAGCCCGGCGGTGGTACAGTCGGCTGAGCTTGCTGATCTAGGTTGTTAGCAGGAGACTTCGGGACCTAGTAATCCGCGGACAGAGGAAGGGGGCCGCGGAATTAAAAGGAACAAAAGCCAGAGCGCCATGCCAAACATCCCCAACGCGACCCAGTTAGGCAGGAGCCAAGAGGAGTGGTGGGGAAATAAACTAGAAGTAAGTTTAAAATAAAAATATCTGAGGCTGTACCGTACTTTGCCTGTGGCTTTCTGCAGTTTTCCTGTATGTGATCTCCCTGTCCTCTTCCACATCTCTCTTCCTCCCCCCTCTCCAATCACGCCGTGTTCTCTCTCTCTCTCTCTCTCTCTCTCTCTCTCTCTCTCTCTCTCTCTCTCTCTCTCTCTCTCTCTCTCTCTCTCTCTCCTCTCTCTCTCTCTCCCTCCCTTTCCCCTCCCTTATCCCCCCTCCCTCCCCTCTTCCTCCCCCTCCCGAGTCGTCCCCCTGGAGAAGCAGGCTTGCTGATTTGCTCCGGTCCTCTCGGCTCCAGCCTCCCCTCCCCCAGCTCCCCCCCCCCCCCCGGGCCGTCCGACCGCACTCGCTGCATATCAGAGGCTCCGCGCGGCGCGCTCCTCCTCGCTCCAGCTCCCCACTCCCGGGATGTGTCTCCGCCGTACGACGGGCTATGGCCACCACGACTTCCGGGTTCCGTCATTTCGTTCTCCCGCCGCCGACCCGCGCCGCCAAACTGAGGCTCTACTATAAGCCGGGCTGCAGCCAACCTGCCAACACCTACTGACACTCACTCATCTCTCAGAGAGTGAGAGAGAGAGAGAGAGAAAGAGAGCGGAGAGAACGAGCGAGAGAGCGAGCGCGAGTGAGAGCGAGCGAGAAAGAGAGAGAGGGAGAGACAAAATACCTACCAGAAAAGGGGGGGGGGAGGAAGTCCAATTTTTGCAAACTATTCATTTTTTCTTGATTTTTCTCCTTGCTTTCTTTGAACAATACTTTAAAGAGAGAGGACCGTATTAGAGCTATTTGGGGGGCAAAGCTAAAGGAGGGGGGAGGGGGGAGGAAAAAATTCAAGAAAAAGAAACCCCTCGCGGAGTTTTACTGGAAGAAAAAAAAAACGAGTCTGAAAGATTGCTCCTCTTCATCATCATCAACCATCATTCATTCACTACCTTGACATTCCGGGCTTTGATTGACAGCTGGAGTGGCAAAAAGCCATGAAACTCGACAGTTCGGTTACATGTGGGTTGCTGACTGGCCGCTCGTAACCTTCAGTTCGGGGGTTTGACAATTTTTTTCTTTTTCTTTTTCTTTTCTTCCTTTTTTTTTTCCAACTGAGAGGAAGAGAAGAGAAAAAGGGATAAAGGAGGACCGAAGAGGAGGAGGAGGGGAGGGGGAGGAGGAGGTGGAGGAGGAGGAGGAAGATCAGGAGGAGGAGGAAGAAGAGAAAAAAAAGAGAAAAAGAAGAAATATTGAAAAAAAAAATCTTCGTTTTCTTGACTGGGCTTCCCCCACCCCCCTAAAATAACATTGGAAAATTGGGAGAAGTCTCCTTGGTTTGGAAAAAAAAAAAAAAGACTCTTCAGCCTAGCTCACTTTCTTATCCGGACTGGGATATTAAATATACGACACATCCAGGAGTTTATTGGAGCGCAGACTGATGGCGCAAAGGGTAGGTTTAAATCTCCAACACTTACCTAGATATAAATCCTCTCCTACAGGGCCCTGCCCCATGCCTCCTCTCCCTTCAAGCTGGCTGCAGCTCTTGCTTGATGATGGCGGCCAGTATTTTAAAAAATAGTAGCAAAATTATTCATCGGCTTCTTTCCCCCCCGTGCTTCTGCGTGTGTGAGAGTGTGTGTGCGTGCGTGTGTGCGTGTCTGGGCGCGCGTGTCCCAGCGCTGTGCGAGCGGGCGGGCGGCGAGTGCGTGTGAGTGGTGTGTGTGTGTGTGTGTGTGTGTGTGTGTGTGTGTGTGTGTGTGTGTGTATACGTGTGTGCAATTGTTACACGCTTTCGCCTCGCTCCAGCTTTTACCCCGGCAGCGCGATTCCCCAGGTTCTCCTGCCGCCGCTGCTGCGCCTCTTTCGCCGCTGCTCGCGCGGCTCCGGGCGGGCGCCGGCTGCATAGGAGCCGCCGCCGCCGCCGGGGCCGCCGCTGGGGCCGCGCTGCCTAGACTAGCCTGGGCTGCTTGTTTTGTCTCTGAAATTGACAAGGACGCAGGGAATCCGCTGCTAAATAATGTTTCTGGTAACTTTCACGTTATTCCTCCCCACCCTCTGCCCCCAGCCCCCGGGGAGGCACCGGCCCTAGTCTTCCCTGGTCCTTGGCGTTCTCGGCCTGATTATTAGCGTTTTTCTTCTCTTTATTTTGTTTCATTTCGCCCTTTGATTTATTGGATCTCCTGGAGGAGGCGAAGGGGGGTTAGGGGTGGGATCCGGGGCTCCCTCCTCCAGCTAACTCCACTTCTCCCTTGGTTGGCTCGCTGGGGTTCTGCAGCCTCCGGCGGCGAGAGCGCGGCCTCCCTGCGCCCCCGGCGTCCCCGGCCTGATCTCCCTTCTCTGAATGCTGCTCTCGGCTGAGACTTTTACATTTTAAAATTTACAGATATCTTCTCCCAACTTTCGACTCTGTTGTTTCTGCTGGTTTGGTTTGTAGTGTGTTCAACTTGTGTCCAGTACTTTTCTTCTTTCTGACTTTGTTTTTATTTTTGTTTCTCTCTCTCTCTCTCTCTCTCTCTCTCTCTCTCTCTCTCTCTCTCTCTCTCTCTCTCTCTCTCTCTCTCTCTCTCTCTCTCTCTCCCATTCCCCTCCGTCCTACTCCCTCTCCCCCTCTCCTCTCCATCCGATTCCCACTCCTCTGTTCTCTCTCTTCTCTGCTCCGGGTTTCTTTGCTTTCCTGCCTCTGCCCTCCTGGCTTCTCTCTCACCCCCTCTGCCATCCCCACCCCTTGCCGGGCTCTGACAGTACGATGAGCTGCCCCATTACGGCGGGATGGACGGAGTAGGGGTTCCCGCTTCCATGTACGGAGACCCTCACGCGCCGCGGCCGATCCCCCCGGTTCACCACCTAAACCACGGGCCGCCTCTCCACGCCACGCAGCACTACGGCGCGCATGCCCCGCACCCCAATGTCATGCCAGCCAGCATGGGATCTGCTGTCAACGACGCCTTGAAAAGAGACAAGGACGCGATCTACGGGTAAACCGACCCCCGGACCCAGCTTACTGTGTGTGAGTGTGTGTGAGTGCGTGTGCTTGTCTCTGGTGGTGGTGGTGGGGTGGACAGGGCGGCTAAGTGGGGACTTAATTCTGCATGGGAGGACCAGTTGCAGTAGAGAAAGACAGAGGAGAGAGCCTGCTCTTCGGCCCCTTGAGTCACAGGCTAGCAAAATAGAACCTTCTCTATTCCCTTGGTTCGGCCTCTCCAGACCCCACAGTCCCGGTTGAGGACTAAGTCCTCAAATCTTGCTGGCCGGGCCTTCTCCCCAAGGACAAGATTCCTGGCCAAAAGACGCACGGCTGGTTGTCTCAGGCTGCCTTACAGAGGCCTTGACTGAGAGGAAAGTTTTCTGCAGCCGAGAAAAAACTTCCAGTTTCCTTTTTCTCTCCTCCTTTCTCTCTCTCTCGCTCTCTTTCTTTCTTTTCTTTTTCTCCACTCCCCTCCCCTTTCTGCTTCCTACTGAGGGCCTGGGAGTCACTAAACGCAGCTTGAGCTGGAATCAGGGCAGCTTCTGTCGGCCAGGAAGTCCTAATCACCCACTTCTTAATTCTCTGTAAATAAAGGGGGCAGACCTTGAAGTGCAGCGGGGTGGAAGAGACTGCGGCTTGCATACAGCCGTTCTTAGGGGGAATCAGGGAAATGGCTGGAAATTATTTTATATTCGGAAATCTCGGAGAGGGGTGGGCAAGCAGGGTCCAAGCGTGTACTACTCGGGCTCTTCCGGCTGAGGGTAGGTGGGGAAGGCGGCGGGATGCCGAGGGGAGGGGACAGTGAGTAAACAGCAACTGAGCCTAAAGCCTGAGGCCTCAAGCATCTCGAGGTGTAGCTAAGCCTCCCGAAGGAACACAAAGGGCGTACGCGCCCGGCATGCACACTTCCAAGTTTTGAAACGCGGTTTATTTATTCTTGTGCGCTGCAACACTGGGAGAAATGTGGTCTTTGGAAGGAAGCTCTTTCGAGTTGAACATTATTATTGTGGCCCTGCCACCGGAGCTTTACTGCAAGCAAAGTGAACAAGTTTATAAAGCAAAGGATGGAGAGATTAGAACACTTTCTTAAAATTGGGAAATGTCACTCCGGTGTGTACGTAGGTGAAGCCCTCGGCCTTGTCTGAAATGCCCGTTAGATCAATTCAGATTGTAGGGGGGGAAATTCAAATAGTGTTCCCTGTCCTGGAGGTCAGGGTTGGGTGGCAGGCACCTCTGGAGCGAGTAGTGGGATCTGGATCAACTCCGAGCTCTAATTGGCCGGGCTTTTGGTTATTTCATTATACCCTAACTGGGTCTATGTTTACTTGGTGGGCTAAAGTGGCCGGGGGCTTCTCGGGGCTGATCTGAAAAGACCTATGAACCAAGGGAAAAGGCCAGGCTGTTTCCTTTCTGTTTGTGGCCCAGGCTCGGCTGATTGAGGGTGTAGTGTGTTGCGTGCCTGTTGTATTAAAGAAAGAATGCAAATCCTCCAAACTTGTTGATTACAGTTCTTGCTCCTTCCCCTCTGCACCCCGTCTCCGTGCGTGTGTCTCTGCGTGGCGCTGCCCGTTAGGCACCCGTTGTTTCCTCTGTTAGCACTGGTCTTTGAGAAGTGCGAGCTGGCGACCTGCACTCCCCGGGAACCCGGAGTGGCCGGCGGAGACGTCTGTTCCTCCGACTCCTTCAACGAGGACATCGCGGTCTTCGCCAAGCAGGTCCAACCTTCTTGACCCGCTCACCCCCACCCCCCAGCAGCCCTTCACCCTCCCTCCCCTTTCCTCCGAGCTTGACTTGAAAGAGGAGGAAAAGGCAGGACACCCGATCTGTTCCTCTGGCCCAGTCGCCGCTCCGCGCCTCCTCCCCATCCCTTAGCCTGGAGGCGAATTGGAAACGGAGATAAATATGGGTGTTTGTTTTTCCCCCCAGCCAGGAATACAGGGGCTCGACCCTCGAATTAAAGTTGACCTGCTCCTAATCTGGGGCTTGGCCTTTTCCCCGCCTGCAGCTACTTGAACAAGAATTGGGGAGAGGGGCTGGGGGGGACCTGGGAGTGCCCCGGAGCAAAGGAAGCAAGGAGCCTGGAGAGAAGCCTACTCAGGCTAGGGAGGTGGGGAGACCCACCTCCAGGTTTGGCTGCAGAAGAGGATTCTGAGAATCCGCGAGCCGCCTTGCCTTCCCGGTTACAATTGGAGTGGGGCACGACTCTCCCCACCGACTCAGGCCCTGATGTTACTCCACCGACCCCACTCACTTAAGACATCAATCTGTTTCTTGGATTTTATCAAAGCCCCTGCCCTCTCCTCTGCCCCTGCTCTTCCAGAGTACCCGCTCCCTCCATTCAGATCAGTCGCCCGACAGGGTTTTCTCTTTTAATTGGGCTGAAGATTCATGCTGACTTTCCCTGCTTCCTATAGGTTCGCGCTGAAAAGCCTCTTTTTTCCTCAAACCCAGAGCTGGATAATTTGGTAAGACTCTGTTTCTTGCTTATTCCCAGCCTCGGACACATCCCTAGCCCAGAGTTGCACTCATTTGCCCCTGGAGCTCCAGGGAGTTGCCGTAGAGCCCTCTTAGCGAAGCACAAGGGAAGGGACCCATTTAGAGCTCCTGCGGGGTAGTAGGGGCCAGCCAGGGGCAGTATGGACCTCGAGAAGCCCACCGAGGCAGCAGCGGGCGCCGCGGCGCCGAGCGGGCGAGTGGGGATGCTTCCCAGGTCTCGCCTCGGGAGTAAGCGGAGAGAGGGGAGCGATTTCCTCTGTGTGCCGGGGAAGTCGGCCGAGCCCCAGGCTGCTGCCCCGAAGGAAGTAACTGCCCAAGGCGGCTGAGGGCGGGCTAAGAAGGGTTGGGGGTGAGGGGCTATCCCGCGCAGGCCACTTTTAGGTGCGATTCTTTTGCTAATTTGCAGGATTTCAATATTAAAAGTACTTAAATCCTCTTTCAAAGGCCCTGCCTCCCCATTCATCTAGAGTATTTCCTTCTTCTGAGAGGAGGCTTGCTCCGGGTTTGCTGTTTTAAAAAGCCTTTCTATCCAAAGAAATGGTTCCCCCCTCTTCTCCTCTTCTCTCCTCTCCTCTCCTCTCCTCTCCTCTCCTCTCCTCTCCTCTCCTCTCCTCTTCTCTTCTTTTCTCTTCTCTTCTCTTCTCTTCTCCTCTTCTCTTCTCTTTTCTCTTCTCCTTTCTTCTCTCTTATTTTCTTGTTTTATTCTATTATCTCTTCCCCTCCCCCTCCTCCTCCAATTTGACCTGAGGTGGAGGGTAGGAGGAGCAGTAAAAAGAAGACAGACGGGTAGAATAAGAAGACCTAGTGGGAGAAAACCAGCCCTTACCAACAGCACACTGTGAGAGCTAGGGGAAAGAAATAACTACTAAGGCCACCCCTTATACTGGCTCCCACCCCTGTGGCCAATGAGGCAGAGATGATCAGTAATCATTTGGTTTTCCTATTTCTTGATGTGTGGGTTTTGCCCGGCCACCTGCTGGTTTCTTCTTCCTCTGTCCAATTCCCTCAGCACACCCCTCTTACACACACACACACACACACACACACACACACACACACCACAGATTTACAAGTCCCAGAACCCTAACTCCATCCTCTTAAATTTCCCTTTCAGATGATACAAGCAATACAAGTACTAAGGTTTCATCTTCTGGAGTTAGAGAAGGTAAGCCGGAAGCAACAGTCCCCATTTTGATGACCCCCACATCCTCTCAACCAGATGACTGGGGATGTTACACACCTCCGGGATGAAGGATTACTCATCTGGAGATCTTGATCATGGCCCTATTTCCCTCCTTTATAGACTTCTCAGCCCAGGGGCTCAGAGGATATGGGAATCAGGGCAGCCCTGCCTTTTAAAGCCCCCCACCCCCAGGCATTCAGGATTATTTGAAGTACAGCAGAGCCGTTTGTATTGCTGCACACAATGTCTACTTGTGTCTCTATTAGCTCGGCTTACCCTAGGCCCAGAGTTCCCACTGGGTGCAATCAGAGGGAACAGTCGTTTTTGGGGTGTCTTTGCATTGATGCATAGGTCAACCATTTCCCTAGGAAACATACACAGCACCTTGCTTACAAAAATCACACACGTCCCCAGTTCTAGTATTTAAATGTTTCTGAGATATTATCAAATCATATTTTCTTCTTTGCTCTCCCAGTCTGAACCCAGTTGCTTCCAGTTCAGTTTCGGTCTTTATTGTCACTTGTTGCTCAGGGAGGGGAGTCTCTGAAGAATAATATCGATTGCCACAGTTGCTCTATTGTTTCCTTGCCTTCAGCTCTTACACCCCTTAATTAGAGTAAGTTTGGAAGACATTACATTTGTGGCTCTTTACAAATGTAACCCTGCAACCTGGTATTCTTCCCCTTTAAAAATGAAACCCATCAAGACAACATGAGCTGAGCCTCCCCCCTGACCCTCCTCCTAGGTGCACGAACTGTGTGATAACTTCTGCCACCGGTACATTAGCTGTTTGAAGGGGAAGATGCCCATTGACCTCGTGATTGACGAGCGGGATGGAAGCTCCAAGTCAGATCATGAAGAGCTTTCAGGCTCCTCCACCAATCTCGCCGACCACGTAAGTGTGCAGAGCCGGTGGAGTTCCCTGAAGGCCACTGGGCAAAGCATGTTTCTAAAACCTTGTGGGATTGAGCTCACTTGTTCTGTGTTTTAATGGTTCGGTCGCTTTTGGAGTTTGCTCTCCTTGTCTCACGACCAGTGTCATGGCCTTTATTTTCATTTCCTCTTTCTCGAACCCTGTCCTTAGTTATGTTGAGAGTCCAAGAACTAAGGAGTGGATAGAATGATTTGGGCTCTTAGTGTGTGAAGTTTCCTGGACCTGGTGACTTGGGTGTTAGCAAAAATCTCTTTGTGGTATGATGGTCTCTGTCTTTTCTGTTTTCTTTCTGTGTGTAATCAAGGGGTCAGAGATAGCAAGAGACAAGACAGTTAGCTGGAAGGAAAGCTGCTGTGCGGGCCTGGCCAGGGGAGGGGGGAGGGGGAGCCAGAAGAGAACTGGGAAATGGGGGCCTAGTGCTCTCCCAGAGAAGACAATCCTGAGAATTCCTGGCCATTTTGCACCACATTAACAATAAAAGGAGTGAATGAACACATTACAATTCTCAGGACTTTTTTTCTCATAGAAACTTATTGTCAGAATATGGACTTATTGCCAAGTGCCTGAAGCATCTCTATAATAAAAGACAGCAACCTTGATGAACCAATTTTTAACACTGTATTACAGAAAGCTGAAGGGAATTAAGACTGAGTAACCATAGGTTAGTAGTTGCCCTTCAACACTCTAACAGCTGGTGACTGAGGAGGAAGAGTGTAGAAGATGCCCGGGGATGTCAAACCAGGAAAGGAGATTTCTATTCTCTCTGTTTTTAATCCTATATTGGAACTGATGGAGGGAATGTGATGGGGGAAGAAAAAGCATATGTAGTGATACTCAAAATCTGAAGAAGAAGCAAGAGAGGGGTTGCAGCTGGCAGGGTTGGTAGGGAAGGCAAGAGCGGTGGGGTTAAAGAGTAGGTGTGAATAGCAGTGTATCTGGGGGGACTCAAGCCAGGAGGTAGGGAACAGAGTGTCTATACATTCATTTGAACTCACAACCTAGATGATACAGGCCATAGTCTGGATAACTTCATGGGTGAAATATTAATTTAACACTTCATAGGAGCTAAACAGGCATTGAGATTTGAAGGTAGTTTGCACTCCCCACCCCCAAATTCCTGAGTACGAAGAGGAGTGAATTGAGCTACCTGAGGAATAATAGCTTTTCTGTGAGTTCTCCTCTCCCTCTATCAAAAGTTTTGAAAAGAAGCAGCCATTGATTTTAAAGATTAACCTTTGCACTATGTGAAACAGCAGCCTAAAAGTTGAAGATAATGAAAGGAAACCATAGCATAGGATGTCCAGTTCGGATAGAGAATAAATACTGTGCTGCTAAAAGCTCCTGCACTTGTCTTTATCATCTGTTTCAAGGTGATGGGGAAAGTGGTCTGGGCTTTGTACCTTGCATGCATTAAGTGAAATCAAAAAGGTGTAGCAGCTGTTAGAAGTTCCTTTGCTTCTCTGTGTCTACAGTGTGTGTTCTTGTGGTCCAAGAGGAGTGCTTGCTTCCTAAATATTTATTTATTTTTGTTCTTTACTTATTTTCATCACTTTCTGTTTTTGAGTTCATATGCATTTGTATTATGGGGGTGGGAACAGAGGGGTATGTATCCACGCGGCTTCGAGCATGAGAGGTCCCTAGTTCCTTCTGCGTCAAAAGCTTTTTCTCTCGTGTTATTTTGTGGGATTGTAACTAGTTGGTTTTCTACAACAGTTTCTTGACAATGGTTTTTTCTGGTGGATATATGGAGTTAGGGGGTGCTGATGTTTACGTAGAAGCAATAAGAGAAACTAGGCGTTGTAGATAGAGTATTGGCTGATCTACAACGCCAATTTGTGAAGCTAGCGTAATATTTAAATACAGACTCAAGAAGGAGGTGGTGCCTAAGAGAATAGTGCTTGAATAATTTAACAATCATCATCTTTGGATAAAAGAGTCAACTGTAGCATTTGTTGCTACCCTTTCAAGCCCCCAATCAAGTAAATATGACAACTGATTTATTTTGAATCCGTGAGGGCTTGCCACCTCATTGGGCGTCAAATTTAAAGCCTTTTATTTCCTAGAGATCTGAACTACAGCGTTTTTTCTTTAGCCCCCTGCTATTTGTTTTGAAATGAAGCCATAATTTGTTCCACCAGCATACTGAGTGGGGAATGGAGAGGTCTGCCCCATGCTTGTGCTCCATGCGGGACGAGAGAGAAATCCTTGAAGGCTCTGCAACATTTTAGGTACCAGAGGCATATCTACTGCATTTGTGCCTAGGCCACCCCCTCCTGCCCGACAAAGGGCCTCCTTCTAAAGGTTTCTCACCCGGTCCTACAAACTTGTCATCCCTCAACCCCTCAGTCACAAGAGAGGGAAAAGACCACAGAATCCCTACCTGAAAGTGATGTAAGGGGGACATTTTCAGCATATAAATGTGTCCAATTTGAGTCATCAGGTTTATTTTTTTTTCATTTGCTTTGATATGCATATTTAATGCCTTGCCCCAGGCTGGATCTCATTTGCTGCACGCTGGTGCAGGGTGATGATCAGCCACTTCAGAAGGACCCAGACAGCGTGGTGTTTTCTCTGTTTTCTCTGTTGGCCCACTATTCTGATCTACTGAGCTACTTCGAGGTTTTATTTGCACATGAAATGCCGTGAGCAGTTCAACTTATTGGCTATGAATAATGACAGCTAAAAAAGAAGTGTAGTTTCATTTATTGTGTGCCAAGGTTTCTCTTGTGGAGGTGACAGTTTGTGACAGCTGTTTGACACCCCAAAAACACATACACCTCTATCCTTATTAAGTGGTATCAAGCTACACTGTGCGTGCGTGCGTGTGTGTATGTGTGTGCGCGCACACGTGTGTGTGCGTGTGTGTGTGTGTGTGTGTGTGTGTGTGTGTGTGTGTGTGAGTGAGTGAAGAGGGAGCAGGCAAGGAGAAAGAATAAAAGAAAAAAAGAAAGACTAACTTTGTAGTTCTGTGCAGTGAAAAGCATGAAAGAACTATCAAGGGCAGAATATTAAGCGCCAATATAGTTTTTCATTTTATTAACATACTTGAAAACATAAATGAATGAAGGTTGTTGACTGAATAAATATCTTCAAAGCTATATATTCTCAGCAGACGTTTAGGAATGACTTTTATGTACTATTACCGGGTATTGTGCTAATTTTGTATTCTATAATGTCACATAAGTATTCTGATACGACATAGATGCATTACAAGGAGACCCGTAGTGGTCTTGCGTTCCATTCTTTACATCCAGTGAGGATACTGGATTTGTTCATTTATTATTAACAAACACTATGTGCATGATGATAAGGGCAAGTTTGGAACCAAAGAGAAAATAAAATGTGCAACTTTGGTTGTTGTACTGTGTTAAGTCAATTCATGAGGGATGCTAATTTTTTAATATTAGGATGTGTTTTTATCTCCTACTCTTACTATAGCATAAGGATAATTGTAGGTAGCAAATGGCTATGATAGTATTCTTCAAAATACTGTTGAGGGAAAAATAGATGATAATCAAAGGCAACTCCACTGTGTTTTCCAGCTGCAGCTCATGCTAAGCTTCCCAGACATTCAAATTTATCATGTTTAAAACAAACATGTCAAGAAAGCATTTATTTTAAGTTTCAACTTGGAAACTGTTGTAAAATAATTATGTTTTTCCTAGACTGTTGAAGTACTAAAAAATTGGTAATATCCAAATTTTCTATTTTATATAATGTGAGATCAGCTTTTTAGATATCGTATAGACAAGTATGTATCATCATAATATTTATGTATAAAGATATCATATATCTTTGTATCAGGTTTGCATGACCAAAACATACTTGTTTGAAATGTATTCTCCTGATTACACTTGTTTGTAGTGCATATTGGTATATAGTTATACCACTCCTGTTTACAATGCCAAACAGCTCTATTTTATTTTCTTTGAAAGAATTAAGTAAAGAAAATATAGTTATGTGAATTAATATGAATTGGCAGGTACCTTAAGGTTGGCTGGCTCTGATAACATCATAAGTAAATTACATTTTATTTTCATTTCTGGGCTGTAGTTTAAATGAACATATGCTGCTATTGTTTTTGCATTTCTGAATATGTCAAGTATATTTATGTCGATACATTTGTTGTTGTTGTTGTTATTTTTTTAATGGGTTAGGTCAGAGGAGAGAATCACCAGGATCTTGCTCTTGACAGAAAATGCTGGTAGATAAATTCCATTATTACTTAAAAAATTAGAAGTGAGGACAGAGTGAGGAGAGGTTTGGGTTTGAGTTCTTGGCCTATGGAAGATGAAGGAAGGATGATGAGCTTTGATATTAGCATTAATAACGGGTGATTTCTTTTGTCTGTTAGTTTCTCACACTGAAGTGTAATATCAGGTGTTAGCTATGCTTTACTCAAAGTCTCTGGGACCCAATGTTGGAAAGTTTTACTTTGGAACTCAGTGTCCCTTCTTAAAGACCCTAATGGAGGACATGGCTTTCTGTTATTTGTTGCTGCTGAAGTTTCTGCTTGTTGGAAGTGTTCCTGTTTATTTCTCATCAAGAATTTCTACATCATTTGAGTTATTTAGGTTATGCAGTTGGTGTGTCTTCAGTATCACTGTGGAAGGGAAGTACACTCGGCAATCACATAGACACTCACAATGCTACAAGAAAACTTGGTGTTATTTGACGTCGTTGTCTTGGCTGTTTACGTACGGAGTAGTCTATGGGATATCCCAGCACATTTCAAAATTATACAAAGCATTTTATAACACTCCTTGCAGTAACAAATGTGTTTCCGTCTTCTTCGAGAGAGTCCACCACTCAATGGAGCAATCATTTGCAAAGAATGTAATCCTTGCATAAGATGTGCCTCTGTGCTCATTCCCAAAGACTGATGTAGTGGTGCAAATGTTGAGGCAAAATCTCCAGCTTTCTTTACATTTTTAAAGACTCTGGCTTCTAGCCGGGCCATGGTGCTGCACACCTTTAATCCCAGCACTCGGGTCGCAGAGGCAGGCGGATCTCTGTGAGTTCGAGGCCAGCCTGGTCTACAGAACAAGTTCCAGGATAGGCTCCAAAGCTACACAGAGAAACCCTGTCTCGAAAAAACAAAAACAAACAAACAAACAAAAAAGGACTCTGGCTTCTAAAAGTACACACTGTTATCCTGAGTTCTTGGTCAACGTCATAATCAAAAAGTTGAAATTCCAACATTTATCCCAGCCATACCATGAACATTTTTAACGTGTGGACTTGAATGCCCTGGGATAAGAGTGCTCACATCTTTTTAAAAACAATTCTGTCTACACTGTTAACTAGAACTGAAAAGGCCTTAAAGCCACAGGACATAAGTAAGTTCATTTTAACTGGAAGTATTGACACAAATATATTTCTACCTTTTGTTGTTTAAATGTGTCAAGTCAGATAAGTCTGTGTGCCTCCTCAGCTAATGAACATGTCTTTGAATGTGTTTTCTGTTACTGTGTAGCTATGAATGTATATCTTCAGTTACCTGACTGTACTTTCAAGCTTCCTATGTACTTCTTGGCTCTATGTTATTTAGTTATACTGGTTCTAAAAAAAAAAAAAACTATTGGTTATTTTTAAAGTACTTTTCAAGATAGACATAAGTAGACATGACCTTGGGAATTATCTTGTGTGACTTCAGAATTTTAAAGAGATAAAGGACATCAGTCCAAAAGAACAGTCAGGGAAGAGGGAAGCCTTCATTCGCAGTCCCATCACCTGTTAGAGGTGGCCCCAAGAGTTGATTCTCTCCTTCTGTCTTCTCCTCTGTCTCACTTGCAGGGAATAATTTTTCATATGGAGTCTAAAAAAAGTGAGCTCAGATTATTTTTGTCAAATCTTAAATACAATAAATGGCTCCTGTTTCCTCCTTCAAGCCTAAGACGTTTTACTTTTACGGTTTTATTTAGAAACTCCTGCACATTTTACCCCAGTGATCCGAGGAATGAACTGTGCACTATGGGGAATACTTGGATATGAGAAACACTACCAATTGGCCAGGACTTATTAGGCATTATCCTATAGGCAGGACCCTCACGGAAGTGCCGTTCTGGTTTGAAGGGTAATTGCAGCCTATCCTCAGCCTCAACAAAAGCAGTGCGTAGAGGATTTGCTTCTTGTGCCCAGAGACTCCTGTCCTCTCTGTTCTCTTTTCTAGATTTAGCAAAATTCAATGATGGTGCTAAATCAATTTTTTTTTTTAACTTTCAAGGGAGAAAACACTGGCAGAATTGTGTTTTCTAGGGGAAGCCCTGTGCAAATGAGAAGCCAAGGAGAGCAGCCGAGCGCTCTCCTGTGGCCCCGAGACTACAAGCTCTGCCCATATTGTCTCTTGCTTTTATATTAATTACAACTTGCATTATCAGCTGCGAGTCTGTAGCCCAGCAAATAGAAAAAACTGCCCCTGGAGACGGAGCTTCTTGTATCTATTTCCCATCCTCCTATTGTGCACTACTCGGTATTCACTGCTTTTCTCCTGGTAACACTGCTCTTTAACGCAATTATATAGAGAACAAGGGGAGTACCATCTTTGACTCCCAATTATTAAAGCCGTTGGGAATAGAAACATGTTCCCTCCTTGCCCTGGGGTGTCTTCATGGTACTTTTGGCTGGAGAACAGGACATGTATTATGGAATGTGTATACTCGAGTTCTCATCTACACTGATGCATGCAGAAATCAATTCTCTCCTATTTTTGTATATACGTCATGTGTTTTTACATGCTTTTGTATATCACGCTGGTTCAGGACTCACTCAGCTTCTGCTTATAATTTGGCAGAGGGCCAGGTGGTTATTCTTGAAGGATGCAAACTTGGAAACTATCGGAGGGGGGCAGGGTGGGGGAGGAGGAAACTGATACGTACAAATATTTCAATCTAAGAAAAACCCGGTATTATGGGTAATGCTTTATGTTGTCTTTGTAGGTTGTGTGTTTTTTAAAAAAATTTTTTTATGACCACAGAGAAGTTTTTGTTTATATTGCTCATATTGCCCATGTTTGTCTTTATGTATTATCATATCACTATGTGTAGCTTTATATAGACATCTTAGGGTGAGTCTCTACCCCAGAATGCCCAGAGGGACCTGTTTGTCCATCCTTCTTCAGATTAGATGACTAGCATGCTTCAGTCCCTCCACTGAACATAGCACAAGAGACACCAAGGAAATGTGACACTTTCTCAAGAGAGTATGCTTTTGAGAGGTGAGGAGGAGAAGAGGGAAGAGATAGGGGAATGGTAGATAAGAGAACTGGAGAAAATTTGGTGACCACATTGAAAGTCAATGACCTACCTTGGTTGGGGGAACCTATTGTCCTAGTAACGTTGACAAAATGTGTCTTTAGAAGACACTTTCTCCAGAAAGCCACTGAAAAAAAGATACTAAATTGTGAATTAATGAGGCTTGACTTTAAAGTCCAGCCCAGGCCTGGCTGAGAAGAACACAGTCATAGTGCTTTTCAGCTCCAGGAATTGCTTGTACAAGAAACCCTCCCCCCCGAATCATGCCAGTGCTTAAACAGAAAGACCTGTCCCAGCTCCATCCGAACGATTATATAATAGTGTTGGATGACATTTGCCTTCAAACATCGTTGAGGTGTTAGTGGTTAATTATTGTAATTTTCATGAGGGGTAAGGAGCTTTTATAGCAGCCAGCTAATAAAAAGCCTGCAGTGCATAAAATTAACATCACCGGCTGTGTACACTGGAGAAAGTTTAGTTAGGGGAAAGTGTCCTGCGGACCACGCTGTTGCAGAATAAGCACACGCCACGCTTCTGTCTCTTCCACCCACTTCTGTAATCCTTCTAGCTTCTATTTGATCACCAGCCAGTAAATATCTGACATGAAGAGACTGCAAAGCAACAGACAAGTTGGTCTAATATAGTCTATTTACTTTCACTTCCTAATCAATCTTTCCTTCCTTCCTTCCTTCCTTCCTTCCTTCCTTCCTTCCTTCCTTCCTTCCTTCCTTCCTTCCTTCCTCCTCCCTCCCTCCCTCCCTCCCTCCCTCCCTCCCTCCCTCCCTCCCTCCCTCCCTAATGTCTTCCCTCCCTTTCTTTCCTTCTCTCTTTTTTGATACAGGAGCTCACTGTGTAGTCGAGATTGGACTCAAACTCATGGCAATCCTCCTGCCTGAGCCCCCCGAGTGTTGGGATTATAGGCATGTACTACCATGCCCAGCTAATTCCTTAATCCTCTTTTTCCATCACATCTTTATTGTAGAGATTTGAACCTGAACTATATTTACAGTCGTGATTTCTACTCAAGGTCTTGACTTTGGGTCGATGGCTTGCCTGGTGATATCGCCAGCAGCACTGACATTGACACTCTTGATCTCAGAGATCTGGATCATGTTATCATCTGCCAAAATTCAAAATATTAATTTACAATCTGCTTATAGAAGATCTATGGGTGGGGGAATGTCCGTTGCTGTTGTTCCAAGGAAGAGTATTTCCTTCATTTATCTTATTTTGGTTTCTGGTTTTATTTTAGTAGCATTATCTACTGTAGGTAAATTACAGATTTAGTCTTGAGGAAAATGACAGACCGACTTTTTTCCTAATAAACTCTGTGTCCTGGTATCACAGCAATATTCCTTTCACATAGCCAAGTGGTCTGTAGGTGGCCTATGCTTGTTCTGAATTATTGTTTACCAATTCCAGTAAAAAGTGCTGCTGCACTCGGAGGGGTTGCTGTATCTTTAAAATTTTGTCCTGCACAGTCTACTCCAACCCCTAAAGAATACACTTGCCTGTAGGTCCACAGGTTTAGTCAAAGTCATAGCACATAGGTGACAAGTGTACAGCTTTGGCCCCAAGGCTGCTGTGTTTCATGTGTGGTTCCTGCTCTCCCTGTCTGCCAGAGGAAATTCCATCTCTTGCCTGCCTTCATGTGGTGCTGATAAAGTCCTTCCTGTACATTAGAATTCCTGTTTCCCTTTAAGCTACAGAGGTAGTATTGGGAATGATCAGGAAAGAGGAGGGGAAACAGGAGACGAATATATTAGCAAAGCAGCTGAATCTGGTGCCTCCTGGTTTGCCTTGCAATCCTTTGGATTCTTCCAGAATCCCCTGTTCAGTAGCTTAAAGCAAAAGTCTCAACTTGCTTGCAAAGTGGCAAGCAGCCCACGTTGGTTTCATTTTAAAAACTATCGTTTGTGCAAATTAGAACAGGGTTTGGTGGTTTATGAGATGGTGATGCCAGGATTACTATTGCTTCTGTTGTTTACACAATCTACCTGTTGATAACTAACATTCAGAGAGCTCAGACAGACCATTTTAGGGCAATGCATTTAAAAGGTGTAAGGGGATGTCCCACCACACATTGTTGGTCCTGTGCTCTTAGGAAGAGAGTGTTGGATTTTGTAGAGGCTCATGTTCTGTGGATTTTGTGTCTGAGAACACCAGGAGAATGTGTCCTGGTTATAATAATAATTAAAAAAAAAACCCAAGAAAGACACTTTAAGGCAGTTTTCCCTTACTTCTGAAGTTAACTTTGCTGTGGCATAAATCTGCATATAATAGGATGTACACACTTAGAAGAGCTATGTCAGTTTTAACAAATGTATATACTGATGTAACAGGAAAAGATGGCATAGAATAGCATGCCTGTGGTCACTTCTGAAAATACTAATATGTACACATTTTTTCTCTCCCTCTGTGCCTGTCTGTCTTCATGGTTCCTCATTTATGGCTCAAATGGTAACTGTGGGAAAATTCCTTGGCATCCTGACATCAGAACCCTTCATCCTGGCGAGACCATGATGATGCAACCTCAACTCACTCAGCAGGCACCCCGGGACCCTCCAGTGGGGGCCATGCTTCCCAGAGTGGAGACAACAGCAGTGAGCAAGGTAAAAAGTTAAGAATTTTCCTTGTGCAAAAGTAGGCATGACCAAAATAACTTTCACATTTCACAATATCAGTCCATGTAAACAGGAGAGGGGCAGGTAAGGATGTAGGGAATTTACCAACTGCTTGGTAGGAAGATGGGGTTCCTCTTGTTACTTTATTTAAAGACTCAGAATGAGCTATCTAATCTTTAAGTCCACATTACAATAATAATCGATTGGTTCTGCCAATTCTCTTACAAATGTGGTTATCTACACTACTTTGGTGTATATCAGAAAGACAGACCTACCTAACTGCTAAAATCCAGTAGTGGGAATTATACTACCAACAGGATATTTGCTTGTAATATGTACTATAGAAGTTCTTTATAATTAAAGCAGCCATGCCTCTAAAGCATGTAAGATGCAAAAATTTGTTCTTATTAACTCCAGAAATACCAGTCAAGGTGGGGGTGGGGTGGAGAGATTTATACAGACTCTTGTTTGGGGAAGATGGATTTGGAAATTCTTCAAATATTGCTTGTCCCTGCTTCTATGCAGCTGACATAGTGACTTTTGTCCCAATTTGAAAAAAGATAGAAGTTCAGAAGGTGAGGAGGAGAAGTTCAGATGTCAAGGAAGCCTTCTGCACTTTGGAATGAACTTTACCGTTTACAACAGAGAGCAGTCATATATTGGTAGGGATGACGCTTCTGTGGATAAAATGATCATTTAAAGGAAGATGCATTATTGAATGTGGTCCAGGAATGTATATAGATTTTACTTTTTAATATTTTACATTAGATGGTGTCTGATCTCTTAGGTCTATTTTATCTCTATTATGATTCTGTTTATGGCCACAATATTTAAGCATTAGACAGGCTTCCAAGTCAAATACTGTTTTACAGCTTGAGCTGTAATTATACAGGCCATTTCAAAGGGAGTCATTGGTGTCCTGTGAGTATCTACCCTCCTCCATGTTTCTGGCCAGGGATTTTGGACTCCTGAATTTCCAAGTGAGTCTAGAAAACTGGCCTTTGTAGGATGTCTTTTACTTGTAAGGGAATCCTGTTTGGAATCTGTCTTTTTAAACATGTTGTGACTCACAGATGATGCACTATCAAATGGCAAGCTATAGAAGAACTTGTGAGCTATATGTATATTGGTTTGAGGGCATCAGTTGAACTGTTTGTAAAATAAACTTCATTATAAGATATTTTGAAGGTATCGTGTATGTAGATTCAATAGTGGATCAACAGAGGTTGAGCTGTGGTTCCAAGTGACCCTGGGTCAAATGCAGAAAGCTTTCAGTCCTTCAGTCCTCCCCACTGCCCCAAGTTAGGGCAACACAAAGGGTGAAATAGCTATTAATAAAAACAAAACACCCTCAACATTGCAGGGATGGGGGATGGGGGTGGGGAGAAGCAGACTTAATGGCCTAATGAGGCTATCTTCCAGAAACTTCTCCTGTGTGAGGCTCCCTCTGACCTTTCACTTGGCTCAGGAGCCCAGCGCTTCATTTTTCACATTCTTGCAATTACGTTAACGCTTCAAGCATTTCTGCCTCCATGTCAGCTAGCGACACCAGGCATAACTCAACACTGTGAGTTTTTCTCTTCTCTGTAGATTCATTAACAGGTCACCAAGGTCCCAACTGAAATTTAAAACTGACTGGTTCTGTTGGGTTAGTTGAGTTATGGCGAGAGGGATAACAAGAAGGGTGAGAGAGAGAGAGAGAGAGAGAGAGAGGAGGTAGGCGAGAAAAAGATGCAGGCTTTGGAGCGGGGACTAGCTACCACAGCGGACAAAGCAGCAAGTTTTATCACTTTAGTCAGTCAGTTTTGTTTTATTAAGGGTTTTTGGTCAAGAAAGAGAAGACATGTAAGGCATCCTCTGGGGAGAAACAAAACACTGAGCCCCCCTTGCTGTGGTAGCCGCACCCACTTATCCCTTGCTGAAGGATGTGATCCCCCAAGCATTTTGTTCCTTTAATCATATCTCTGTGGGATTAAAGAATGGACACGGGGGCTTATGCATGTGAGCACTAGGAAGGCTGTCTCCCCCACGTCCCCCTCAACTGTGGTAAAGTTGGAGAGAAAGTGGGGAAAAGTTATTGTTTCTGTAAAATGGAGACTGTTCCTGCGAAGAGAATTTTTCTACCTAGCTCACTGTGTCAGTGGTTAAAATGCATACATTAAGGTGTTCAGGGTGTTTTGTTTTGTTTGTTTCTGACAGCAGACCCTAAATTTTGAAGGCCAGACTTAAGTATGTTTTGCTCCCATAATCTTTTAAACATGTTTTCAAGATATTTTGATACTTTGTTCCACCAAAATGCTCTGAGTAGCTTTCAGTGGGAAAGATTAATTATCTGCTTCAGGGCAAAGTCAGCAGAGGTATTGACTGAAATCACATATGCTTATCATAGGTTAGATCTTAGGGTTGATGTAGAATGGAAAACCTAGGAGGGAAATTTATGTTCTTCATATTAAATATATCATAATGTTTCATTGGAATCTAAGTTTGCAGTTCACAAGAGACTTCCTTACTTCTTCAGAATTTATTAGCACAACAGGCATATGGAAAACTGTAAAACGATTCAATTTCAAAACAAATTATGATAAACAGAAGAAATAGGGATGAATTGTACTAAATACAATGTTTTCATACACATTTTAAATTAAACTTTAATAGCCATATGCTATAAAACAATACATGCATTTATGTTGCTTTGTAATTTTTTTGTGAATATTTTTACAATAATGGTTCTTACAGATCTTTACTTTGGAACCTAAAAACACCTTGTTTGTGACCTGTTATTGAAAAGAGCTATCGTAACACAGATGAAAGGTTATCTTTTCACGTAGGTGTTTGCATCATAAACTGAAAGGAGGAAAAAAATGAGATTTTTAATATCATAAGAAATGAACTTGGGAGATTTGAAGTCTGACTGTCTTTCCAACCACACACTAGTCAATTGGGTAACTATGAAGCCGGCATTTCATTCACCGGGTTCTCTGTTTTCAAAAAGCAGCCAAAGGGAGTGCATTTGTCTTGTTAGTCGCATTCCAATGAGGAAGGAAATCTGGTTTTTCAAGGGTAGAATTAGGGTGCAGACTCCAGAGCTCGGGGCAGTAACTGCCTGCCTTTGTGCCTGACTTCCCGTCACTAAAATGGGGTTTGATAATACGGCTTGGGGTCCCTGGTTCTGTACCTACTGATTCTGAAGATGCTTTGTGTTCCATGTGTGCCTTGCCAGAGTGAAGCCTACGCGGCAACCTCCTTGTTCCTAGAGCTCTCTGAGAGCCTTAGATAAAAGGCACGGTATATATACAAAGTATTATTATTATTGATGGGTTTGTGTAACTCCCATTAACGCTGATGGGAGTTACACATGTGAATTGGCAGGAGAATAGACCCCTCAGTGTTTAGAGCACATGAAATTTACATTTTTTCCAGTGCTGTAATTGAGATGTTGACAAATTGGAGAATATTGATGAGCCTTTGTTTTAAGTATTTCGTGCCAAGTTTGTTTTCTTTTTCCTGGTTTGAACAATGGTATGAGTTCAGCAGCAGTGAATAAAAAGGGTAGAGTAAAGATAACTTTGTATTTCAATATTTTGATGTGCCAATATGAAATAAATTGTCTTAGGCAAATGGAATATGCTGTTTTAATCATTAGCTATGCATGAAAGAAAAATTGATGTTGACATCTTTGCTGTAAAATCGTTGTAATGGGGCCTTCCTTACAATTCATTTTTGTAAAATTCATTTTGTACATTTTGCAGCAATTGAACAATCCCTGCACTGTGAATAGGCAGGATTCCCAGAAATACCGAGACAGTTGGCCCAGTAACTGCTGAGCTCACAGTGCACACCACACACACGTTAACCATACTGTTGCCAGACCCAGATTAACCTAAATACATGAACATGCTAGCATCTATATCTGTAATCGTTCAAGACCCTGGGCTGTACAAGCCAGCAGGGTTCCCCTTGACTTTGCCACCAGACCCATCCATTGATGTCACCATCTATCATCCAGGCAATGAGGCTAGAATCCCACAGCTAGATATTTATTTAGTTATTATACAGTTATTTAGCAACCATAGTGTTGAAATCTACAAAAGTCCCCTTAGAAATGAATGGAAGCCCTTACAGTCAAGCATGCGTAAGATGTCATGATACTTTTGAGTTTACACTGTGTTGCAGTTAGGAAATAACATTTAAATAGTCCAGTTATATGTTTAAAGGAAGAAGGGGGAAACCCACTTACTGAGGGTCCTGAATATTCTCTGCTGGGATTTCTCATTCAGTCTAGGAAAACTCTGTCAATGGAATGTTTTCCTAGTGGCGGCAATCTCTTTAAAATAACCCTAAATACAATATGACAGACGCCATCTGCCATCATCTTTTGCTAGTTGCTTTTAACTTTTATTTTTCCTAGAGTTAAGTTCACCCCAAACTGGTCACTAAGTTATGATAAATACAGTAGCATCTCTTTCCTCCTGATTGTTACCATCATTTTTTTTCACTCCAACTATAATTGACAGTTGGACATGGCCAGAGAAGAAGCTGTTCTATATAAAATATTAATGTGGCATTTCCTTTCTCCCCCCTCAAAAAAAATTAAATAAAAATGAAAGCCATCCTTCAGTCGTCAGCAAACATTTAGGTATGTTCTGCAGAAGTTCTTAGGATGTTTTAGATAGTCGCCATGAGAAATAAAATTAAAGTCTTCTAATAAATACTTGCCCTAGGATCATGTAACAGTTGCCAATAAATGCTTAAAAGCTTGCTATAGTTGCTGTTAATTTTAAGTAATTTCATTCCTATATATATCAACTTACTTGAAAAATCCAGAGTTGGGATTTCCAGATTTTTTTTTTAACTTAGTCATGTAAAGGGATGTCTCCTGATGCCAGTTGGAGTTTAATTTAGAGTAGTAATTAAACTTGAATACTGCCTCATAAACAAAAGATAAACAATAAACCAGCCACGTTCCCTGCTGTTTCATAGCTTTCTTTCCCAGATGTTTTAGCCTGATAATTTTTACACAGTGAACTACCTAACATGGAGTTTTGTGGACAGAGGTCGAAATGCGTTTCGTTTTTTTCCCTCCTTTTTCTCTCCTTTTCCTCTTTTTTTCAGCAATCCTCTTTTTATTTTCCTCTTCTAAAACTATCACTTAGGGAATTTCCCATCATTTATATATATTTAAGTTCTGATAACATAAGTACTTCATGTAGATGTGTTTTATAGATAACTACAGTTTTTTTCTTAGATATCACACATTGATTTTCTTTCTGAATTAATCTGATCTGCAGTGTCTTTCACCCTTAGAAAAGGAACACATTTTCTCTAAGTCAGAGCTGGAGGACAAGTCAAAGGAAAGGCAGGCTTGACAGTGAAGAGTCTTTTTTTACTCCAACTCTTCCCCTCCCATCCACACACCTTCACCCTCTCACCCTCTCCCGGGACTACTGTGTGGTTGTGTTCCTCTTTGGGTTCTGAGGGTGTCTCTGTCCAGTTCTAGATCCTTCCACTGTCAGCCATGATCTTTCTGATTGTCAGGTACAAGTGGGCTGTTCAGTGTGGAAGCCATGTTATTGTCACTGGGTGGGGTAATTACTGAAAGCTGAGAATAGCTGCATTAAGACAGGGGGATACTTTCATGATCCCATTAGCATAAGAGTGGGTAAATTATTCATGCCAAGTGAGGATTCTATGGGGAAAAGTATAGTTAATGCACAGAGTTTTTAAATGTATCCCTTTCTGCTCTGAGACTAAATTCTTGTTGGAATCAGTTCTCAGACATTTACGGGAAGGCTCTGGTGGCGTGTTAGATGCAGCGCATGTCTCTGTGTTTGCAGCGTTCTCAATAGAGACCATCTGGCAAAGATCCAAAAGGTGATTAAACAAAATGATCAGCTCTTGTTGCTGTGTTACATGTCCAATACTCTGGATTAAAAAACATGACCCACGACAGTCAAGCTAACGTCATGCTGCTCCCCTCCCCCTCCCCCTCCCCTTCCCGTATAAGAATTCAGATGGCCCACAAATGTGTGTGCCATCTTTGTGTCCTTATGGCCCATAATCATGAACAGGTTGTGCAAATGGTTCTTTCTGTAGCACTGTCTGTTCCAGCAGCATAGAAGCATTTCATATTAATTGGGTCAGTCTAATATTCATATTGACATGGGGAAAATTACTAAAATTTATTCTTATAGCAGACAATGAATATGTGTGCTTTCTGCCACGAGGGGAGTGAAGTCTGACGACTGCTTGTGCAGCTGATTAATTTTTCCTAAAACTGGAGGAAATCAAAGCATGGAAAACTGTCAGTCTCTAGAAAGAGTGCACAACCCTTTATAACTAAACAAAATGGATGGGGTGGGGGCTTTGGGGGAGCGTGTGGAAGGGAGCTCTGGTGTTAACACCATAATCAGGGATGAATTTACAGTGCCATTCTGAAGAGCCCTCCCTCCCCATAAACAAGCTGATAATCACAGGGAAGCTGACTTCCAATTAGCTTTCCCTTCCCTCACCCAGATCAGCATGTTTATAAGTCTTCCTTAAGCTTGGATGTGTCTCTGCTGAGTTGCTACAGCTCATGTCAAATTCGAAAGTTTGGAAATGAAATGTTTGATTATGAGGAACTGCTGCTAATAAGCAAGGTAAATTCAACCACTCATTTCACGATGGCGTTAAGGTAAAAATGCCAAGATTTGTGACTAAGGGACAGATGTATCTTATCTGTGGGGTTTGCACCAAATGCTGAGCAGAAATATAAATTGAACAAACCAGACATTGTGAGGAGTGATTGAAGAAATATTGAGATGAAATCTTGGAATGAAATATATATGTATATTTATAACAATGCTGCGAATTGCTTACATGTCTCATTTGCATGAGCCTGAACTGTGATTTCATTAAGGGCAGTGGAAAGTATGTCAGCGAAGGCATTCAGAATACAACACTATTACTCATTAGGCTCTTCGGAGACTAAGGCTGACCATTTACTATTGGGGAAGTCTATGACTGATCGCCCAGGATGCATTTTAGTGCAAATGTCAAGAGACGATAAAGCATAAAGCAGAGAAGGAAAACAGTCTCAAAAACCACTTGAAAACATCATCATTCCCTGTCAGTCGCCCTTTCGAAGGGACTGGAAAGCTGTAGGTGAGAAAGGCGGAGGGGCAGAGGACTCAAGGAGGGGAAGTGTGGTCCCCTAGAGTCTGTGCCGAGCGGCAGATGAAAGGGACTTGAATAGCCTTGGGGGTCTTAAGGCTATTATAGGGCAACTCAAGCTCTCTTATCATGCTGATTTTTCAATTGATTTTTGGCTGAACAGTACTTGTTGAAGCCCTCCAGAGCATCAAACACAGCCTTATGGCGCTATACATTGTAATACACATGTTCTCTTCCCCCCCACCCCACCCCATTGTCTTTGCTTTGGAAGATCAGTCTATAAAAACACCACATTACCCGTCCTCCCCCTTTTCCCCTTCCTTTTTCTGCCTGCAGGGAATCTCTTCAGATGGTTTCTGGGTTGGTTTGTTTGTTGTTTGTTTGTTTATGGGAGGGGTTAGTGGGAGAGCTTGGTATTTATCTTCCCCCTGCTCACATCTGTCTTTAATTCAACCTCCGAAAATATTTCTTATGTCACAGCAGACAATGTTTTTCAGCCACTTTAACCTACTAACATGTATCCCTGTGTTGTTGGAACAATCCACTCCCTTTCTGGTGACAAGCAAGAGAGAAAACTGAAATTTAGCTGCTTGCTAGAAGGGAAGTGAAACCTGTAGTCGGTATCCCTGCTGAGCAAGGAGTCATTGGAAAGCAGAAGTCCCTCATAGGGAGGCCACGAGGGAGACCTAGCAGGAGTGTTCCCTTGCTGGTCTTCTACCCAGGACATTCTTAATCTGAC
Organism: Peromyscus leucopus; assembly: GCF_004664715.2. NCBI lineage: Eukaryota > Metazoa > Chordata > Mammalia > Rodentia > Cricetidae > Peromyscus > Peromyscus leucopus. Next base: position 90,843,046 of record NC_051066.1, on the reverse strand, counting down.
CCTCTAGCATCTCCCCCTCCATGAAGTTTTTCCTGTCTGCCTAGGCATGAGCCCAGTGTTAGCTCTTGTGTACTCCATAGCATGTCTGTTTCTGTCGGAGCATCTTCTCCACCGTCCTCTGAGGATGGTGTTTGATCCCTAGTTTCTCTCTCAGCTCTTCTGAGGCAGGGCTACCATCTACTATCCACTCAGCCATGCTCTCTAGCAGTCATGAGCTGGCTTTTGAGTCTATCAACAGGACCCATAGACATCACCTTCTTTTCCTTCTCAAGGCAAACAAATTAAGGAAAACTCCGTACCTATGGCTTCTGTGATGTTTGCCTAGACATACATGAGCTGTTAGCAATGTACCTGTGCATCTGTTGCAATTTGATTACATCTCTTAAGGGACAGAAGACAAATTTTAAACTAACATTCTGTGTATTCATTACTGCCTTAAAGGAGCTGAAAGACATATAGCTCAAACTTAGAACCCTTTGGTTGATAATAGGTCTTCAAAGTTGAAATATTTCTCATTAGTGCTTTAGTGTTGTCTTTAACTGTGCACGTGGGGTCAGAATTTGGAGATAGGATTTCTTCTTCTGCTGCTGTCAGAGAGAGAGAGAGAGATTGGGGAGAGAGAGACTAAATGGTAGATCTCATCAGGGAGATTCCATTATATGTGACAGGGATTTCCCTATGATGACCTGTTTATGATGGGTCTTTTAGAGACATCACTAATTTTCACAAACATTTAAAGGAAGATAGAAGCCATTTTTAGTCATCCTTGGGAGTAACACACACACACACACACACACACACACACACACACACACACACACATTAGTTCCTTATAAGTAGCTTTCAGGAAGTATGCTTCTTTTCATGGTCCTTTCCATCCGCCCAGGCTGAAGTCAGGGATCTTGCACTGTAGGTCAAGAGCTCTGTACTCTAAGGTCCCAGTTGCAATGAAAGGGAGGAAGGCCTGGGAGGCAGACTTGGATTCAAGCCTCTCTCCTAGTTAACATGGGCTGGGTAACATGAGGGAGCACTACCATGCAGGTTTCCCTGGAGGGTATGTTAAATGAGATTATACAGCCGAGGCATAGAACAGAGCCCACCAACAGCAACACTTGGTTCTCTCATTCTCCCTCTCCCCTGTCCTGTGCTGACATTAGTTAGCTACAGACCTTGGATACATTGCATCATCTTTTTGGTGTGTTACATAATCTTTGGTTACTTGTCCTCCTCTAGAAGGTAGATTGGACTTGGTGATCTTGTAGAGTCAATCTCCGGGCAACTAGTGTTTCCATCCATATTTATTATTTTATTTTTATACTTTATCTTATAGGAGACTGGTTAGAAGTTCTTCATCAGGGATGTAGCATGAATGTTCTATGTCCTTGATTTATGACATGTAACAGGATAATATTCTGTTTCTTGCCTATTAGTTCAAGAGAGCTTTTTCCTTCTCAGTTTATCAAGAAAGTAAGTAGGCATGAGAATTTATTTTATGGTTAATGGTGACGTGACAGAAATCATAGGTAGGGCAGCTTAGGTTGTAGTCTTGGTATGTGGCCTCCTGTAAACACAAGCAGCTTCCTCCTTGTCCTTCATCCACTTGGGACTCTTTCTGCCCCAATTTCTGAACTTCCCAGGTGGACTAAGACTCAAAGAGCATGACAGCAGGTCAGACTATCCATTCTTACTCTCCAACTATTCCAAATTGTTCCAGAAAATCTCATTAGTGATCAGAGATTTTCAGAGTTAAAGTTATTTATCAAGTCCTAAAGTCAAGACTGATAGTTCACATGGATCTGTACACGATTACCTCTAGTCTGTGGCTTCTTAATGTTTTTCTACTTGTGGTCTCTTTTGACCTGAGAAACTTTTATGTGATCCCTAGATAAATAGGTATATGAAATATGCCCACAAATCAAGTATTTACTGCTAATAAATCATAAGAGTTTTATTTTAGAACAATTCATATATATGCATATATTTTACCATTTAGTAAAATGGAAACAAATTTACACATTTATAATGTGGATGTGTTTATTTTTACATAAAAAAACTAAACCTGACACTGCAAGACATAGAGCATCCTCAGCTTTTTCACAGATAATCTATATTTTCAATGTAAAAATCAACTGAGAAGACAGCTTCCAAGAAATGAAAAATGGCACAAGCATAGGGCCATTTCCGAAATCATTGGAATTTCTGCCCTAATTCTAAGCCAAAACTCAGTACATAATTCTTCCTCTTGCACTGGTGCTTGAACCCACAGCCCCTGCATGCTAGTCAAACAGTCTATCTCTGAGTTACATTCCCGGCGCTACAATTTTTTTTCTGGTTTGTTTTAGTCAAAGTCAAGACAGCTACTTCAAAACACTTTTAAAAACCAAACATTCTATCTAACACAGAACAATCCAAAGACACACCAATTTGAGGCTTACATGCTGAGGAATGATGGTAGGAAAGTATTAAAATTCTTTTTTATTCAAATTTTCCACAAACAAGCCATTATGTTTCCATAAGAGCAGAAAACCTTGCACATACAGTAAAAACACTGTGCTTCATAGCTTACGATGGCCTCCAGTCTGAGCCGAGGTGTTTCAGGCACCCACAGGTCGATGTTGCATGCATGCCCTGATGGCTTGCAGGCTACAAAGCAATCATGCTGTGTATTCAGAACCAAGACCCAAGTGCAGCTGTGGAATGCAACATGGACAAGCCCCATCAGGAGCATCTTGGATTTGTTACAAGGTTGATTTTTGAATTAAGTTTTGGTCATTGCAGGCTCAGCAACCTTTGAACAGTGCCACATTTTTGTGACCCGCACATTCGGTTATGTGACCCCATGTTGAGCTGTGAAGCACACAGTCTTGGAAGCTGTGAGCTAAGCAATGCAATATTTGCTTAATTCAAATAGTTATTCCTTATTCCTTTCGAACCAATAGAGAGAGCAGGTTCTGCTGCTTCAAAACCAAGCATCTGAAAAAGAACTGCTTACAAAAGGAGAGTGAGGAGTACAAAATTTCCTACTTCCTCTTCCGACTAATATTTTTAACAAATGCCACCCACTAAAGAGAACTTCTAAAATCTCTATGTACCTAAGGTGAAGTGATAGGTTGCTGCTGATGAGAGCTTGTGGAAATCTCCTCCTGACTGATTGCCACACGTGGAGGTTGATGTGTATCTCTCTCCCTAGCCCTTAAGACCTTAGCTACGCATGTGTTATTTAAATTCAGGGCGCAAAGATCTTTATCAAGCAAAGGGACTCAGGGCATGAAAGTATGGAAATCATTGCAGCCCCTGCCTTCAGCATCTGACTATCTACAATAAGCTGGGGGTGTGGGGTGCTATGGCAGATGCACAGATAACTCCTACGATGCACTCGTTCATATGCAGGGGTCATGGAATGATGAGTTCAGAAAGACTGGCTGATGCTTAAGGAAAGAGATTGGTGTTGAGAGAATAACCATCTTTGAAGCTGGTGGAAGGGAACTCTCCTTTGACCCTGCTACTCCCAAAGGACTGTTTCTCTGCCTGTTAATTTCCCCACCTGTAAAATGCGACTAAGAACTATTTTGTAGGGTAGTTATATAATTGACATACATTGACTTTAAAATAGTCAAGCTTGGTAAATAATGATAGAATGCAAAGAATGCTGTCTTCATTCATTCATTTATTGACCATAGAATTGGATCAAGTAAGATGTTTGCTTTCCACAGCAGGGCTTTATTGCATAATTTGGGAATGCAAATAAATAAACAGGCATGCTTCTGGTATTACATTTAACATGCAGGTTGTAATGTACTTTAAAAAGAGAATGATATGCTCTGAAATATTTATAAAAGGCTTCACAGAGTTGAGGAGGCTTTCGGTATTTCCTTGATGGCCTTTAATGGTTATCTTCAGGTGAATAGAGTAGAGAGGAGACAGGGAACAGGTAGAGCAGATGAGAAAGGCTCAGAAGGGTGAAGCCATGGATATGCAAAGAGCAAGAACCAGACTGGACTTGCTGTTTATGAGAGCATTTACAGAAAAAGCCTGGCTGGAGGATCCGTGAAGCCGTCATATATCTGACAAACTCGTGCTTACTCCTCTGAAGTATCAAACATACCCAGTGATGTAATGCACATACAGGCATGGAAAAGCAGCGTGCCAGGCTGACCACAGAAATGATTTCTAGAGGAAGACCCGAGAATCTGGATTTTTAACCCAGACTTGGGGAAATCCTGGTCTGGGACATGGGGAATGCATTAAAATAGTTTATGCAAAAGGAGGTTATGGTGAGATTTGCTTTTTGAATTAGCTCTTGCAGACTATGGAGCTTACATATGAGGAGAAGAAAAGCAAATCCAGAACGGGAGTTAGTTGTCTAGAAGCCACAAGAAGCTTGCATCAAGCCAGTGGCAGCAAAGCTGGAGGAGAGAACTGACAGAAAGATTGTCTGGAAAGGAGTGCAGAAGACATGGCCCAGGATGGCCAGCGTGCCTCTCCCTTGGTGGAGAAAGCAGACAGATACTCAGGGCAGCTTTTGGTTTTTATGCCATAAGTTTTGAAGTATGGACTTGTGTCAACCAGAACAGACCTCCTTAGCCCATGCAGAGTCTTTGAAGTATAGATGTGGGGTGCATGTTTGGGGAGGAATAATTCTTTCAGGGACATAGAGTATTTATAGGCAATGTGGCCTCACATGGTTAAACACATGGGCACTGGCATTGGCTGGCTGGCTCGCCATGAAATCCTCACATCTGCTGCTCATTGTGGGTGAGTCTCCCATCCTCTGCTCTGCAGCTAGAGGGCAAGGGTGATAAAAAGATAATTAATTTGATAGATTTTGAGATGTAGGGCTTAAATATTGCAATTTATAGACAATCATAGTTCTGTGTTTTATACTAAGTAAATATTATACTTTAAGAAAATATAAAAAAATTCACTCTTAAAGTAGTTAAAAAGAGACATTATACGACAGAGATCACCATGAGGATCCTAAAACAAAGTCCTGCATTTATCTTTAGGAAAGGAAAATTATGGCTGTTACTGCCCTGAGCCCTGCCCCAGGCCCCAGAGCCCAGCTCCACTCGAAAAGGTTCTGCCCTCTGAGCAGCTGCTTCTCCTCATGCCTCTGGTGCTACACTAACACCCCAGAGCTTACTTACCTTCCTGCTTGACTGGAAGATTCTTGAGGCCAGTTTCTCCGTCTTAAGCATCTCCTTCCTTCACACCCTTGAGGCCGTGGTTAATGTAGAAGGCCTTTGATAATAATAATCTTTATTTTTATTTTTTGAAAGGGAATTGGGTCCATATTGTGTGGGGCAATGAATAGGAGGCTTAGTGCTTGGTTTGGTAGGTAATAGGGACCTATTGAAGGTTTGTGAATGCCTAGTGACATAATCGCCTTCCTTTTGAATGCCAATGACCAGTTCTCCACTATGTCTTCCATGGTCAAAGTAGCAGACCTGTATGCTCCCCTGAAATACTGTCTGTTTGAAAGAGTAGATATTCTTTTTAGTGAAGAAACACATTTCCAATAGCCAAAAAAGAAAGAAAGAAAGAAAAGAAAAGAAAAGGAAAGCTTTGATATTCTCTCCGGAGTAATCTAAGCACTAAAATGATTGTGCTTCACATAATTCCCTTGAACATCACCTCATTTCAGGAATTTGCATCTAAAGACATACTTCTGTAAATGTTTATAGTGTCGTAATTATTAACACCTAGAAATGGCTCAACAAGATGGAGTAAATATCTATCTTCAATAGTTGAAAAATTATGGTTCCTGGGATATTTAAATATGCATTACCTTTTAAAAAAGAATTTTGCGGTTAGAATGAAGTCTGGGTTAAAGCTGGGTTTCCTCTAGTGTAGGAATTTTCAGCTCCCCTAATTTGCTAATGTGCATTTTAAGTCTGCAGTGGGTAGAAACCCAGAGCTTCCCAGATCCACTTACCCATTAAGATGGTTGTTCACATTCCCTCTGGGGACTAATCGCCCTCGGAACACACTCTGGGATTCACTGCCCTCCCTCCGTTCTGCTGCCTTCACTGAAACCCACTCAGACAGAGCTAATATCCTAGGGAGTCTTCTCTCGTGTTGTATTTAAGAGGTGGGTCAGCATGAGCTCAGGATCAATTTTCAATTGTGTAAAGAGCAATTTCCTCCATGGTCAGAAGTCTTGTGGACTTCAGCTCCTCTTGCACAGAGTATTCTCTGAAGCCAGCTAGCCTTGTACTTACACTTCATTGTATCAATCGATGTGACTGGAACAGTTCTTGAGTGTTTGATTCAAAGGAAGCACATTTGATTACCTCCTCTCACATGTAGAAATGAAGAGGCCTGCAGACTTGTTCCTGACATGAACTAAGTGAGGGTTAGCCTGAAACTAGCACAGAATGCCCTTGCCTTCATCAACAGCCGATTGTTGTTGAGTTACTCCCCTTCTCTGTCTCTCTGTGTCTTGTCTGTCCCTGTCTCTGTCTCTGTCTCTGTCTCTGTCTCTGTCTCTCTCTCTCTCTCTCTCTCTCTCTCTCCTGTATGTGCACACACACATCCATGCCACAGCATGAACGTGGAGGTCAGAGGAACACTTGTAGGGTTTTGCTCTCTTTTTCTGCTCTATGGGTCCCAAGAGTCAAACTCAGATGTGCAGGCCTGAGGGTTTGTCCCTTTACTCACTGAGCCATTTCACTAGCCCCGAGTCTGGGTTGGGAGATGGGTGGAAATCCATGGAAAAGGATGAAGAGGGAAAATACATGTCCTTGCATGTGTGGAAACGGACTCTTTGGCTTTTGTTACCAGGTGATGAACAGTGGCACCGGCTATACAATCCAGCCTAGAGACAGGTCTGGGGTTCGGACAGGTCTGGGGTTCGGTGCTGCAAAGCCCCTGCGGGTCTTAACCTCTGTCCTGTTTCTCCAATATAGCATTTGCACTGATTACGTTTGCTGCTGATGCATTTTCTCCTGACTCTTCCTTAGAGTTGGAGGATCCTGGGAGGCATGTTAGCATCTTCAAGAACATGACAAGATGTCTAGAGTTTGAACCTCTCCTGAGTGACAGGAACTTCTAAATTCATGCATTCCTGTCTTGGGTATGGGGCAGGATTACCCACTTGCATGCATTACACTCTTCAGGCTATGAGGTGAAGAATCAGCTTGGTCCCATCTTGTCCCTGGAGTTTTAAAGTGATTGAGAAGATCCTTGGGATACAGCCGAGGTTATCTTTGCGTATGGTGAGGAGAGGAAAAGTTCCGTTTTACTCTTGTTCATCAGTCACTTTTCTACAAGATTTTCAATGTAGTACGGTACTTTAGCTCAGAAAATTACACCACCTATAGACTGTGGATGTAGCTCAGTTTGAGAATACTTTGCTACTTAATACAAGACAGAGGCTTTAATCCCCAGCGTTGAAAAAGAAAAGAAAATTATAACACAACTGAATGGATACCCTTGTTTTGTGGCCACAAGGGCCAAATCATCCACTCCCGTATTAGCTTTCTTATGCTAATGACTATCAAATCCTGTACCTCACAAAACTGATGACTGATGCTTTGACAGACTCACATCCTCAGTGAGAACCTACACCCTAAGTGAACACTAAGTAGCTACTTTTAGCCCTTAAGCAAAATAAAAACAGCAGTTTTTGCCACTGTGTGTTTCAACACCTCTTTGCTAGTTTGAGAGAAATACACAGAGCTGATGTAGCGAATGAGTACTAGGTGAGTGGCCTTCAGTTCTTGTTTTCCTTACCCCCTACTGTCAAGAGTTACCATGGAGACCAGCTCCTGCTAACTAACATATGCCTCAAGAAGAGGGCAGTAAGGTCAGGCAAAAAACGTTCAGCAAACAAATAGGTAACTGCATACAGATGAAAAGCTTGAAAAGACCCACCTTCACAGGCTACTGTCTCTTGAGTAGAGATGTAGTCTGAGGCAGGATGTCCATACTCACCATCCAGTGAGCAGCAGCAGGCTTCAAGATCCCTAACAACATTCTAGGCCGCCAAATGTCCATGATATCACCACCTCAAATGGCCAACATGAAACAACACATCTGTCTATAAGACTTCCATTTTTTCCCTCTAATTTTAAAGAAAAAAAAAGATGGTGTCATTTTTCCTTGTGGTCTTATCTTAGCAAGTCAACACCTTCCTCATCCCCTGTTCCCTACCTCCTTCCTTCTTCCCTTTATTCTTTCTTTCCTGCCTTCCTGCCATCCTCCTTTTCTGGCAGGTGGATGTTAAAGACTGTGGATCATGGGAATAGGAGCAACGAGACTTCTTTTTAGAACAAGACAGATAAAAGTCTCATTCACAAAGTTTCAGATAGCAACACCAGGCTCGTGCGTGTCAAAGCGTCTAGGGGGTGGGGATGCAGCTCAGGTGGAGGAGTGCTTGCTTCGAGTACATCAAGCTCTGGGTTCAATCCCCACCACCATATACCGGACATGGTGATGCATGCCTGTGAACCTAGCATTAGGGTAGTAGAGAAAACAAGACCAAATGTTCATTTCCAGGTCAACAGTGAGCTCAGAGGCCAGCATGGGCTATGTGAAACTGTCTCAGACAAACAAAAGCAAACCCCATCCGAGTCTGGATAAAGAGCGATCAAGCCATGTTTCAGTTCTGATTTTTGCAGGTGGTACTAATGATGTCTGTATTCTTTAGTACTGTATGCATCCTCAGAGACTGTGACAGTTCTCAATAGGACCAGCACCAGTTCAAACCAGACAAAAATCCCAGCGTGGAGAAGGGAAAGTGGGCACAGTGACCCACGCCCTAACCAAAAGGCTAGTTGCAGTTTTTGAGAGAGGGAAGAGCCATTTTCTTCAGTGGAGTTACACTGGGTAGATCTACCATATCCCAGGCCAGGCTGAACGCTCAGGAATAGACAACTGGACAAACCTATTCCATGTTGTGTTTTTGTTGAGCTTTTGTTTTTGTTTTAATATTTAAGAGAAAGAAAGAACATGAAGTGGAATGGGGGGAGGGACCTTGGCGGAAGTGGGGGAGGAGAAATGACCAACTACATTATACAAGTATCTTTAAGACTACATTTGAAGAATTGTAATGATCAAAGTTTTTCTTTAGTTCTTCAGATGTATACATATTCCTGCCTGTGAAACTGAGTTGGTGCTGAAACACACAGTGGGATAAACTGCTCTTTCATTTTGGCAAATGGTTAATACTAAATGTAGCTACTTAGTGCTCCCTTAAGGTATAGGTCGGTCCTTGCAGGGGATGTGAGTTTGTCAAAACAACAGTCATCCATTTTGTGATGTATCTGGTAGAACTGAGTAGTCATTAGTATAAGAAAGCAAGTATGAGGCCATGACCTGAAATGAAATCTACTTTTGGGGGTTGAGGGGATAGTTAAGACAGGGTCTTGCTTGCCATGTAGCCCTGGTTGGCCTGGTCCTTCCGTTCCTGCCTCTGGAGTGCTATGATCACAAGCCTTCCGCCAGCACTGTGCTGGGCTTGAAATTCTATGGATGCTAATAAGTTTAAAGAAGTGTTTCTCTGCTTTATGGAGAAACTGTCATTTAAAACTGGAATGTTTTTAACCTTGACCATAAGAGCAGACTGGAGTTAGTGCAGGGTCTAAATCTGAATTTCTGCCCTGATGTCCCTGAGTGACATTTAACCTCTCTCAGCCTGTCTTCAGTTGTAAACACTGAGTTGGTGGGAGAATTAAATTAGAGGGTGAATCCGAATCTGTGTGCTGGGTGAGGCATCTACAATAAAATATGCTCCATAAATGAGGATTACAGTGGTACTAATGTGCATGTGAGCACTGACTTTATTAGTTTTGGTTCCATAGCTTAAACTTTAAGCCCATGTTTCTGTCTATGAGTTTCGGGATACAGCATAAGAAAATTTCCAATAAGAAGGGAAGCGGTAACATAAGACAGTTTACTTTTCTGTTTTCCCTTCCCTCTGTACTACAACACACACAAGCAGGGGGAGATACGTAGAGCTGGAAGAAAGGGTAAAAGTTTGGGGTAAGCACTTGGAGGGTAGTCTGAGGTCAAAGCATCGGTCCCCAGTGCACCGTGGCTCAGTGATAACTCAAACGACACCCTACTTTCATCTTCATCTTCATTTTCTTCCTAGAAGCCATAAGGGAGGCCTCCATTAGGCTTGCTTACAAGACTATTACATGGTCTTATAGCTAATCCACATAAAGTTGAAGGCACAGTATAGGACCACTGTGGAAGGCCCAAAGGTCATGGGTTCAAACTCCATCATGGGAGAGTTTGGGGAATGTTTTGCCATTCATTGCCTCTAAACTGGGTTCTGACCTTTTACAGTTGATGCAAGGTGTGAGGTGAATGTATTCATAGCATGTCATCACTTCCTGTTAAAACTTACTTCAGGACCAGAGAAATGACTCGGCGGGTCAGGTGCTGGCCACGTAAGTGTGAAGGCCTGAGTTCGGATCCCCGGCACTGACACAAAGCCGAGCAGTTGTGTGCATCTATAAACCCTCTGCTCTCCTGTGAGCTAGGACAAATGTGAGGGTGGACAATTGAGGTTGTCCTCATACCCCCATAAGTACACGGCAGTGCATGGGCCTATATTCACACAGGATCATGTACACACACACACACACACACACACACACACACACACACACACACTCACAAACACTCACAGAGAGAGAGAGAGAGTGAGTAAACTTTCTTGTTATTCACATTTTTACCTCTTGAAGCTCTCACAAATTCCATTTCCAAGTGACGAAGATGGTCGGGGATTCCTAAGTCTTCTCCACATTCTATCTGTATTGATTTTCCAATAACATCATTTAAAATTCAAATCTTGTCTGTAATGTGATATGTTTAGTTTTACATTTCTAGTTTTCATGTGTTTTTACATAAATTTTCATGTGATTGCCCCAGAATTCTTCAGGCTTACCCCAGTTTTCAGATGAGGTGGCTGGCTTTGAGGTGCGTATGGGGTGCGTCAATAACTTCCTTGTGATGGAAGAGAAAAAGATGTAGAAGGATTGAAACAAAACCATTTCAACTGTTCAGGTCCTTGACCTGCAAAGCCTGTTTTGCATAAGGGTGCTCAGCTCACAAATGGTGTAAAATTTAATGAAGGCAACTGACCGTCCTATGAAAGTCATTAAAACCCAATGTCATCACTCTAATCGAAAGGCGGCCACCCTTCTATTATTTCTTTATTACAATTTTTCATTTTTATTTCCTCAAGTTAAACTGGAGACTGGGTTATCATATGCCACTTGTTAAAGATGTTAAATCAGTGATTTATGCTTTGAAAACCCATTCCTTTCTTTCCGTATTTCTATTGACGTTGGCCTGGTCCATGGGGTCTGATTTCAGAGCAGGAGAGGGAGAGGCGAGGTGCCAAATGGGCATGTTCTGAAGGCTTGGTCATCATTTGTGCTCAGGAACAGCAAGAAGTGCATACGCAGTGTCAAAGCATAAGATAATGAGACTCCTTCTTCTCCTGGGACCCTTCCAAAACTCTTATTTCATAGCTATCAACCTCACTAAAGTTGAGGATGCTTATTTGTGTTTTAGTAGTTTGCTGCTTGCCTTCCAGATCCACTGGTTTAGGGAATAATAAGAATATATACTAACCCAAAGAAAAATCTCCCAATTCCATTAGCCACACATCCAACTGGATCAAAAAATGAGAGAGTTGGTGAATATTTCATATTGTGGGTTTCTTAAAGATACTTTTGTGTGAATAAAAAGGGACTTTCTCCAAGCTGTTCGTTTCAATTTCCTTTTTAATTTGCTCACCAACACCACTTAATCACCCCTGCAGCTTTCTAAGAATGCTCGATAGATGGGCTTTAAAAACTCAGCCAAGGTGATTTCTTTTTACCTATGAATTGGCTTAGCATCTTGCTTTTATCTTGCTTGAAATATTGAAGCAGGGAAATAAAGCCACATTCTTTAATTGAAAGGTGTTTCTGCAGTATTCAAACCACAGTGTCAGTCACATGAGTTGTTCAAATTCTTCAGAGCTCTTGAATTACTTCAAGGCATTCTCAGTATTCTGAGAAAGTTATGTTCTGACCCTGCTACAAAAAAAGGGGCGGGCGGAGAACCAGTCAAGTCTTCCACTTTTCTTTTGCAATATTTATTCCCTAAAGGGTTTCTTGACACAGGCTTTAGTTCCTGACTTTCAGCGTTGTTCCTGACAAGTCTCAAGAGACGCACCTCAGTGTCTATAGTGGTGTCAAAAGCATGAAGCCACACGTCCAGGCTGCAAGCCTTTACTTTTGATTACCAGTGATTCACTAGGTGAAGTGCATGCTGAGCTTGCTCCCCTGCCTGGGGCTTCCAGAATTTCCATCATGCAGGTTTGGAAGGGCAGACTTGGAGCTGGCACCCTGTGAGTAGCTGTAATAGCTCATTGACTCAGTCTCCCAGGTTTTCTGAATAAAATGACGTCACAGGTGATGAGAGGGGCAAGAGCAGATGAAGGCGTGACTCTGGAGTTGTGTAGGAGACTGTGTCTAGAATTTTCAGTCCTGCTGGGAAGCTCTGGAAAGCAAGCAGTTGGTAAAGGTCTGCTTATCTTTGGGTGAACATTTATTTCATCAGGAAGTGCTTCCCAAAGATGTGGTTCCTGACAATAGATAATTCATTCCTGATTTAGCAATGTTCTCGTTTTTTGTTTTACCGATTAGATTGGGTTTGTGGTTTAGAGAGAAATTAAACCCGATTTTCCTTAAACCCAGAGAGTTTCCTTAAACCCAGAGAGTTTCCGCGTTTCCTCAAAACAATGGCATTTGATACTCCAATGTAACAGTTTCCCATGCATAAGAGTTCTTTCTGTCTTTGTTTTGAGACTGCTCATGCAACCCAGGCTGGCTTCAAATCTACCATACAGTCAAGGCTGACCTTGAACTTCTGATTTCCCTGCCTCTACCTGGAAAGTGCTAGAATTACAGACATGTGCCACTGCCTGGATTTTAATTTACTTTAAATGTGGTGCTTTACTTTAGTTAAGTTCTTTTACAGTGTAGATGGCACCTACACAGTTGAGAGCTGACTATATTTTTATAATAATAGAAAATTAATCCAAATATGTTCTAACTTCTGAGTTCATTTGATATGTAAATATGTTTCATTTGCTGCAAGAATTTTTTTCTTATTTATTTATTTAGTTAGTTTTTTTTAGAAACAGGGTTTCTCTGTGTAGCTCTGCCTGTCTTGGAACTAGCTCTCTGTAGACTAGGATGATCTCAAACTCAGACATCTGCCTGCCTCTGCCTCCCAAGTGCTGGAGTTAAAGGCATGCACCACCCCAGCCAGAACTATAAGGATTTCTAAGATTCCTGCCTGGTATCCTAATCTCTGTAATTGACGTAGATTTTACTTATAATTGTAGATCTTTATAGTATTAGATGTTTTTGTTCTGAATACATTTTAATGTAATTACACAGAAGATAAAACCAGGTTTCTTATCTGCATTATGCATGTTCTCTTATTTTTTTTCTAGTAGAATATATACAAGTCAGCCAGGACTGATAGTTCCTAGCACTGGGGAAGCAGAGACGGGGGGAATTGCTACAAATTCAAGGCCATTGTAGATCACAAAGCGAGATCTGTAGAAACACAGATAAACAGAGACACAGAGATACAAAGATACACACACACACACACACACACACACACACACACACACACACACGTGTGCACGCACGTGCATCATCTTCAATCTCCCAGTTTTCTGCTGATTTGTAGCCCAGAGAGAATGGTAGTATTCTCTCTCTCTCTCTCTCTCTCTCTCTCTCTCTCTCTCTCTCTCTTTCTCTCTCTCTCTCTCCCCTCCCTCTCTCAATTTCTTAAGCTTACAAGAGTGACATTTTTACTGTGGTTGAAATTTCATAACAATTTATCCCAGAATATTATTATTATTGTGTGTGTGTGTGTGTGTGTGTGTGTGTGTGTGTGTGTGTGTATTTATAACTAAATACTTTCCTCAGAAATTACTGCTTAACTCATCATAAAGTTCTTGGTCAATTTTTTAACACACTGGACGTCAACAAACTGGCTCTAGCCTAAGAATCATTTGACCCAAGCAAGAATTTCCAAGCAGATCTTGTGATTCTATACCCATTGGCCGATATTTAATTTAATTTTCATAACTTGTATATGAAAAACTGAGGCTAAGACATTTACATTACTTCAAGAATCAAAATGTGCAATATTCTAATGCAAATCTGTGTGAGGCTATTCCAAGGCATTTAACCACCTTACCAAAAGTCTATTATAACAGGTGTCCTGTAGCATAAGACCCCTGTGAGACCAGAAATTGGGATGGAGCTGTTTCCTCCCTTTAGGAAAACTCCAGATGGATTGCTATGCTTCCTGTCATAAACCTGGGTTTATTTCTAGAGATGCTGATGTGTCATGGTCTTTAACAGTGTTTGAGACCAAATTATTTTCCAAGAATCTACCCTGTAGATTTGGAAATCTGATTTGGAATCAAGTTATAATCTGTACATGTAGTTTTGGTATATTACTGCTGGTATATATATTGGCCGAGGAAGATCCATGTGTCTTCTCCTATCACGTACTGCTCTTGAAGCAGAGTCAAAACAGTTCCAGAGGCTTCTAGAAGATTACCCAGATGAGAGTGGCCAGAGCACCAGGTTCCAGCCTTAGTTGTTTATTTCTATCCTGATCTTAAGCAGTTTTCTTCAAGAGCTGTTCATAGTGCTGAAGGTCAAAATTAGGGCCTGGCATGTGACCTGTGCAATACCTGTCACCTTCACCCACCTTTTGAGGTAAATGTTGGGGTTGAGATGTGTGCCATCATACCTGGCTCCCTTTTAAAGTCTTTGTAATGTTTGATGTCTGTCCCTTTATCTATACTGAGAGATTAGGTACTGAACATTAAGAAGAAATGCTATACTTCTGAAAAGCACTTCAGAAAAGACTAGTGATGTGACTGATTGTGAATCTTAGTTTCCACGACCGTATTCATAAAGGCCGGTACTCATCCCTCCTTGTATAATTTATCCCAGAGAAATAATTGGGGTTTTTTCAAGGTGTTAAATGCAAATATTAAGAGTTGATACACTCTGAAGCCACTAATGAACGACTTAGCAAGGTTGGCAGAAATAGTCTTAATGTATTTTCCATGTGGATTCCTTAGACTCTGGGATCTCCAGTCTGTAGCCACTTGATGGTTTGATCTAAAGACTCATGTTTAAAGATCTCTGTAGCCAGATGTGCAGCCATTGTTTCATGTGGAATTCTGTGAATGGTTCAGACTAGTCTGTTTTCTGGGCAAGATGTAAATTAGCATTTCTGCCCTGGAACATTTCCACTTTGGTTTGAGTGACCTTTTTTAGGCATCTGGCATGTTTTGAGTCTCTAACCTGCCTTTTAAGGAGGTTTCCCATGGGCTATGGAGATCACTTAGCAGCAAAGTACCCTGGCTGCTCTTCCAGAGGATCCAGGTTCAATTCCTGGTACTCACATTCTGGCTTATAACCGACTGTAAGTCTGATCCCAAGGAGTTCTTCTGGCCTCTACAGGCACTGTATGCATGTGGTGCAGGCAAAACACCCACACATAAAAATAATAAACAAATATATTTGAAAAAACGAAATGAAAGAAAGAAAGGAAGGAAGGAAGGAAGAAAGAAAGGAAGGAAGGAAGGAAGAAAGAAGGAAAGAAGAAAGAAAGAAAGAAAGAAAGAAAGAAAGAAAGAAAGAAAGAAAGAAAGGTTTCCCATTCTTTGGTTCTATCCCCCAACAGTTGTTCTCCTCGTTCTATTGTTACACTTAGAACAGTGCTTCTCAACCGTCCTAAGGCTATGACCCTTTAATACAGATCCTCATGTTGTGGTGACCCCCAACCATAACATTATTTTTGTTGCTACTTCATAACTGTAGCTTTGCTACTGTTATGAATTGTAATGGAAATATCTGCTTTCCAATGGTCTTACGTGACCTCTGTGAAAGGATCATTCTACCCTCCACCCCATCCCCACCTCCAAGGGGGATGGAACCCATGGGATGAGAACCACTGACTTAGAAGAAGATTCTTGTGCACTCATTGGAAAAGTTTGCCCTCAATAACAAGAGCACCCGTTCTGTATTCAGAAAAGGTGATGGCATAAGGTCAGGCAGGGGTTTGGAGCTTTGTCTATTTAAAATTCCTGACCACATCATATATTTTCTGTACCAAATTCTTAACTTCTTGGATAATCTCCTTCCTTGATGGATAGGGCCATAAAGTATGTGATGCCTCAAAAATAGATAATTAAATTCATACAACCTCATTATTAGGCACCTATTCTCTTCTCAGAATCCTTTGGCAGATGAAGCATGGTTCTGGCTTATAAGTTCCTATTTTTAGCACCATTCTCTACAACTCTTAGGACTGTGTAGAATTCTCATGCTCTGGAACAGATGCCAGATGCCAAGCATTGGAGTCACAGTACCAGAAATGGTGCTAAACTTATAAGTTGTTACAAGATCCCTGATATATTAATTTTACACCATTTTTACTCAAATACCACTCATACTTTTTAAAAATTTCAGCCATCAATCTCTCTCTCTATATATATATAAAATATATATTATAATATATTAATATATATTAATATATATATTAAAATATATATATTATATATATATAACTTATCTTCAGTTACTTTGCAAATATCCCACAAAAAGACACAGAGTGCATGTTCTAGGGTAACAGAGACTAAATTGGTCAATTTAGCACACAGTCACTTCCTGCAAACAAAATGGCGGTGTAGAACATGTGCTTGATTTAACAGCCTCTAACAGTGTTTTTGAGTTCACTGAAATGCCTACCCTAAGTTTGTAAAACCTATGTCTTATGTTAAGGCTTGTAGATTATACCAAGTGAGATGACATTCCTTCTTCACAATAAGCATCTTCATCAGTTCCTGTTACCCCAAGACAAAACTCCTTCAGGACATGTGAAAATGAGTTTTGAAAACTGTGCTTTTGGAGTGTTTGGTCATTAGTAACCAAAAAGAATATATTTAGGAACATGTTGTATGTATGCAAACCACATTATCTTAAAGACAGAGAGGAGCAGAGGTTCCACTCTATGGCTACTTGGCCATGCCTATTTATTTGTTTATTCATTTATTTATTTATTTTCAAGATGGGGTTTCTCTGTGTAGCCCTGGCTACTCTGCAGACCAGGCTGGTCTCGAACTCACAGAGATTCACCTGCCTCTGCCTCCTGAGTGTAAATAAATGAACTTACAGAATACTCCGTGCTTACAAATTTGTCAGTGTCCTCAGTTCTATGACTTTGGATTAAGATAATTTGAAAGTATCTCAAATTTTTTTTTTGCAAGTGTCTCTAATTCTGTATCCCGTATGTAACTTGTCAGCCATGACTATTTTCCTTTACTCTTATATATATGGTTTATAAATAGAAGCAATGTTGACAGACTTGTTTGACTCCCTTCTAGAAATAAATGACTCATTTTGGATTGTATGTGAGAGCTTCAAGCTGCTCAAAGCAAAAATCCACGACAATGAAAAAGTCATTAAATTGTCTGTCCAGACAGCGAGAGAGGGGAGGGAAGAAAGGAAGGGAAGGAGGGAGGAAGAAAGGAAGGAAGAAGGAGGGAGGGAGGGAAGAAAGGAAGGAAAGAAGGGAGGGAAGGAACAAGGAGGAAGAGGAAAGGAAGGAGAGAGGGAGGGAGGGAGGGAGGGAGGGAGGGAGGGAGGGAGGGAGGGAGGAAGGAAGGAAGGAAGGAAGGAAGGAAGGAAGGAAGGAAGGAAGGAAGGAAGGAAGGGCAGTGCCTGTGGTAACTAGGACTCTTTATATTTCACATGTCACCAGTGGTGAACTTTGTGCTTCTGTCATTTGTAAACTTGGCCCCGGAATGAGGCCCCTTCTGAGCCCCTTATCTTCACTTGCATGCCTAGCCATTCACCTTTTCCCCATGCTGTTTAACACAGTCTGCAAAAAGCCTTACGACTTTATTGAAGATTCAAACAGAATATCTTTGGAACTGTTCTGTTGGTGATTTCTTATTCATCCAAAATATATAGGTTTACTTTAGAAAGGAGGAGACTTTTGAAAGAATCCCCCTGGCAGGGGGACACCTCTGTTTTCTTTTGGAATGCAAGAAGCCAGCTTGAACTCTGGCAGGGTGTCATTCTTTATGTATGACCGAGTAAAAGTGGAGGAAGGCTGCCTCAGACAATCTGGGGAAACTTAGCTTTTGAATTCAAGGCCTGCTGCTGCTTCTGTCCATTTGAAACTGAAGAGGCCATGGGGGATGGAGGAAGGAAAGCCAGGCTCTAACACAGAAATTACTTAGACGTGAAAAGTTTGTTTCCCAATGAGTAAAGAGCTTTGTTAGGAGAGGCTGCCCAGATCACATGATGCAACCTTTTGACAACCCACTGTCTGCTGGGGACGCTGTGAGAGATGACCTTTTGACCTAGGAAGGAATGCTGTGAAGGTGGGAATGTGCACTCAGCCCTGGCCCATGAGAGAACATGGGAAACAGCCCAGCCGCTCAGAGCTCACAGAAAGCTTGGCTTTAGCTTTGAATTTAGAATCAGATGCTAGAAATGTAAGGGAATTTCCTAAAATTATTCCAGATCTTTCCCATTACCCCCACTGTCTGAGAGAGAACTTACAGGAAACAAATGAGCTCTCTTGCAAATGCATGCTATGAGCGAGGAAGAAATCACCTCCGCTGTTCCCATTAGCTCATGGATGAGAACCTGTGTCTTTGCACTGTTTTCATGCAGGGAATTAAGCCTGTGCACATGATTTGGTGGCCTTAGGTGGGTCTGGGGAGGTGGGGGTGGGGTAAGAAAATGAGTCCATTGCTCTAAAAGCATTCCCAGTAGCGGTGATCTTCGCAGAAACAAAACTCCATTGTGCAGGGCTGAAACCTGAGAACCCCCCTGTTCCCCTGCTTGTTTTACTCACCAGCATTGATCCTGGTACATGTGACCCTTTGAGAGGGAGCACCCTTGGTGACTCCTCCTATTACTAAATACCATTGTGTTTATAATGGCCATTTATATATGGTTACACTCCACGCCTGTGTGCTTAACAGGCATTCTCCGACTCTGATGCCACCTGACTAGCACAGGACACAGGCCTTGCTTGGCCTCACGATCACGCTTTTTACCCTGTCTTGTATCACTGCTTGATACCCTCTGTGAAAACCAAGGAGGAAGCTTATCATTGCTGTGCAAAGGGCAGTCTGGATTCTGTGAGAGGTGGGGGGTGGAGGTAGGTAGTGGGGGAAAGAAAGACCGGCAAAGCCTTGAAGAAAATAGGTTACTTTATTATTACTTTTCCCCCCAGTTCTCCAATGTGTCTGCATGCTTTAGGACTGATTTCTCAGCTAGTTGGGTCCCAGGAGGCCCCATGGAGCCCTGTGCAGCTCAGGGAATTGCATCTGTATAAAATGGGGGGGGATGTAGTTTGTAGACTGTTCTTTACCTCGGTTTGGGTTCAGAATGGCAGCTGCACTCCGACTTTGTGTGTGACAGCACAAAAGGCCAGCAGAACTGAAAAGCAAGTCAGCAACTGGAGAGACAAAAGCAACCATCAGCTAATACAGCTCCACATGGCCTGACTAATTTATGAGAAAAAAACTGTTCTGTTCATTGGATCAGCACTCTGAGGAGGCAGGTGGAATGGTAGGAAGTTTTCATTGACTCTCCTGAGCAACTAAGGACGCCACGAGAGATCCTTCTCAGTTTGAACTTTATCAGGGTCTACGCTTAATCAATAGGGTATTGGAAAAAGAATTAATTACTAAAGCAGAATAAAACAGCTGCATTTTAAACTAAGGTTCCATCAATTCCGTAATCTTCCAGTTACAGGCTAGGTGCCGCGAGGATTTCACTCTATGTAATGAGGAACCCGGGGAGTTTGCTCCTGCACAGGCTGGGAATTCACTTTATCCTGTTTCAGCGATTTGTCATTAGTACAACTCATTTCTCCTCTCCTGCACTACAGCTTGTATTTTATGTACTGTGGAACCCAGGAAGTTCCCACATTCAGGGGAGGGAGGGTGTGAAGGTGGAAATCATTGTCACCCTGAGAAAGAGTCTTAACCTAGCTTGGCCTCTTTATTCTGGAAGCTGCCACAGGAGCAGGTCGGACGGTACCCCCAACTCCATTGTGCACTGGCTGGGGGTCGGGACACACAGGCTGGACCCCAGCCTGGAAGTGTTTCGTCTATGATTTCCATAATGGTGGATTGCAAGGAGGGCTGAGGAGGGTTATGGGAGATGAATTAGGTTTTTAGTGAGCTCATTAGGAAGGCAAGCTGAGTTGAGACAGCAAGGCGGGGAGAGGCCCTGTAATCAGTTCTGCTCTCTTTGTTCCCTGCCTTGGGGGACAGGTTTCGAAAAACTTCGTTGCGGGGGCTGCCCAGGCTGACTGAGCCCAGGCTGCCATCCTGGTGGCTGACTTGTTGATTTCCAAACCTCTTAATTCATTTTTTTTGTTCAATTTAATCTTTTCTTTCTGAAGGAAAATTAGTTGAATGTTAGCCCTCTCTGCACTATTCACCTCTTAAATTATGCTCATTTTGAAGAGCTTGTTATGCCTGAATAAACATGAAATGGCTTTGGCGGTTTCCCATCCGAGGCACACCCATTTTAACACCATGTATTTACCATTCCTGGAAATGTCTCATTAACTTCTGAAAATCTGCGAGCGTGATATTTTGGGCTACTGTAACACACCTCTTGGCAGCCACAGAAGGCAGTTTGGTTAATGCCTCGTAATATCCATTTTTATTCTCAACATGAAGAAAGACTCTCTATAGAAAATTGATGCAGTTTGCTCTGCTAATTTTCATGCTCATTCCAATTAATTTAACATGACCCAGATTTTCTTCCTCGGGCTCATCCTGACTAATTAGTAAAGCAACACCTAGAACAAGTTATGTTTAATAACATTGAGGAACACTAGTTGTGAGTGATTTTGATGCTAATAAAGATATCCACTGATGGGGCAGATATTTTATGGCAATTACGGTATGTGATTTGGAAGTCCCAATGTGATGGTTGGAATATAGAAAAGCTAGCAAATCACGATGGGAGACAATATTGTTTTGAAGATTTCCACAGCACCTGAGCAAAACACTGGGACCAGTTTGTTTGTTTGTTTGTTTGTTTGTTTGTTTGTTTGTTTGTCTTTTGACAGAATGGCGAGAGCTGTTAAGTGATTCCTTGGTAATGGGAGGGGTGGAGCTATGGTGTGCAAACCTGAGCCATGCTCACTAGGCCAGGCTTTCAGGGCTTACTGAACCTTGGCGAGAGAAGAAAGGCTATCGGGCATCCGAGGGCTGCACTGGTTGGAGGGGAAGGAGTGGTTTCCCCACCTCTGTGGTTGCAGATCTTTTATCACATTTTTGTCAGTGAGATGAATCAATTGTATGGCTGCAAGGCTGAAGTGGCAGGGACTGTGGCGGAGACAGAAGGCTTCTCAAGTTGAGTGATGTTGTTTAACTTGAGAGTGGTTGAGAACTTCCCTACTTTCTCCCAGTGGAGGTAAGGCCTTAGGATAACACACACACACACACACACACACACACACACACACACACACACACACACTATTTTTACATTTGAAACACATACCTTTTCAATGTCAACAATATGCCAGGCACTGTTGTGTGTGTTAGGAGTATGAAAGGATGCAAACGGCCAGAGCCTGACTTTATCATATCTGTGTATGTATGTTCACAGTCAAGTATCAACTTCCAATTGTCTTCCATTGATCAACCACAAAATCTTTGACTGAATGATTCAATATGGCAGAGAAATGTTACGAAGGGTTTTTAGGAGGATGGAAAATTCTAGACAGACATCAATATCTCCAGGATGGCTATTGGAAGATAGTCTACTGTAGTGTGCCTGCTGGTATGGATGCCAGGAGTGGACAGAAGGTGTCTTACTCTAGTGTCCTCCACCTTGTGTTTTGAGACAGGATCTCTCACTGAACCCAGAGCTCACTGGCTGGCTGGCTGTCCAGTAAGCTTTAGGAATCCATCTGTCATTCTGTCCCAATACTAGGGTTGCAGATGTGACCTTAGGTGATTGCTGAGGATCTGAAATCAGGATGTGTTTGCACGGTGGGCACTTAACCGACCGAACCATCTCCTCGGCCCTCCTGTAACATTTCAAAGGAAGTCTTTGTGATCCCGGTCTCAGCTACTTGTTACTCAAGCAACTTGCTTAACCTCCTGAAGCCTCAGGTCCTTCATGTGTATAACGAAAGTCAACCATGTTAGAATGGGTTGAAAGAACTGTGGTCATTTATGTGATATGCTAGAGGGTGTCTGGAAGAGGCTAAATATTACTTTGTACTAATACTGTTTTTGTCATAGAAAATATTTAAAAATAGAAACTTCTCCAAGGCTCATAATGGAATCTATGCTTATCATTTCTCAATGCCAATTACTATGGTTAGAGTCTGAAATTTGATTTGACAAGAATACTTTCTTTTACTGAATATTGTGAGCAGGCTCCTTTTCATATCCCTGTGTAAAAACATGCAAAGTCCCCCACCTCCTGACTGCTCATTGGTGACTCTCTTCTGTGTCTAGTCACTGATTGCATCCTTCTAGGTGAGGACTTCCATTGTTGGAGTTTAGTTCCACCTGATCCTTTTATTCACTTGATATGGAAAAAGGAAATAGTTTAAAATGATGTCACCAAGGGTAGTAATACTAATGAGCAAACTGAAAATTAGGCGAAGCCACCTGGTTTCGTGACCCATGCCTGTAATCTTAGTACTTGGAAAGCTAGGGTGAGAAGGTTGCCAGGAGTCTGAGGTTCTCCTGGACAGCATGGTGACAGTCTCAAAAACAGAAAATTATATTCTAATTGATGATGAAACTAAACATACTGCTTAGTGAAATGGCTGTTTGAGTAGATCAAAAATTGTCAAATAATCAATCATTTCAAATAGTTGAGTCCAATAATATTCAGAGACCATAAATCATAAATTACAAGAGTGCTTCATGGAGGACAAGACGTCAAAACGGCCTTCACTTTGCTTCCCATCTCTGTCAAAACGGATGTCGTGACCTGTGGTTCTTACCTTGGTTACGGTAATCAGTTATTCAAAAAAAAAAAAAAATCAGTCACATATGTGGAGAGAGAGAAGAGGGAGAATTTTTACCCAAGAATTCATGTTTTAAAGTTGCATTGTGAGCCTCACAGTAGACAGTCTGGTAATTATTTTCCTGATATCAGATAGGTGATGTACAGCAAATGTCAACTCCATTTTCTTCCAGAGTGACACATCAAACTATTACAAAAGCTAAATATTCTTGTGTGAACATTTTGTAGATGTAAAGTATTTCCCCAAGATGAAATTTTTTTTTTTTAGGTTTTACAGCTATTTTCATATTTCTGGTCACTTCAATAGTACAGCACTTTTGAGATTGCACTTTTAAATTTGATTTACAATCTTTGAATTATCACACACAGTAAGACTTGGAATATAGAAGTCGAGGAAGTCACTACCAGTGTAAATGGAACTGTGTGGGTTGTTTATAGGACAGTTGTCATTTAGCCCAGGGAAGACCCTCTGTCATTAAGAGTTTTTGCTGCATGGAGTGAAGCTGGCCGCTCTTCGGTGGTTCCTGACTGGCGCAGGAATTGTGTTGTCCTGGGTCAGCAGTGAATTCCTCACTCAAATGGCGTTGAGTCAGCTGCTTTTTAATTTGTTATCTTCTCAAGAGTACGTTCACCGACTTTATCACTGAAAAGAATGACTCCCTAGCCTGTGTGATCAAGATCCGGAAATGTGCTGGCTCAGCTCGGGAAGGCGGGACGCCACTTGATTGGTGGCTCTTGGATCTCTCTGATCTCGCTGCAGGGATGCGTGCCCTCTCATAGGCTGGTTTCCACAGGTGTACGAGGAGAGCAACTGAGCTAGCAAAGCCCTTCTTCCCTTCCTGGGCAGGGCTGGAGCAACCTTCCTGCTCAGAAGTTGTTAGTGACCAGGGCTGTCTTTCTGTAAGCCTCAGTGACTCCGTGTGGGCATATAACCTCTGACCCTTGTGCCATTTAATATACGAATGAGGCAAGGATTTTGTTTGTTTGTGTGTTTTCCTTAGTAAGGGTTTTTTGTTGTTGTTGTTGTTTAAACACATGAATGGGACTTTAAAGCAAATGACAAAAGGGAGGAAGGAGAGAGCATGAACCTAATTTTTATTTGATGACACAAGGTAAATGTCGCACATCTCAAAAGCCAAGATGAGGCGTTTGGATATCGTCAGGCATCAGTACACAACTGCACTGCCCCGGCTAAAGCCACAAACCACTTTTCTGTCTACACGTTTTCCAATTTATTAATTGCATCTTTGTAAGGGGGTAGAGGCCTTGTGTCACGTGCCAGCGCCGACTTGAGTTCACGAGAACACCACGTGTGGCGTCATGAGGGTTTCTTGCAGGGGACACCGTGTCAGACTGTCCTGAGGATGGACTGGCACATTTTATACCAGGTCCATACCTGTCTAGTTCCTTCTATCATTGTCTTGTGGCCTCAGGAGTTATCTGAAGACATGGTATAGGCCTTTGTGTGCTTGGGAAGAGTGAGATAATATCCAATTCTCCCAAAGGATTTCAAAGAAAATACTCAGTGAAGAAACATTTTGTTACCTTGGAAACTATCATTGATATCATTTTAACACGAGAAGTTGGTTTTAGATAATATGTCTCACACTGTGATTTGGCTAATAGAGAGAAGTCGTTTTTTTTTATCAAAACCTGCAAAGTACTTTCTGACCACCAGATTTATATCTTTATGAATTCAAGCAACTTGTATATGAACCAACAGGTTTATGGGTGTCATGCTGGGGCTCTCCACAGCATCTTTCAAATGCTGCACCTGGCCATTTCACACTTTCAGAACATTGCTTCAGAAGTTGCAGCTAACCCCACTCTTACTCCTACCCATCCCACTGAAGTCTATATTATCCCAAACAACAGATTTTTTTTTTACTATAATTTGCTTAATGTTATCATTATTGTTGCTGTTGTTGTTATTTTGGTCAACATTACTGGGGGCAAAATTCCCATACCAAAATTCCCCCAACTTAATGAAGTTGAGCCTCTGTGTACATTTGGTGGTGTGGTCCCATCACTTCCCAAGGGTTTCCTTGTGTGCCCCTTGTCGTCTCTCTTCCCTCTGTATGTGTTCTGGGACCACTACTGACCTGCTTTTGGTCGTAAGTATTTGTCCATTTTTTCTAGAATTTAATATATCTGAAATTATACAGGGGTCTTATGCTCCTTTGGGTTTGACTTCTTCCACTTAGCATAATGCCCCTGAGATGTAGCACCCAGCATACTTCAGTGGCTTATTTCTGTGTGTTGTTAAATAGTGTTTCAGTGTATGGACAGAGCACATTTTGTTTACTTACTTATATTGTTTCATTTCAAGGAAATAATTAGATAAGCAGGGCATTGTTCCAAATGCTGGGCCTCTCTACTCTTCTTTTTTTTTTCAAGACAGGGTTTCTCTGTGTAGTTTTGTGCCTTTCCTGGAACTCGCTTTGGAGACCAGGCTGGCCTCGAACTCACAGAGATCCATCTGCCTCTGCCTCCCGAGTGCTGGGATTAAAGGCGTGTGCCACCACCGCCCGGCTTCTACTCTTTATTATTTGTAATTTTTTATTTTAAATTATGTGAATGTGCCTGTGTGTAGAGGGTGTGTGTGCAGGGGAGGTAGTCAGGTGCCCTGGAGCTGTAGTTCAGGCTGTTGTGAGCTGCCTGACCTGGGTGCTGGGAACTGAACTTGGGTCCTTTATAAGAGTACCTGCTTTCAACTGCTGAAAAATCTCTTTAGCCTCCCTTATGTTTGTTTGTTTGTTTGTTTTTTTACTGTTTATTTCCATAATGTCACTTTCCCCACAGAATGTGTCCTATAAAATAATGCCTTTGAAATTCATGACATACCAACCCCATGGACCATTTTGAACTTTTAGAGACCAATATTCTAGATAGCTTCTGTTATCTAATTTTAAATATAAACCTAGAAAGTTCACAACCATTTTTCAATGAGTCATTCATCTGATTGATCATTAAAAGCTTAGGCAAAAACTACACCAAAATCACGAAACAAAGTTCTAATAAATATAGAGGGAAAAGGAAAAATAATGGTCCATTTCTTGAAGGACCTTACCCTAAATTCAGTAATTAGATAGAAGATACAGGAGTGGGATGGTGTGTGTGTGTGTGTGTGTGTGTGTGTGTGTGTGTGTGTGTGTGTATTCTGGGATTATTTTTAGTTCAAGTTTTGGGAGAGGAAATAACTTAGTCTAGAATTCTGCTATGATGTGATACAATTGAGCATAAGAAGGATTAATTTTAGCAATAAACTCCATCTATTTTTAGTAGTGCATATCTTTAGTGTAAACAATATAAACACTATCCAAAGTGCTGCAAGTACTTATATTTGTCCATATGTAAGGTGCTATGATATCACTAGAACGGGGCATCAAAATCACATTTTTGCAAATCAGTTTGGAAAAAAAATTGTGGATATGTCCTAATTCAAGTACTAACTAGGCTTATGTATGCCTTTCAGCATGCTTCATGGTACTGGAAGGGACTAGCTACCCTTTTTATCATCTGTTAAAGTTTTTGAGATGTACTTCACATAGTAACAAATCGCGCATGATAACGGTACAACCTGTTATTTCTTAGTGTATTCCTGGGATTATGTAACCATCAACATGATTAATTTTAGGATATTTTACCACTTCAAAAGGAATTCCACACCAATTAGAAGCAATTTCTCATTTAAAGTACTTTCAGGAGGTCTGGTGTCTGTGGTTCTGTGGTCCACAGGCTCTGTGCAGATTAATCAACTTGTGAAATCTTAGATTATTCTTATTAAGCAGATACATTATTTATTTCCCCAGAGTTATTACATAAATACCATGTATATCCATTTGCATTACATTATAAAGCCATATCTGCTTGTTCTCAAATCATAACACCAGACTCCTTCAGAACACCAAGCCTAAATGGGATGTCTAAATACGTAATTACTTCTTTTAAAATGTTAATGATTTAACTTAGACATTTCTTAAACAGAAAGTCAAGAGTTCTACTGGGAAACTCTGGTGTGAAAATGTTCTCTGAAAAAAAAGATAGGGACTATAATTTTCTAATAATTAATGAATAGGCTTTAGACTTGGCATTATATTAAAAAAAAACTCATCAGTTATCAAGTGTGGTATAGCAAGTCTGTACTCTTAGCAGTTAGCAGACCAAGGTGGATCATGAGCTTGAGGCTATCTTAGGGTACACTGGGAGACACTGTCCTAAAAGTACATAAATAAGGGGCCTGGCTGGAGAGATGGGTCAGTGCTTAAGAGTATTTGCTGCTCTTCCACAGGGGCCATGTTTGGTTCCCAGCACCTACATGTGGTTAACTGCAACTCCAGCTTTAGGAGGCCCAACACCCTCTTCTGGCCTCCGGGAGCCCCCACACTCCTGTACATACACACAGACACACAAATAAAATGAAAAACAAACAAACAACTGACAATATTCACTCAGACTAGTTACACTTTTATAATGCCTTTTTTCTCCATGTGCAGCCATGATGGCCTCCTCCTAGAGCCTCCTGGTGATAGGCATCTCAATGTAGTTGTCTTAGGAAATAGTTGTAGAGAGATGTCTGGCTTTGCTCTTGACACAAAGGATTGTTGTGGAAATTTAGGGGTATTACTTGACTATTTTAATTTCAAGGCTATGCCTTTATGAAAATGGCCTATTATTTTCACTTTCAGTAACTGGTGAGGTAGATGTAATATTTTAAAAGTCTTTTGTAGGTCTCCTTGAGCTGATATCTGCTGTTATATGTTCAGAGAAAAACATAAACTTAAGAATTCAAACTCATCAACTGTCTTATATTATAAAACACTGTCCCAGTTATTTTTTTTCCTCTGTAGCAAATAGGACACTAAAGTAAGGACTCTAAAAAGGAGATGTAATAGCTTCTGCTATGATCAAACTTTGCTTTTAAGTTATTTGAATAAATTTTATTGTAGATTGATAATTAATGTTTAATTAAATATCATATGCTAAAGGTGACAATAAGATTCAAAATTCTGTAGTTATACTGTAACATGCACTTTTGGTATAGTTAATATATTCTGGGCAGATTAGTTGTAGTCTAGTGTCAGTAAGAAAATATTTAAACTCTATCAGTGGGTGTTCTTAGGTAGGAAATGCTTTTTGTACATATGAAGGCGGTATCCTCTCATGAAAGACCTGTTGATTCCAAGATGTTAACCAGCTATCTTTACTAAAACACTTGAGAATGCTAAATATAGTCCACTTCAGTTAAATATGGACGTTTTAAAAAAGAAAATCCCAGTTAGTCTGCAACAGAAGGACATTTTGTGTGACAATATTTTGCATGATTAAAAATTTAAACAGAATAACAGCTATTTATATTTACAGTTACTTGAGAGTAATTACTAAAGCAGACAAAATACTTAGAGCATAATTTAATAATGTTTTCCTCTAGCAAAGGTGCCAAAATTGTTATTTGCATAATTTTCACAATTTGTACTGAAACAGCTAAGGGAAATTGGGAAGCCATGCCTCCCCAAACACCTTTTTTTCTTCTTTGGGAAATAAGGGGAAGAGACACAAAGATCATAACACCTCATTTTTGTATAATTTTCCATAAATACCAAAGGCCTCATGTCAAAGCCATCAGGTGAAGGAGACAAGACCCATTCATACTTTCTCTTTTGGGGTCTTTATTTCAATGGCCAGCCCAGCCCAACTTCAAGGCTCCTAATTATAACATTTACCAGTTCAAAGATTAACCTTGGAGAGGGGCATTCTGGGCTGTCGGAAACTTGATCAGCTTGCTCTTCTGTGGGTCCCTCGCTCTGGTTCTTTGTATCACAGGAGGGAGATGGTATCTGGCACATTCCTAGGATGACTGGAAGATAGCAGCCTCTGCGTTTAGGGCTGAAAGATTGTGAACTCTGTTAGCTGAAATGCCACGCTAGGGAAGTCAGGCGGCCATTAAAACGGCTTCAGTTGGAAGCAGCACAGTGCAAGGCGAGTCGAATTTGAGAGCTGGGACCCGAGTGGACATTTGTCCCTGCTTCCTGCCTTAATAAAAGCTGAGTGTTAACTGTGGAAAAGGGCATTTGAGAGGTCACTAAAAATGAATCATTAGAGTGCCCAGAAGGGCTTTATTATGATGTACTGTGAATAACTCCAGAAGGTACACTGTACATTCCTGTGTGCTTATCAGGTAGCAAAGGAGCAAGTACATGCTTTTATCCTGTGCCACAGAGATTCAGCAATCTGCTGAGTTAGAATGGCAGAGGAGGATGCATCCCACTGGATTCAGGCAGTTCTCTCCAGAGCATTCTGGGGGAGACTTAGGAGAATAGATATTCTTTCTTAAAATACTCTGAAATTTGTAACTGAACTCTATATGTATGCACACACACACACACACACACACACACACACACACACACACACACACTACATCTATATTTTTCAGAGGAGAATGAATGAAATATATATACTTCAAATGAGAAGAACCAAATGGAGAATAGACCAAACCTCTTGCCAGCTCCCCTTCACTTCTGCTATAAAGGATTAGCGAGTTCCAGTCAATAAACAAAGCCCTTTTATGGCTCCTAGCGGGTAAATTGAGGGGACTGATTTGGTCAAGGACCAGTATGAGGATGTTTCTGTTCAACAGCTAACAGGATTCAACATGCTATGGAAAATACAGGCATGCAAAACTATACTCCGACACTCACGTTGCCAGCTAAAGCCTAAAACACAGCCACATTTACATATGTGTCCATCTGTCTGTTTTTACACTTTATTTTTCCAACCAGTGGGTGAAGTGGTTTTCATCCAAGCTGCAGTCTGATTTTTTTTTCCCTCACCCACCATTTCCCATTCTATCCTATAGATTCATATTTTAAAGTGTGTGCTCTTCGTCCCTGGACAAGCAGTTGCCTGCCTTTGCAGGGAGCTGCCCTTTCCTCTGGGAAGTGAAGCCATTTCTGGAGATCTTCTACAGCTGCCCACACCAGCTAGAGTATCTCAGGATGTCTCCTGAGCAGTCGGTAGTCCCAGGGGTCTCATCCTGTGCCCCCATGTCTGGCCTGGGCCATGCTGCCACAGTCACAATCCAGGGCGAGCCAGCAGGGAGAATGGAAGTGCTTTGGCTCTCTTCAGTGGAGAGCCTGCGTAAATCCTGTGTAAATAGAGAGAGGACAACAAAGAATGAGCCCCCGCAGCTCTGAGCTTCGGGAGCCATTTGGGGCTGAATTTGCTAAATGCTGCTTATACCGCCTGAGAAGTTGAAGAGAAAGGACCATAAAATCCCCTCTCTTTCTTTCCTTTTCTGTTTGTCCCCCCCAGGGGGGGGAGGGTGTTCAGGACTAGGGAAGCCGAGGTAAAGCCTATGAAGACTTGTTTTTTCAGTGCTCTTTTGAGTGTGAAAAAGGTGGCGTGGGTCACTGTCCTCTCTTTAATGTCGGAAAACCCACACAGCTAGTAAATGTTGCATGTAAACGAAAGCGTTCATCCCTTCTGCTTCCTTCCTTGCTTGTGGGCCGTGAACCAGTCACTTGAAAAAAAAATCACAGAAAAATTTCGCTTGAACATGTCCAGACGGTTAAGCCCAGCAGGAGAGTAAGAGAGATCAGTGATTAGCCCATCTCATTGCTTCTCTGGCTTTCCCTGAATTTCTGGGTGTACTTGCCACCCCCCCAGCTGTCCTGATATGAAAATTAAATAATAATAATAAATATAATAATAAATTTCTTGTGGAAAAACATTGACTTTGCTGATGGTTCTTGAGAAGTAGCTTTTGCAAGGCTGTATATCAAAACAGAACCAGATCGAAACTTCCTCTCTTCCTCTTCCTTACTTGAAATCTTGGTACCATTTTCTCAGTGGGAAGCACTAAATTAAACTCCTGGAAGGACCCCTTGACAACCAGCAAGAAAATATCTTTTGACTGTTAGTACATTTTAACCCTGTTTTCTAAGTACTGTATTAAGAGGGAAAGGGAATCAAGAAGTGAAAGAACATTAGTCCACGAAATACTGTGTGGCATTTAGATAGCTTCAGGGTACTTTCTTTTTAATTGCAATGCTTCTACTAATCTGAAATGTGTGGGCAATGTGCGCCTCCCTCTCTGCCAGCATCTCTCTTTCCAATAGAAAAGGGCGGGTTTGAGATGGGGGTGCCATCTTCTCCACGGACAATCTTTGACCCGGGTCCTGGTGCACGCTCTCTGGGGAGGACCAAACATCTTCCTCCACTCTGCAGTAGGGAGCCTAGTGTGGCCCTGTACTGGACTGCTCAGGGCAGGAAGAGTGGAGGGAGGAGGAGCCCCAGGCTCACTGAATCCCCTCCGTGGGCATTTTTCTCCAAAACAGGGCACAGTCTTCTCGGCTCCTCAGCTCTGTCTAGTGGCTTGTCTTACCAGTACATTCACTCCTCTGACATTTGATTGTTTGCTTTATGCTCACGAGTAAAGCATGGGCAACCGCTCAGACTCACACTTTCGTGAGACTATCAATTGACGGCAGAATGAACTGCCAAAGACGCCAAGAACACGGTAGCCTGACTTGAGGACAGGACCTAGGAACAACTGCAAAAGAGACTTTCTACTAGGACCCGAAGGCTCAGCACGAGTTGGCTAGCAAAGAGTGTCAGCAAGTGGGAATACACAAGAAGAGAACGGTACAGCGGACCAACAGGAAGGAGTAAAGGTCTGGAATCTTCAGAGGCTCCTTGACTCAGTCTTGAAAAGATGGCTGATTTTCTGCTTCAAAAAATCATTTGATGTAAACCTTAGATCTATAGGGACTCATATAGATAATAGATACTCCTTTTTTTAAAAAAAAATTATTTTTATTTTCTATGTATTGGTGTTTTGCCTGCTTGTATGTCTGTGTGAGAGTGTCTGATCCCCAGGAACTGGAGTCACAGACAGTTGTGAGCTGCCATGTGGGTGCTGGGAATTGAACCTGCATCCTCTGGAGGAGAAGTCAGTGCTTTCAACTGCTGAGCCATCTCTCCAGCCCCACAGATACTCCTTGCTTTGTAAAAATATGCTCCTAGTTGTTTTTTGGGACTTTCTTTCTCTCTCCTTCCTTCCTTCCTCTTCCTTCCTTCCTTCCTTCTCTTCCTCTCTTCCTTCCTTCCTTCCTTCCTTCCTTCCTTCTATCCTTCCTTCCTTCCTTCCTTCTTTCTTTCTTTCTTTCTTTCTTTCTTTCTTTCTTTCTTTCTTGTATTAAAGAGTTACTTGTATTTATTCTGTTGAGAGAGGGCCATGGCCATGCCATAGAGATCTTGTAGAGGTCAGGCTTGGAGGAGTCCCTTCTCTCCTTCCATCATGTGAGTTTCATGGATCAAACATTGGTTGTCAGGCTTACTGCCAGGTGTCTTTTCCTAATGAGCCATCTTGCCAGCTCTTGTGTTTATGTCTAAATGCATTGTCACACAATCTCTCTTTGTGGCATAAAGATAAATGAGTGTCTTGGGCCTGTCTCCTGGGATTTAATTCTTCAGGCTTGAGGGGTAATTCAGAATCTAGCCCCACCATACTAGCTTTGTGCCATTCCAGCCTAGCACAAGGGAGAGGATGGAGGATGGAGCATGGGCTTTGAAGGCCAAGGGCCTGTGGCAGTCGCTTTCTGTGATTTCGGACAAATGACTTTGTGCCTCAGTTTGCCTCACTGTAAAATGGAATAGATAATAGTAATGTTTCCCATCTTTCCTTCTTCCTTCCTTCCTCCCTTCCTTCCTTCCTCCCTTCCTTCCTTCCTCCCTTCCTTCCTTCTTCCTTTCCTTCCTTCCTCATTTCCTTCCTCATTTCCTTCCTTCCTTTCCTCCTCCTCCTTCTTCATCTTCTTCTCTTTTGTGAATATTGACTATGATTACAACATTGTGAGTACACATAAAGATAAATTCATGGGGATGAAGCTAATGCAAGTGAGAATCGTTGATGAAGCAGAGGGAGCAGCATTATGTGTCATGGGAGTACCAACATAGAACATTCATGTTGAGTAGAAATGTTTAGGGATTGTGTAAATGTGTGCATGCACATACAAGCGTCTGGGCCTACCCTAAAATATGGTTCATCTATAAACATTTTGACACTTTTATACATATTGCATCACTTTATAAGTATTTTATAAAGCTACACACACACACACACTTATACCTACATACCTGTTTATAGTCACAGATATCATGTACCAGCAACTGTGTTTTCACGAACACATCTAAAGGCTATAAATGAGACAGTTGGAAGGCATTTTCTATTTATCTGTCTTTCTATCTGTGTTATCTTTTCAACCATTTATCAGTGGGTAGCATCTCTGGCTACCAGATCGTTGGCACCTGACCTTGGCCCTGAAAACTTAATCACAAAAATTCCAACTCTACACTGATTAAATGTGAAACCCTCTCAGGTCCTGGCTGGCTTGTGAAGAAAAGTAACATTTCTGTTTGTGGGTAACCTGGACCAGCATTCACAAAGTTCCCTAAAATTAACCCCTTTCTAGACCTTTCTAATAGCCTTCTTCAATGTGGGTTGATAAGAGGGCTCAGACAAGATAAGGCGTAGTGAAGTAAAAGCTAGTTCACAGAATTATGAAAAAGCCTGTGGTAGCTGAGTGGACTTGGAGAAGCTACGCCCAGATTCTGCTTCTTCCTTGAACACAGAGAGCTTGGGCAAGGAGTCAGCCTCATAGTTTCAGTGCCCTCTGAAAATAAGTTTGTTTTTTAAGGCACGGGGAAAGGAGACAAGAAGCATCCTCCATTCCTGTGGTGTTGGATGCATTTTGACGTATCATCGCTGTCTTTAACGTATCTTCACTCCAAGCTTTTCAACGAAAGTCTAGGTAGATACCGACTTTGAGCTAAAGGGAACAGCACAGTATGCAAATGAGAGGAAGTATGTCCTTTGCCTGAGTGGTTTTTATGGCCAAGAGTTTTAGGGATGGCATTTTCTTATGTTGGGTCATCTGAGGGTCCTCTCATAATGTGCTCATGTCTGCCTTGATTTGCTGAATACATACCTATGGATAGGGACTTCTGCTTTTCTAGAGTATTCAGGGCATCTTGGGATTCAGCATCCTGCAACTCAGTGGCCTGCATCACTTGCCTAGGCAGGTGCCTCTGTAGCTACCGGCAGAGCAATGCTGTGCTCTGAGACAATTTGGCTCAGCCCAGGAAAGAATGCGGGATTTCCTTTAGAGCATGAATGTAAATCCAGCCAGAGATGCTCTCACAATACTTCAGAGTCTTAAAAGAGCAGAAGGATGCAGAGATTAGAGCAGGCCTCCAGACAACAACAGGGATAGCAGCCTAAGGGGATATTCTCAGAGCTGTGCAGCCGAAGTAGGCATCAGAACCACCTGCAGGGCTTGTTAGTGCTCAGACTCATGCGCCCCACACCTAGCATTTCCTAGTCACTAGGTCTTCAGTGGATCTGAGATTCTGCCTGTTTCTTAGTTGATACCTAAGCAGCTGAACTTCATTTCAAGAGCCAGTATTCCAGTTCTATTTGACATGAACATGAGATGATCATGGGAATGACCAGGACACCAGAGCAGTCCAGAGGCCTGCTCTAAGGTCTGCAGAAGGTCCAGGTGTAATAATGACCACTCCCCCTAATCACAGAATAGTAGGGTACTCTTCTTGGGGGTACATTTAATTTCATGTCAGGTTATCTAAATAAAGATCCACTGTCACTGACTTGAGAAGATTTCTCAGCCAGTAACATGCTTGCTGGACAAATATAAAGACCTGAGTTTACGTTCCTAGCACCTACATAAAAAGATGAACACATGTCTGCCTCTCCCTGCTGGGGAGGCAGAAAGCAGAGAAGGGGTGTCCCTGGGGCTTGTTGGCCAACCAGTCACCTAATGGGTGAGCTCCAGATCCTGTGAATGACCCTGTCTTAAAAATACAGTGGAAGGCTGGTAAGAAGGCTGGGTGAGTGGGAGTGTGGCTGTGCAAACATGTGCACCTGAGTTAGGACTCTCAGCAGCCACATAAAAAGCTGGGCATGGCTGTGGGTGCCTGTCACCTCTGGACCGTGGAGGGCAGAAACGGAAGGGTAATGGGGGCTTGCTAGGCATCAGACTAGCTCCAGGTCAGTGGGAGACCTGTCTTAACAGAATAAGGTGGAGAGTGATAGAGTAGGACATCCAAAGTCCTCCTCTGGCCCACATGTACCCTTGTATGGATATGTACACTCCCACCACATGTGTACATACTCCCCCCCCTCTTTCTCACACACATACACACACACTGAAATAATACAATTAAATTAAGAAAAAATAGTTGGGCCTTTGAGAAGGCTCAGTGGGTAAAGGAACTTGCCACCTAGGCCAACAACCTGAGTTTGATCCCTGGAGACCATGTGGTAGGAGAGATCTGACAAATACTTCAGAGTACCCCACAAGTAGTCCTCTGATCTACTCATAAACACACACACACACACACACACACACACACACACACACACACACACACCACACACACACGAAGAACCAGTGTCAATCTTTGTGCTTAAGCAAATCCCTAAAACTTGTTGAAAATACACAGTCCTGGGCCCAGGGTATTTTGATTCAGTGAGTCTGGAATGAAGCCTTGAGTCCTACACCTTCACCAGTCTCCCTCATGGTTTAGTATGCTTGCAGTCTATGTGCCCACTGGCCTTGAGTATTTCTTCTTACATTTGTACATGTTATGTCTCAGAGCTAAAGTACACATCATTTGAATATCTTGTCCAAAACGTAGAACTCTACCTTGGTCAAAGGATTAGCAATCTTCAAAAAGAAATAAACTCAGCATTTCTTTATTTCCTCATATTCAGAGATGGGAGTCTAGTAGTAATGCAGTCACCCACAAAGGCGCTAGGGGCACTAAGGTCTCTCTCCCAAGGAATGCCATTCCTAGCATGTTTGGAAGTGAGTGTGTGCGAGCAAACAATTTACCAGCCACCAAGAAGAGTCCTTAGATACTTTGTGGGTGAAGTCCCCCAGTGTGACCATTGTCAGAGAGGACAAAGCCTTTGAAGGCGCCCTTCAACCATCCACCTTTCCAATAAATGCTCATGCTGTTGAGGTTATGCATACAGGTAGGACAAAAATAAGGAAGAAACAATTCTCTTTCTCAAGGCTTCTACAGCAGTGGGTCCTAACTTCAGGGGTTGATGTCTGTACTATCCTTGTTTCTGCCTCCTTTAGTACACACATTGCGCTGGTGTATACACTGCTTTCAGCACATTGACTCAATTAATGCACATGCCAACGACCCAACAACCCTGTTCCACACAGCCTGGAAACAAGAAAGCAATACACAATGTTACCAGTGGCTCAGCTCCAGCAGCGCCTGCAGAAGTTTAGTTTAGGTTTAGAACACATAGTTGCCTTTCAAACATTTTCTTTATGTTGCTCTTAGAACTTGATGCTAGACTCGGTTCATAGTTTATTGAAAAAAAAAAAAGATGGCATTTATTATTGTATTTGGGAAAGAAAGATCCCTCTTTTTGTAGAGATATTAACACTAGTATTAAAAGTCTTTTATCCATTTATATGTATGAAATTGTCGAACTTAATAAAAAGTATTCTGTTGAGTATCTAGTTATTAATATAAAATCAGACATGTTTTTGTTTATAATTATTTATGACACCGATCTAAATTCAAATATTTCATAACATTTTTGCAAAATGGACTGCTTTCCATTAAAATTCATGTAATGCTTCTCTTTATCCAATTTAAGTCAGTCATCAAAGGATGCTCATGCTAGCTACATTTTTTTTCTGGAGCTAAACATAGTGAATCATATAGTCTGAGGGTGTTATCAGTCCCCTTTCATTTTAAACAAGAGAAAATGCACCATGGAGTCACTGCCTCTCATTTTTTAAGGTCATTGATTGGGTTCAAAAGACGAAATGCCTTTTTTCGTTGAACTTCCTTCAATTAAGCCATTAACCTTTTGCAATAAGTGTATTCAAAAATCTATCAAAGAAAGCTAAATGAGATTTTAACAAAATCCTGACAATTTCAGCTTAAACATATACACAGAAACCATATGTGCTTAGGAAGAAATATATACACACAGGCATTGTTTACAGAGTGTGTTTTTCTAT
The DNA here is from genome assembly GCF_004664715.2 of Peromyscus leucopus. NCBI lineage: Eukaryota > Metazoa > Chordata > Mammalia > Rodentia > Cricetidae > Peromyscus > Peromyscus leucopus. The sequence continues at coordinate 90,805,884 of NC_051066.1, read as the reverse complement.
TTGGAAGACAGTGAAGGAAGAGTTATTCCATACATAATCTGAAACGTGCATTCAGAGAGTCACAGAGACTCCACAGTAAGAGACAAAGATATCTCTATCTACAGTGTGGAGACAGACAGACTGACTGACTTCAAACTTGGACTTGCAATGTGAATTCCCCCCCCCCTTCTCTGGGTACTGCTTCTCAAAATTGCCCCAGGCTACAGAACAGCACCTCACATCCCCAAGGCCCACTGCCTGGCTCCTAATAGCCACTCTCCATCTGTGTCACATGAGCAGCTGATGAGATCGCTCCAGTGTCTGTATTTTGGAGAGCACTTCCACCCAGGTGAAATGCTGGGGTTGCCAAGGAGCAGTCAGAAGCCATTAGTGTGGGTGAGAATTTGCCTTGCAGCAGTTCCTTGGCACGGTGGAAAGTGTGTGCACACGTCCCCATGCAGGCTTGGGCGTGTGTGTGTGTGTGTGTGTGTGTGTGTGTGTGTGTATGCATGTGAGTGTACGTGCAACCCCCAGATATATGTACGTGTGTGTGTGTGTGCAGGGAAGGTCATCAGATAAAAGACTAGATTCTGTATATTGAGTATTCAAAAGCCAAAGGATTTTTCTTTCCCTGCGCACATATACCTTTTCTGGCTATTGGGTTCGCTCTGTCTCTCTGTCTCTCCTCTGTCTCTCTCTCTCTCTGTGTCCCCACCCCTGTCTCTCTGTCTCTGTTTCTGATTGTGTGGGGGGTGGTGGGGGGGTGTAAGCACGTGCATGTGTGTGAGTGTATATGTGTGCACGCGTTCACGAATGTGTACGTGTCTTTCTCTGTCTTTTTTTTTTTTTTATCATAACAGAAGGCAAAGAAAAAGAGAACAGCAACTTTGGGGTCATGCTCTAGTGTTTGGGCAGATGGAAGGGAGCTGCTTTGCCTTGGGGCAGGGTGGCTGTAACGAAGTGGCCTGTCAGTCTGTAAATAGTGAGGGTCATCCCTTCCATGTGATGGAGGGGATCGCATTGCAGTGAAAATGGAAATGTCAATAAAATTAATCTGCCAGCTCTTTGCTGTGGTTTTTCTGCTTCTCTGGTCAAAGAAGGTTGAGGTTTTTTTTCGGCGAGAGAGCTAAAGGAACAGGTACCAGAAAGGCCACGGGGCAGACCCAGAAGTTCTAAGGCCAGTGCCCCAGTGGGCAGGAAATCTGGGTGAAACACCATTTGGGAGGAGGGAAGGGGGCTGGGGATTTGCTGGTGGATCTGCTGCATTCCTCGGGCAGCAACAGAGTGGCCAGCTCAGGCTACATTGAGCACAGAGTTTATTGTTTTAGGCTTTCTTGGACAAGGTTTTTACTTAGCGTGGGATTTATGGCATTTACTGCTAATGAATGTCTATTCTTAAATTACAAAAAAACCCATCTCAGCGCAATTCCCAGATGTCCTTCCAGGACCCCAGCTTCTTAAACACCAGCAGGGAGCATAAACTCTCCACTTCTCTGTTTTCCTCTTTCGTGTGGCTCCAGGCTAATGATGTGCAAGGAAAACACAGCCATCTATAAAGCCCCACTGCTGTCCCCATATTCTTCATTTATTTTGCATTTGATTATGCCACAAGTCGGATCTTGTTTCTTTCCTTTTTTTAAAGTTATTAGTTCAAATATTAATGTAGGGATATGGCATATATTGCTACTCTTGATTGATGCCTTCCCAAAAACAGGAAGACGTGCTCGTATGAATTTTAAGAAAGTAGGGGTCCTGCAATGCCTTGCCAGAAGAGTTTTTCAGATACATAATTTAGATGCCCTCCAGGCAGGCTTTCAAGGCATTTTTGCCGGAGGGCAAGAAAAAATAACTCTGACTGTTAAAAGTAAATGATTTTTGCTAATGCACAATTAATGCCAGAGAAAAGCACAGAAGAGAAAGATGTTGATAGGAAGTTCTGATTAAGTGAGCACCCTACCTTGATGTGTGTCTTTTTGTCTGCCCCCTCACGATAATGATCAGCGGTGCAGAGAGCTAAAAAGTTTTCATGTCATGCAAATGTGGAGCTCCTGGGTCACAGGAGGAGTGTGCGAATGTGCGAGTTTAGGAGGTGGCAGTTCTGGGAGGGGCTGAACAGGCAGTGCGTTATGTGCAATCAACAGTGACACAGGCTACTGTCACCTATGCAGGCAGCATAGAATATATAGACTACAGAACATTGAACTTGATTACCCAGCAGTCTGTGCTCACTCTGGGCACGGGGATGCATCTCCACCAAATGGGCTTTCTCGTAGCGGTTTGCCCACACTGGGTTCCATAATTGACAAAGAGCTACTGCGCTGTGTCAAGTACACAATTATAATTGAATTAATGATATGGGCGAGGAGTGAGACACACAGAATTAACATTTGAAGAGGCCTGGCTTAATTTTGTCTTTTACATATTTGTGTCTCCAATTATACTTTAATGAAAGGGAATATACCCCCTTAATGGATTTCTTTTAGTGAGCTTAGCTGAGCTCGTCATTAGCCTGGCATTGTTGTTGGTACCCTCGCTACGCTTGCTCTAATGGGTCTTCATTTCTTCCTTTTAGGTGATGGCTTAGACAACAGTGTCGCCTCACCTGGCACAGGTGACGATGACGATCCAGACAAGGACAAAAAACGCCAGAAGAAAAGAGGCATATTCCCCAAAGTCGCGACAAACATCATGAGAGCGTGGCTCTTCCAGCATCTCACAGTAAGTTCAGATCAAAGACATTTAAAAATAACAAAAAGCTCATTTCTCATTTTGCTAAGTTTGAGCAAGTCACATGGTCTCTCACACAGGGTTGGTTTTCATTTGGGTTCGAGTTCTATCCTTCCGTTTCATTTTTTTAAAACAAGGTTGCCTGCTTTCTGTTCCTTGGAATGTGGTGACTCATATAACCGGCACAATTTTGTCAACCATTGCCGTCCAAGCAACATCGTCTAGAAAGGAGCAGTGTTTTGTCCTCGTAGGTCAGCAGTAGCCCTTGTTCAAAATGGCCCGAGACTCTCAATAGTATATGTAAATGTTTACTGCACTACAAGATGTGAGCAACTTCAGACAATGCAGCTTCAACCAAAGGAGAAAGCTGTGAAGAGCTCAGGAACCCGTTAGCACTCCTGCTTCTCCTGCTAACCAGTGCTGTCTCCCCCGTGAGCGCAACCAGCATCATGCCACATGCATGTCCACGCTCATCTCTCCGAGGTGGTCTGATAAGATGGTGTGTATTCGTGTGTGCGTGTGCGCGCGTGTGTGTGTGTGGGGGGGGCAAATGGTGAAGGGCTGTAGGTATTCCAGTGCCTTTGTTTGTCAGGTTGAAATTAAAGATTCTGTTTTAGCTGTTCAAGTCCATTATCTTAAAAGCTAACCCTTTTCACTTCTGGGAAAAGATTAATATGTGCAATGGCCTCAAAGTAACAATTTATATCCCCATGTCTGCAGTCAGTTTTATGTGTTAGTATGTACTGTTGACTCTTAAGACCCTCATGACGAAAAGTGACAACGTATTTTTTTACAGAGGAACTATACATGCTTATATTTTACTATCTGCTTGGAAATGCTTGGAACTTTTCCGAGGGTGTGTCTTGTCCTAGTATTGTTCTTGGCCGTTCTATCTACACTTACGTCGCCCATTGAAAACGGGAGGTCTTCTTGGTTATTCAGCTTGTGTGTCGTCATGCTGAATGACATTAGTCACCGTGTTGTGAGTCCAGGACAAGGTTCCACTCTTATTTATGATGGTGGTTGTTGGTCTGCTCTTCTCACAGAGGGACAGAGGGCAAGGGGTCGGAGTGGTGGTGGGGAGAGAGAGGTGATGGATTCACGTTTCTCAATCGGACATTTTGATGTAAGGACATTAGTACCAAACTGAGGTGAATCGATCTGGCCTGTGGTGCCCGGATCAGCTGGGGGTACCAACGAGGCTGTCTTGGTAGTGGTTATTCTTGCCTCGCAGCTATGGCCATTTCAAAGGTCAGGGCCCTACACTGACATGGCTCAGAGGAATTAGACGGAACATGCGTCTCTGGGCTGATTACTTAACCAAAGACAAAATAATGAGTCCTAAGCAAATACTGACTAATTGAAAGGGCTGTAAATCCATTACATATTGGTCAGGGATAATCAGGAGTATTTAATCACTTTTATCTATTCAGGAGCACTGAAGCTGCAACGGCAAAGCCTTCAACCTTGCCATGTGCTTATTATTCTCATCATTATCAAAATTACTTCACAGCTGTTCTTTGCTACATCACCTCAGCTGGAGACTAGCTAACCTGTAAAATGTTTTTAATTTGGAAGTCGAGGGAGTGTGAGGGGAGGGCCTCCTTGTTTTCACCCTGAGGTTTGGTGGTTTAAGTAGCTGGAGATGCTAGGAAAGGCGGGGGCCTCCTCAACAGGCAAGCTGCTTCATCCTGACTAGCTCAGCTAGCTGGTTTGCTCCCCCTGGATTCCCTTGCAATGATACCTTTCTTGGTTGAAATTAGATGTGCCCATGGTTGCTTTGCAACCAAGCATCTTTGTGTGTGCATTTTTAGCCTCTGCTGTGAAAACCAATGTTCCAGAATGCTCACACCTTGGAGAGTGTGGCTACTTTGAACTCAGACAGAGAAGCAGAATCTAGACGGTGACACTCAGCTGTCTGAGTCACCAGCTCCACGTTCTTTCCTCTTGTGAAGGTGACTTCGCACAGGTCTTATCTTCAGCAGTTGTGTAGAGACCTCACAATGTCTGCCATTGGTATACTCAAAGTCAAGGTGGTGATGGTGGTGATGGGGTTATGGAGAAGCCAAGGGCTGCCTTCCTTACCTGTTTGGAAAGCCACCAGCTTCCCCAGCCTTTATGACTAGGGAAGGGTCCCTGCTCAACCTCTGGACAAACCTCATGGCAAATCATGAGGATCTCTGGACAAACCTCATGGCGAATCATGAGGAGCTCTCCTTGGATATCCTGCCTTGACCTGTCATGGATTCATCTCCCACCGTCCACTGCAGCCACCTGCCTATGATTCCTTGGCACTTGTCCATCAACTGTGTTACAAACTCACCGTCCTTGCCTCATGAGAATGTTTACCTAGTTAAATACAGACAAGACTTTGTGCAGAATTCTCTGAACCACTAACAATTTCACTGAATACTTAGAACAAAAGACTCATGTAACCTGAGTCTGGGAATGAGGAGCACTTCTTTCCAAGCTCCCTTCTCTTCTGGACTGTCTGATGGCCAGTGTTGCCCATTAAGTTCCCTGTATTTTTCTTTGCTCCATTTTTCAAATGAGAGGACAATGTCACAGCATCCGAAGGTCTGTTGTCTGTACCTCTCCATTTGCGCTCTGCCCAAGGCCTTTAGGCAGAGCAATGTCCCCAGCCCACAGTCATCCTGCCATTTCCTTCCTCTTTTCACTTGTCACCAAGGGCTTTCTTTTTCTCCTCTCCATGAGCTTCTTTCACAAATTGCCCTTTTTCATGGCTTCCTCCCACTGGCTTTGTCTCCCATCTCTCTCTCTCTGTTCCCCTCCAGGCCCTTTCTGCACCCCCCTTGGATCTCAGAGAAATTCTCGCTGGCTTTCATTTTGAAAATGTTTTCTCTCTCCATCCACACTTCACCCCCACTGCAGAGAAGAGGCCCAGTAACTTTGATGAGGATGGTCTTGTAAAACTTTTACTTTCCAATCTTTAATGAGCTGAAAGATTTACTCAGCTGTAATTCTGAGCTCAGAAAACAAGAATAGAGAGAGCCCCCTAACTAGCGACATGTTAATTTAGACCTCTTTTCTTACATGCACTAACAGGCATGAGGGAGTCCTTGGAAATAGGGATGCCCTGGTATATTTCTCTGTCATTTAATGAATTTTAGCATTCAAAGTGAGATGTCGGCGGGAACTCACTGAAAATAGATGTGGCTTAAATTATTATTTCATGTAAATTTCTTTACATGTGTGGGATTCAATGCACATTCTTCCTTTATCAGTCTCTTTAACATTATTTCAAACTGGCCTGTCCCCTTTTGTGTGGTGTGACCTGTTCTTGTAGTACAATAATCCCTGATGTACCCTTTTTTTCTTTCTTTCTTAAAAAAGAAGCTAATTGAATTATCTCATTATTTTAATTTGTTAAGCAAATGTATTTTGCATCTCAGGATGTGTTCTTATAGAAGGGGGCTGCAAAGGCTTTGCCCCCTGAATGGGCCATTGGCCCATTTTGACATTCATGCATTCATTAACTATCAGAACATAAAAGAACTCTGGGTGTATTTTTTTTTCCAAACACCCAACCAGCATGAAGCAACTTTCCCCAATAAGCCACAGGGGTCTCTCTACATATGTTCTCAACTGCAAGCTATTGTCACCTATTCTGAATACCTCAAAAGGCCGAGAGGAGGGAAAAAACCCAACTCAACAAAGGCCAACTGTAGCAATTGTGAAGTCTTAGTCTCAATATGACAAAAATCATTAACCTTCCATTTTCTAGGAAGAACAAATTCCAGTACAATTGTAACAGTTGAAACAGTCTCTTAGAATCCTGTAAACCACAGTTAGGGGAAATGATAATCAATTTGTTGATAATTGATTACTTTGGAGAAAATATTTAAATGAGAACCAACGTGGAATTTTCAAAATTGAGCTGTTTGATGAATCTGTTTCCATGCTCAGAGCCAAGCTCTTTGAATTTGTTTAATATGATGTTAAAGAATTACTCTCTAATTTCTAGCTACCTGTTTTCATGGTGTCCTTTAAAATAACATCCTCTAGAATGTGCAATTCTTATACAGAAATAAATCCATTTCTTCTTAGAAATTCAGTTTAGCAAAACTGTTGAACACCTATTATCCTCTTCCAATCATGCATGACCCTGTCAGGCTTATTCAACCTAAAAAATGTATAGAAGGTAGAAGAAAAAAAAATCTGTTGGAAATCCACTTGCATTTGCCAGAAAGTAAACAAGGACCAAAACAAATAAACAAGCCAACAGCAATAGAACTATCTCAGCAAAGTGTATTCTCTTTATTAACACTTGGAGATTATAAAATTATAAAAGCAAGCCTGCCATTACAACTTTTTATTCTACTGCAAAGTTACTTTAAAAAGAAATGGCAAGAAATAATCTCTAGGCTGACAGTTTATATTTTTGGTTGTGAGCCTAGCCTTTAAGGGCTGAGCCATCTCTCCAGCCCTCTAGGCTGACAGTTTATAACCATACAGCAGGCCCTTACTGCTCAAGCCAGCCTGCCACCACCTTCATTTGTCACCTGGGGAGATCTCCCTGAGTTGTACCAACCGTGGGAGAGAAAGAGAAGGTACTCGCACCCAAGGTCTTGGCTTGCTCGTGCCAGTTTCTGACTGAGGGTCTTCGAATTGGAAAATGCAATAGAGCCCCCACCCACTTAAGAGGTGTGACACTTCCTTCAGAGAGACCTGTGCCACCTCAGAAGCAAGCGACGGTATATTATGCAGTCTCCTTGACTTGGCAAGTTTTGATGCTCCGTCACTGTCTGTGGCAAATGCTGCATCTCCTCTCTGTGTCTGTGGGTGTGGAGAAGGGGCTGTGGTCTGTGACTTGGTGGCTCCTTATCTACTACAAGTTCTTTTATGGGACTAGGTAAAAGTCTAGATTTGATGATGAAAATATGCTTTAATGTATATTGAGCTACCAAGACAATGAAGCCTCGTTATGGATGGATCTGCTTACAGGTTACATTAGAGAAATGTGTTTTTCCTTCAGTTGATTCATGGAGACCTATTGATAGAAAACAAAGTCATCTGAAATTTCCTGTTGTACTATACCCCCCCCCACGCACACATGTACCACACAGGCATACATGTACACACATGTGACAGACAGAAAAAGATGGAGGGAAGGAAATGGAGAGATAAACTTCAGTTATTTGGTTGTTAACTTGTTAGTTAATTATTAACTAGTTCTCTTCATTTTGGGGCTTGTGTAGATGGCTTTCTCAAATGAGGAAATAATGTGTCTAAATTCAGTGCACAGGACCCCAAATCCACAACACAGTACATATTTTATCTTCAATATCACCTCCAAGTCTCATTTTCCATATCTGTTGAGTGGAGATAATTCTGGACTCTCCTAATACTTACTACAGGGATTAAATGAGACGCATGTGTGAAACCTCTCAAATTTGTGCCTGATTCTTATGAAAGATACTTAATATAAAGTAGCAGCCAATCACAGTGCTGCTCGCCTTTAATCCCAGCACTCAAGAATCTGAGGTAGGCAGATCTCTGTGAATTTAAGGCTGGTCTGGTCTATAGAGGGAGTTCCTTTACAGCCAGAGCTACAGAGCAACATCAACAGAGAGACCCTATCTCAAAATATATATGCGTATGTGTGTGGGGATGGGGGTGTGTTATGATTCTTATTTGAATCTAATTGGATGCAAGAGTTCTTGACCAGTGGTCATCCAATCTTACCATAACCTTTCGTGGCACTGGGTGAGATAAGGAGATTGGATTTTGATATATAAAACCGAGATGCATCCAGTAAAAGAGAACATGTCTCACCCTACCCTTTCAAAGCTGTGTCAGCATTTAATGGCCTTTCATGGATGCTCGCTGGCCGAGGGAGAGAACACTAGTGCCAGCTGGGGGCCATCGTACCATGGTGCTGCTGGGCCAGGAAGGAAGCATGCACCTGCAATCTCAACTCTTGGGAGACAGAGGTCAGAAAAATCCCAGGCTCAAGACTGGCCTGGGCTATATAGGATAGCCCTGTATGAAAAATAAATAAATAAAAAAGAAAAGCAAGAATATTTGATGGTCCATCTGGCATGGGCAGGGGAGAAGAGCTTTGGTGGAATATTCAGAAAGCCTCCGTGGGGTCTGATTTTGCAAAAGAGGTTCTCTTCCTAATTGTGTAGGATCTGAGCTTGCCTGGCTTTTCTCGGTGTTTGAGTCTAGACTTTCTGAGCTTCCCCAGGGTATGCTTTTTCTAAAGGAGCCATTCAACGTAAGGTGCTTTGATTTGGGTTTAAGCTCCATGATTTTGAGAAAGCTATGCAGCCACTCTCAATTCTTTGCTGGTTTTGTTGTTGTTAACTTTCAAGATGAAGCCAGTGAGTATCTGGTCTCCATAGCACCCATTAACATTGCTGTACAGCCCAGACAGTGTAGTCAGGATGTACACACATGTGCGTTGCATGGATTTGGGTGTTTCGATCTGGTTCCATGCTTTCGTTTCTAACTGCTTTGCCACCTCACAGCCTCAGTAGGGTTACTTACCTGCCAGGTTCCTCTTTACCAAATTGCCTCTCCTTGTTCTTCTTGTACACCTGTATCCACGAAGATGCCATGACAGTTTCTATCACTGCACATCTCTTTGAGAACCTAGAGTGCTTAATAGAAGCTAAAGTCCATGGACATTAGTTATTTCTACTTGGAAAATTAGCCACTTCATGATTCTGAGACCAGGTCTACTTAATACTAACAGCTGTGGCCAAATTAATTCCAAATATGAAATGTTGGCCTTGCTTACAGAGAGGGAGATGAGACAGTCTTTCTCATGTTCAGGGAGGTAAATGTGCACTGAATGTGAGTGGAGCTCCCTGGCAAAAGATTCACGGACAGAGGTGCATACAGAATGCACAGCTGAAAAGCACCAGTAGAGACTGAGGTCCTCACCAGCAGGCAAGTGAGGCTGGCCCTTGCCTCGGCATTGTTTTTTTTCTTTTCTTGCCAGGAGAAAAACATCTGTGAGTTATTTGAATGGAACCTTATACTGGAGATTGCCTGAATTGGTGTCATCTCTGTTTAATTTCAGGAAATGATGTCACAATGCATTAAATAACAGTGCTGGGTGATTTATTTTCCCGTGGACATGCTGTCCTAAGCATTCCTCTTCTCTTGCAGTGTTTCCAATTAACTGTAAGCTTGAATGTTCTTCCTATTTTATAATGATTTTGAGGGGTGGGGGCGGGAGGCTGGGGGTAGGAAGAGGAGTAATTTCAGAGGTTGCCGAGGTTCAGAGCTAATGACACATCTATCATGTCCTTATTGGGGCAGGAGGGTACCGAGTGTCAGGGGTGTGATCAGCAGTGGCAAGCGGGAACACTGTTGGTTGGTTTCAAAGAATTTCTGGAAAAGAAAGCCTGAAGGCTCTGGTACTAGCTGTTTAGAGAGCCTCTAGATAATTCTATTAGCGACCCACATACTGTAGCTTCTGCCTGCCGCTCAAGGTCTCTGTGCACTCCCTTCTTCAGTAAAGAATAGAGGACACAAGTCAATTCTGTGTGCCATCTGTCGTCGTTTTTACAATTTCTCAAATTAAAGAGACAGGCCAAAAATTTAATGTTGTGTTCTATCTTAGGAACTCCTCTGGAAGGAAGGCGGTTGCAGCTGAATTGGCTAGGTTTCTCTTGACGGGGCGATTGCATATTGTGACAACTCAGCCTTTCAATTGTCCTGACTTGATGTTTAGAATAGGGTGATCAGGCCTTCTGTATGGAGAAACCCATGTATTGTTGTGGATGTAGCCACCTTGCCTCTGTTCGTGTGGTCATGGATGGTACTGGTTATAACAGCTTCTTAGGTAGGTGATGAGACACGTAGTCTCCCTCACAAATGATTTCAAGGCATGACAAGATTTTTTTTTTTGGTTGTTGCTTTTTTTTTTTCTTTTAGACAAGATTTCTGTGTATAGCCCTGGCTGTCCTCGAACTCGTTCCATAGACCAGGCTGGCTTGGAACTCAGAGATCTGCCTGCTTCTGCCTCAAGAGTAATAGAATTTAAGGTGTGATCTACCATGCCTGGCAATAACAAAACATTTTTAAGTATAGATGATGATACCATTTTAAAAGAAAGTTCACCTAAGAAAGATAGTGTCCAATCTATGAGTTATTAACTGCCATAAAAAAAATTTTAGTAACTCACAACAGCCAGAACATAAAGGATTTTGGGACACTGTGATGCATGATTCGGTCACACAGGATACATACATGCCTGTATACATGTGTTGAGACACAGAATATCCAGTGATCCTGAGGCTAAGGTTCTCTCTTAGCTCAGAGGTTGAGCATTTTCTTTACTCAAAGGTTTGATCCTCAGCACAACAGAAAATAAAGGTGGACCCTGCCATAAACCGTGAGCCCCAGATGATGGTGCTGTCGAGGAGATTCACCAGCCAGGGACTAATGTACTGTGTGGTGGAGGATGGTGATAAGGGATAGTCTGTGCTGGAGGAGGATGTGCATGTATGGAGGCAGGGTTAGTGGGGGAAATAATCGAGGCTTGTCCTTGCCTCTGCTGTGACTCTAAAACATCTAAAAAAAAAATAGTCTATTTTTCAAAAATAGGTAATTGAGGAAACTAAAAAATGAAATGCTTATTAAATTACCATCAAAAGGAAACTAAAATAATTGTACCTCAAAGTTTAGCACCCAGTTTTATAAAATATCACTTGAAGCATCATTGTTTAAAAATACGCTAAAGAATTCAAGGAGATGGGAATTGAGGACCCTTGAGTAAAGGAAAATAGAAGGCATGTGCGTATTTGAATATTCAGCTATTTAAAAACTCCAAGAATAGAATGCCATTACATGCTGTTTAGTGAGAACCCTGAATATTCATTCAAATTCTACCGAAAAATTCCATTTCCTTCCACATGACCACAGTGTGCAATTGTAGTCTGGGCAGAAGTGGAGTTCTCAGAACTGGAAGGTCAAGGTGACGGGACTGAGAAAACTGAGCATCCCTTGGCTTAGCAGCAGGACAGTCGTCAGTGACCTTACTGTTTAGGACTAATTTTGCCTTTAGAGAGTGTGACTGTACAGACTTCCAGAGACGTCTGGAAATTCTGCCTCCCCTGCACTGAGGTCTGTTTTTGTGATTTGGAGAGGGTTGTGAAGTGTAAAGATGATCCCAGCCTCACTGCTCTTGGGATGAAACAGTGGCTTAGGCAGGAAGCATTAGGTTGGTTGAATGGAATTTGTCTATTGCATTTATGGGCCACATCCCACCGTCTAAATTGGTTGACAGCAGTTGTTTCAATAAGTAAAGTAACCAGTGACACCCTTTAAAGGTATATTATCCCCTTAAGATATAGTTGTGGTTCCGTTTTCATGCTTTTACATTTGTTCTTTATGTTTTGAACTGCCAAGACCTAGATCTGCCAGAACTAATTTCAGTTGTTTTTGTTTAATAGTAGATGAGTTGTCAAGTCACAATGGGATGACAGATAACTTTTCTTCAACTATAGTTTTACTTCTCGCTTATAACAGATTACATGATATTTGTTGAATCTGACTTTAATGTCCACAAATGCACAAAATTATAACTCAAGAGATGAGAGCTGTGAGATCTGAGGTGAAGAGTAATGAAGAGATGATATTATCTAGTTATTCTCATCACCATAGGAAACTAATGTGGGCCAGTAACCAGCCCCCTTCAGCCGTCACCCTAGGCTTATTTGGATCTGGTTTACCTAACATAGTCAATAGCGAAGGTCCACTCTTGTATTCTTTAAACCAGCTCTTGCTATTCTTCATTTCGATACTTCAGTTCTCACAGTATAACTGTTTAGATTCTTTTACTTCTTGTATCAATCCCCTACCATCAAAAATATTCCAAGAATTCATTTTGGCTTAAAAATACATAGCAATTTTATACATATTAATTGGCAAAAGGATAGTCGCATGATTGGCCGCATTCCAGTGGTGACCCAGAATTCATGTAGTGATCACGAGCAGACAATAAACACCCAGAGTATCCTGGGGGTGCTATAGGAGTCTTTGTAAAAAGAAAAAAGCTGTTATCAATAGAAGAGATGAATTCTAGATTATTCCCTGCAGGTTGGTGACAGGTTGGAACTCTCTGTAAAAGCAATCTTATTTTTCCCCCATGGTGAAAAGTTATAGGTTCCATTTCAGTGTTTCAAGATACCTGCAGGCAGCTCATGAACTGATCTACTTGTTTTAAATCCTGTCTTGCAGTGAATTTTTTTTAAAAAAAAAAAGTGGTTTGAGAGCATGGGAATATGGGGTCATTATTGGTCAATTATAGGCTCAGTTTTTGCATTAAGTTTCTGCAAAGCCGTAAGTGAAGGCCTGTGTGGCAAAATCCCACTGATGACTGGGAGACATGTTGATAAAAGCCCCTCTTATGGCTTAATCCTGAAGCTTTTTGTTCTTTTGCACACTGCTTAAGTGATTATCAAATATGGTTATATAGAAAGGTATAGGTTTTTAATGTGTTTGTTGCCAGTCTGAGAATTTGGTGTGTGTGTGTGTGTGTGTGTGTGTGTGTGTGTGTGTGTGTGTGTGTGTTTGAAGAAGAATGCTGTGATGCAATGCTCTGCTTTTCCCGAGCTCCTTGGTTAATGGCTACCTCAAATACCCCATTAATGTGATTAAATCGCTAGCAACCCTCGGAATCAGCTTAATGATCAAAGGAATTTATTTGGGGGTTAACTCACAGCCATGGGAGATTTATCATAGGGTCCAGGAAAGCTAAGCTATGTCCCACACCGAACGGCTTGATCCAAGATCTCAGCATCCAAACCATGAGGTAACCAAGAGAGAATCGCATAAGTATATCCTAGGTCTTAAGGGTCCCTGGCGGCCACTCCCCAGGGACAGGTACCTCAAGGTCACAGGCAGGTGTAACAGCTACAGCTGCCTCACTAGGGGTGGTGATTCAGGGCATGGCTCAAACGGCCACCCACTACACCCCATGCTTGTGTGGATGGCTTACACAATCAGTTAAATGAAAAGGTCTATCTTCAATCCTGGTGAATCTCTGGCCAGATTCTCTTGCAATTTAGATAATGGAAATGTTTATAATTTATTTAAAAGTAGTAATTTTCTTCCTTTAGACATGGGGGTGAGAACAACTATTAAATTTTTGTGTTCACAAAAGCAAAGATTTCAGGACACAATAAAAGCCTTGATGTATAGAAACCCGTATACCAGAGGCAGCAAAGTTAGTAATAAGTAGAAACTATTATACCCAGTCTACTGCTTAGCTCCACCCCTTGCTGTTCTTAATACCGTAGTCAAGTAATGTAATTTGTCTGAGTGATGCTGTCTTACCTCATCAATTTCGTCGTTTCTGATTTTGTTAATGGTAGTTTTTGCTGTTATTGTTTTGTTTTTTGTTTTTGGGGTTTTTTTTTTTTTTTTTTTTTTTTTTTTTTTTTTTTTTTTTTTTTTTTTTTTTTTTTTTGACAATGCCTCTTTCTGTAGAACTCATTATGTACAACTTCAGGCTGGCCTCAAACTCACAGAATCTGCCTGCTTCTGCATCCCAAATGGTGGGATTAAAAGTGTGTGCCACCATATCTGGCCCTTACTTCACTGTTTGGAAAGTTAGTTGAGATTAGAAATAGTTCAGATTGAAAGAAGGCAAAAATGTCATAAAATATAAAATGATATTATCTGGATATTCATGCCCTTCTATAATCTGGCCATAATAGTCAGTTCTCTTTGTCTCAACTTCATGAAAATTTAATTTAAATACCCATCAAAGACAAGTATTATATCATCCTTTAACCTGAGTCTTGAATGGGACTCACATCTACAGAGAACACACAATGAACAGGAAAGGGTCAAAGGCTTTACCCCACTCACATTAAGGCACAGTTCCAATGATATTATAAGTTAAAGTAAAACTTGAAAGCATGTGCTCATCTTTAAGAAAAAGAGATGAGTGGTGGCAAAATTCTTACAGCTTTGCAACAGAGAGTTAAGGGGATTGGAGCCTCTTTTTGTAAACAATTCAGACAGAGTTAACTGGTCTACCACCCTGCTACTTTTCACCCTGGCTGAACCGCCTTTCTGAAATAGTGATTCTCATGTCCCCACACTATGAAAGATAAAAAAAAAAAAAAAAAAAAAAAAAAAAAAAAAAAAAAAAAAAAAAAAAAAAAAAAAAAATTCATTCCATATGCAAAATCACCTCATTGATTTGAACATAATTTCAGTCTGAAAGCTGAATCAGACTTCTTTGGATTTGCCATTCAGAAGTTTGCAAGTGTTACAGCCCTTTAAAGGGAATCCACATTGGCGAAAATCACAGAACTTGAATGGAGATACCAAAAGCAGCTTTGAAAGGCACGTGGAGGCCCACTGGAGGTGCTGCACGCCTCTAATCCCAGTGTTTGGGAGGTGGATCTCTGAGTTTGAGGCCAGCCTGGTCTGCAGAGTGCGTTCCAGGACAGCCAGAGCTACACAGAGAACCCCTGTCTTAAAAACAAACAACAAAAGGCATGTGGAGGCCTTGGCCTTAAACACTAGCCACATATCTCCTAGGAGACTTTCTATGGAAGACACATGATTGAAGAGCTGGTGTTGATCTTTGTGGAAGTAATACTTGCAACTATGGCATTAGATAAAGGTCAGCAAGAGAGTGGGGTGAGAGAGGGAAAGGGTCTGCAAGCTTTTGAAAATGATGTGGAGGGGTGGGAGGAAATAGACATCAGACCCAAGGAGGCATAATGAAGTCATGTGATGAGGGAAGACGTTTCAAAGTAGGGGAAGTAGATTCCGAAGAAAGATGAAGGACAATGAAGACTAAAAATAAGCCTTTCACTGTGGCACTTTGGGGTCATGGTCTACCTTTGAATTCTGCAGGCTGATGAGTGAGCAGGTGGGTTGGGAGGGAACAAAGGAAGAATAGAAGACGGGGTGTGGGGGTGGATAGGTTTCTAAGCACAGGTGAGTCAGGAGCATGGGGGGGGGCGGAGACAGAAGTAGAGGTACAGGGGTGGAGGAAAGGACAGTGGCTAATCCAAGGAGCATGAGGAGGTAGGTGGAGGTTGGAGCCCAGGTGCAATGGCCCAGTAGTGACAAACACACTTTGTAAAGATGGGGAAGATGTGAAGAGATCCAGGTATCTCCAGTGACAAGATGCAGACGATGAGGGTGTGACGCAGAGTAAATTAGGAAGGGATGAAAGTGTGGCTTTGGAACAGAGGCCCCTGGCTGGAAGGGACTTAATTGAAAAACCCTTGGTGAGGCAAGACTTGGGATCACAGAAGAGAGGCAAAAGCAGACCACAGCACAACTCCAGACTGTTTGGACAGGCAAGAGAAGGATGGTGGTAGAGAGATCTTGAAATAGAGGCCAGTAATTCAGCATTCCAGTGATGTAATCTTTCCTGGAATTATGACCGAAGAATAGCTCTGTAGTTCATCTGCATAATGAAATGACTAAGGAAAGTCCAAATAATGTTGAGGGAGGTCTTGCATTGAAATGTGTTGTAATCTAACAGAGTGTGCCATTGGTCAATGCCAGAGACAGGATGAGCAGCTGAAACATAAAAATCTCCTGACCAACCCAAATACGTGGAGAAGTTTATTAATTTAAAGGCACCACTTTTAAATTGCTGGGTGGAAAAAAAGAATTACTCAATAAATGGATTTGGGGTAATGGTTTAACTATCTTTTAAATCAATATTCTCCATGAAAATAAGTTCCATATTTAAGAGTTCTTTGAAGTGAAGGGACTACTTCTCTTTCCTTTGTTTAGTGAAATCCTTTCAGAGCATAAAAACAAAGGGATTATAAAGAAAAATGGTGATTGGTTAAATTAAATTAAAATTAAGAGTCTTTGAATGTCAGGAAAACACCATAAACAAAATAAAAGAAAATGTTAAAACTTGCAAAAAAAAAATATGTGCAACATCATTTGACAGGCAAAGGATTAGTGTTTCACATAAATGAGGCATTGTGCACACCAACAGGGAGAAAATGAAACGGATGAGAACTCAAAGATGAGCAGAACTGTCACTCGGAACAGGCAGCAGGCATTGTAAAACTGCTCAGTACCATTGGTAACCACATGCCACTTTAAAACACAGCATCAGTTTTTATTCGATGAAATTAAGAAAGAATGAAAATGGGTGTGGTGACATGTACCTGCAATCCTTGTGCCAGGAGGCTGAGACTTAAGAATTCCAAGTTCAAGGCCAGACCCAGCTACAAAAACACCTATACCTTAAGAAAGAGAGAAAAATGATAATGTCCATTGCTCTCCAGGGTGGAAGGTTATATCCACCATGATAAGGACAATAAGATCACTGTCTTTGTGTCATACAATTTGTTATGATTAAAAAACTAAAGCATGCAGTGTGTGGTAGCGCACACCTTTGATCCCGGGCAGAGACAGGCGGCTCACTGTGAGTTCAAGACCAGCCTAGTCCACTACATAGTGAGACTCTGTCTAAAAACATAAAACCAACCAAACAAAACCCCACTAAGGTAAAACATGTTCTTTCTATTTGATGCAGTAATTTGGTCCTAAGGGGTTTTTCATGAGCAAATAAGAAATAATCACAAACATTATGCAAAGTTGTGCCTAAAGATATTATTGATAGCAATAAAGATTGAAAACTACCTATATTACTAACTATAGGAGACTATTCAAGACTGTGGCGGACCAATGTCCAATCATTAAAAATTTTATTATATAAATTTTTTGAGATATGAGGATACCTCAATATATTAGTAACTGAAATACAATTGGTAAAATGCTATATAAACTGAATTCCACTCTTGTAAAATACATATAGAAATAGGCACAGAAAACATTAACAATTATTTTTGAGTAGTATGACCTTGGTGACTTTTTGTTTTTTATATCAGAATATTTCCACAAAAAGAAAAAAAAAAAAAATATCGGGAGGCTAAAGCAGGTGATCATTGAGTTCACAGCCAATACAATCTCAGATAAAGATGTGTATATTTGTAATGTAGGACAATGTTTATTATTTTAATGAAGAGCTAGGGATGGGCAAAGTAAAGCCTGATAGTTTCCTGGGATTCCGGGAAGCCACAAGTCCAGGTTCAGGCTGAGAGGCAGAAGGGGCTGCAGTGAGGAAGTATTGTCAGGTTTGTGGGCCCAGCAGGGCAGCATCTCCTCTTGACTGAATCAAAGGGCTATAGGGATGGATGGCATGCAAATGAAGAGAAGAAAGGTGTTAACAAGTCTGTGTCATGTAGATGGGAAGATTCAAAAGCGAGGCGAGAGACAGCATGGAGTAGAAGGTTCTTACAGGTATAGATGTCATAAGGCAAATGGATGTGGCTTGGAGGCCCCAGGTCTCCTCTAAGCAGCAGGTGGAGAGGCACAAACTGTTCTTCCCTAGGAAAGTGATGAGGGATGGGAGAGGGAAAGGAAGAGAGAGTGGCCTGGCTTCTTGTCTTTGACCATGAAGGAGGAAGCAGGCGTGGCGTCAGTGGAAGAGTATCTTAACACAGCTGACATCACAGAATGCCATAGACTAGATGGCTCAGTGAAGAAAATGTTGGGCTGCAGAGATGGCTCAGTGGTTAAGAGTGCGTACTGTTCTGGAAGAGGACTCGCTCTGATTCCCAGCACCCACGAAGGGTGACTCACCCCCTTCCATAACTCTAGCTCCAGGGGATCTGGTGCCTTTGACCTCTATAAGCACCTACAGTCATGTGCACATACCTATACATGTATACATGCACATAATTTTTTTTAATGTTTGAAGTGTCAAAACAAGCTAGCAACCCTTCCCCTCCAAAGTTATTTTCTCACAACTCAGTAGGAAAGAAAGTCCCAAGGCCATGGTGCTGTTGTGCTAAGTGTCTGGTGACGGCTCTTTCCTGGCCTGTGGATCCAGGATCTCCTGCCTCCTGGCTGTACTAGCAGGTCCTTTTCTCTGTGCCTGATACAGAGGAAGAAGGAAGAGGCGGTTCTCACTCTTCCTCTTCTAAGGTCACCAATCCTCTTGGATTAAAGCCCCCCCCCATTATGGCCTCATTTAATCTTAATTACATCGTAGATGCTTTAATTCCAAGCACAGATGCCCCTTTGACGTATGAGACTGAATCCCAACATGTTTTATCTTATGTTTTTCGTATTTAATATTTAATATTTATATTTTATTTATTGCTATAAACCCATCATAAGTTTAAAATATTATGAGTAAAAAATAAGTCTCATCCATGCATCCTGTGACTATCAAGGCTTAGCATCACACTACAGAGTGTTAGCTGCTTTCCCTCGAGGTCCCAGGGCTGGGAGCTTGGCTCACTGCAGCAGCAATGACAGACTGTGTCCTATGCATACTCCAGTGAAGAATTCAAAATTCAGAGCACAGTTTTATTGAGCTGTGCTCCACTTTCACACCATCACAGTCAAAACATTCCAAGTGGAAGGATTCTGAATTAAGGACCAAACTCTGGCCAGGGCTTCCGTGCATGAAGTTTGGGTGAGGGGTGTGGGGCAGTTCAGTCCCATAGCTAAGAACTTTCATAGAAGCCATATTTCAGGGCAGACATTAGCTTCAAGTCAAGGACATGGAATCTTACATTTGGAAGAGATCAAAGTTCTCTTGTTTTTCTTTTGTTTGGCTTTGTTTTCCATGGCCTTGCCAGTGAGGGTGAGGGCAAAGGAGGAGGCTGACTTTGGATGTGGTAAAAACAAAACAGAGCCAAGAAAGCCAGTCATGCCATGGTAAGAGCCACAGGCTTGTGCTAGCATGACCTGGAGGTGAGGGAACTCTCTAGAAAACTGAGTGTGTGTGTGTGTGTGTGTGTGTGTGTGTGTGTGTGTGTGTATGTGTGTGTGTGTAGGGAGGGGAGAGAGGAGAAGGTGTTGGGGGAGAGGCGAGAGCTCAAGAGAGAGCTGAGAGTTTTCCCCTAAAGCATTCTGGACTGAGGGAGCACAAAGGAGAGGCGGCAAGGGTCCCTGGGTGCTAAGGTCCTGTCTTATTTGAGTTAGGTGAAAGCCTCGTTTGATCTAGCGGGTTTTCCTCCGAGTTCAGCTTTACATGTTTTAGCACTCAACCAGTTTGTGTACTTTCCAAGTCCCCCCACCTCCTTTCTCATCTCTTCTCTCTCTCTCCACACCCCTCCCCTTCAAGGGGAGAGACTGAGGCCCGCCCCGGCTCTGTCATGTACCCTTGACCCTTCCCTGGGATCTGTGGTTAATACACGCTTTGTAGAGGCGACTTGGTGAACCCTACTCTCCGCAGGACTCAATTCATAATTTGCCGCTAGCAGGCGGAGCCAGGGCCCTGCAGTGGCTTGTTTGCTCAGTGCTACACAAAGGCAACGTGTTGTGACCTTCACTGTTATCGCATCAGGAAGTAGACGGTCCTGGCATGGAGTCGAGTCTTCCTATGGCTCTCCACAAGGGTAAATTATGTCCCCCACGCTTCCCATCTAAAGCGTGTCACACTTTACGTTACTATTGTGTATCTTAAAATAAACAGCATCCCAAGCTGTTTATTTTGGTGTTACTATGTATGCATTTTAAAACAGTGGTTACTTAAACAAATGTCCCTGTTCCCACCGCACTTGGAAGCCAGTGTTTGCTCCTGTGGTTTTGGATTTTGTCACTTCTGTTTGGATTATGTCTGAAACCCACACTGGGAGCAGTTGCAAGGGACCTGGCAGTCTCTACGACTGGGACCTGTACTTGGGACCTGGCCCTCGGCAATGAGTAGCTGTCTGGTCCTCACCACGCTCTCCCAGCCGTCCACAGTGCCTTGCCCTCCAACACTAACTATGTATTTCAGTTTCTCTTTCAAGCTCTAAGTTTAGAAACTTACAGTTACAGTGATAGAGTTGTTAATTTTATGTTCCTGAATGCTGTGCAGTTTAGTTGACTAAGTGGTCTACTGCTTCAAAAACAAAACAGTTCTCCCAAATACTCATTTAAGACTGTCACCTGTAAGCCAGGTGGTGGTGACGCATGCCTTTAATCCCAGCACTCGAGAGGCAGAGGCAGGCGGATCTCTGTGAGTTAGAGTCCAGCCTGGTCTACAGAGCAAGACCCAGGACATGCACCAAAGCTACACAGAGAAACCCTGTCTCGAAAAACCAAATAAATAAATAAACCCAGGACTGTCACCCCTAATCTAATGATACAAGTTACATTCCATGGATACAGTCTGGTTAAGTTCAGTGAGGATGGAGGACAGTAATAAGCAAAATGTTTCTTTGGAAAAAAAATGTTTTGAACACTGCACAGTCTTGGTGTGTGTAAGATAGCCTTTGCACTTGTACAGGCTTGGTCCCCCACGCTTAGTTTTATGCTTCCCCTTTGCCCTTCACCCCACAAAATAAGTTAGAGCTGTGGGTGGTCTATGCAGTGCCCTGTTGACTGCAAGCACGAGGTAATATAGTGTGAGAGAGACCCTCAGAACCTGGCCTGGCCTGAGGGTGACATTTGCAATAGTCAATACCAAGAGACTACTGAGCCATGAGGAGAGGGGGGAAACGCAGCACCCTAGGGTGCCTTCTCCACTCCTGACCTGTTTTTGAGAAGAGAAGCAAGGTTGGTTTGAGGCTATGCATTATGCGACCCTCTTCTCTCTTGTGAGTGGCAGCATCAGCCCGGACCATCTTTCCCATCTCAGTAACATAACTTCCTGTTGTACTGGCACATATGTAGGAACATTCTAGATCATTTGCTGGTAAATGAATGAATGAGTAAAATCCTGCTCGGGTTTAGAGCATCTCAAAAAATCTAATGTACCGTGGAGTAATTCCTAGCCATCTTAAAAGTTTGTGAACACGGGGAATTTTTATTCTCATATCTTGATCGTGTGAATGAAATAGGAATAGTGTTCTTGATTATGTTTACCACAAAATTAGTTGGAAAAATTTAGGTTAGATTTTTCTTTATGAAATTGAAACTGCATCACATGTGAGATCTGAAATATTAATGAGATGACACCAGTTATTAGTACGATAGCCACATTTCTTCCTCTTCTACAGCACATATCCAAAGCCCCATGCTGTGAAGACATTAAAGACCATTTATTGGACCATTTAGATGCAGGTGAGATGCAGTAATTGTTTTCTGCTCCATGGAAAGTTTCACATAAGATATTTTGAGTATATGGATATTTTTACTCCAAATATAATGAAACTACAGTGACTGTATATGACTGACAGCTTTGATAAGACTTTGTTACCCGATTCATTGAAGGCAAGTTTCAGCTACTTTGGCTTCTTCCAGTGTCCAGTAGAGGTACTGAAACCTGAGGCTCAGGTTGTTGGGATGGAGCAAGGCAGGGGTGCTAGGATGGAGCAAGGCAGGATGCTGGGATGGAGCAAGGCAGGATGCTGGGATGGAGCAAGGCTCCAGCAAAGCCTTTATCACGATGCCTGCACTAAGAAATGTGGGGCATCGCTTCATAAGGAGGAAAATACTGTTTAATTTCCATACAAATTTTAGAATTATCCAAATTCTTGCTGTCATTGACTTATTGCTGGTCCAAACACTGTGGAATCCCATTGCTCCTGACAGACAGAACCACAAAGCAAAGGAAGGGATGGTGATCTAGAATTAACTGGATTTTCAAAAGAACTTAAACCGAAACCAAACAGTTTCTGTGTTCGCCCTCAGAGCTGAAGAGTTACGCTGTCATCCCTCTGTCATTGGCCTGCCTTGTCACATAACAGTCACAGTGTTTTCTTAAAAGTCTAAAAATCAGCCAGACGTTGGTGTTGCATGCCTTTAATCCCAGCACTCAGGAGGCAGAGACAGGCAGATCTCTGAGTTCCAGGCCAGCCTGGAACTGTTCGAATTTACAGAGCAAGTTGGAGGACAGACAAGGCTACTGGGAAACCTTGTCTCAGAAAAGAAAAAAAAAAAGTCTAAAAATCACCTTGCTAACAACTAGACATTGTCGTGTGTGTATGTGTGTGTGTGTGTGTGTGTGTGTGTGTGTGTGTGTGTGTGTAGAAGGAGTACACGTGCCCTTGTGTACATGTGTGGAGTCTGGTTGACATTGAGTGCGGTATACTATTCCTCTCTCCTTATTTTTTGGCGGTCATAGTACTTTATTAAACCTAGAGTTCCCTGGATGGCCAGCGCACTTCTCAGGATCCTCCTGTTTCTACCTTCAGTGCTGAGATTAAAGGGGTGTCCCTGACACTGACGTTTTATGTAGGCTTTGGGTGTTTAAACTAGTGGTCTGTTTGGACAGCGCTTTACCCACTGAGCAATCTTCCCCCACCCAACTGGACATAATCGGACAGGATTTCTGCAGGTCTGTCTTGTTCGCCCCAGTTATGGCCTCTTTCCCTCCTTGGCCCTGTTGGAGTGTGGTTTGACTCCGTCTACAGTTTTCACCCCATCTTCGCTCCGCTTTACGTCACCTGCATGCGGTGCTCACACAATGGTGGCAGTTTTCATTGGTTTGCCTCCTTGGCCATGGGTCACCAATTCTTATTGTGAAGGAAGTGATGGGAAGGGGAGGTACATTTTTGCCCCAATAAAATTAGATAGCATAGTGGCAACTGTGTGTTTGTTAAAAAGCAGTTAGCACAAATTAGAAATACTTCACAACAGATGTGTTTTGTGAAAGGATATGCTAAAAAATTAAACAGAGAATACTTTCCGGTTATAATTTTAGAAAAATATTGTGCAATGAAGCAAATTTACAATTCATTTAAATCAACCTTTTTATAGAGTGTGTGCCTTCATGATAAAATTTTGACAATTTTGCAATTTGTTTCAGTGTTTCATTGAGGGGGTGGGAATCCATCTGCTAGTTATTTTGGGGGACACCATTACATCAATAAAAATGATTCCCAAGTTGTACACAGACTTCACTTTAAATTAATGTGTGGCTGTTTTTAGTCTAAGGGACTTAAAGGCAAGAGTTCCTGTAGTGTATGTAGAAGAGAGTGTGCGCCTCTTTCTGTGTTATCAGACACAATCCCAGGGAGCTCCAGTCTCAAGGAAGCTCTTCAGCCTTGGGTCCTTACTAACCTTTCTTGTTCTTACTTCACTGACCCCTCTTTGAGCTTCTAGAAGAATGTTTATGTGGGTGGTATCTGAGTCGATACCTTTGATACAGTTGCTATTAATCACTGTCTGCCCATTATGACGCAGGTTTAATGATATACCAGTGAGTGGCTTTTTTGTAAGCTTACCAACAGCTCCAACCTTTGGTATTCAACTCACACAGGGATGGGGGTGGACGTGGTGGCGAGAAATGGAGAATTAAAGAGAAAGAAAAAGAAGCTGCAAGTCAGAAAAAGAACAAGAAGAATTGAAGAAAATGGAATGAAAAAAAAAAAAAAAAAAAAGACCAGACAGCTTTTTGTATTCAGACTAGGCTGCCATTGAGTTGAGCAGCTAGAAATCTTAGTAGCACTCTTTGAAACCTGGACCCAAGGATGCTAAACTGATCATTCGTTCTTTGTTATTTAGGGATGGAAAAAGCTAGCCGACTGGGCTAACTTGGCTTTCTGTCCCTCTACTAGGACTGTGTTAGCCTCCTCAAAATGGATCCTTTTCTGAATCAAGAATGCAGGGGGGCAGCGGCATGGCTGCCCATCCTTAGGCAAAGACGGAGGACATGGGCCTGAGTCACTGTGTGCGAAGTGTGTGATTTCTTCCTCTCCGTGGACACGGGCATGAGGAGGTTTCCTTTCTTTAGAACAGGAAAAGTGTCTCCTGCTACATACATTAAAACGGTTCATCCGTACGGAGACCTTGTAAAGTACAGAGAAAGAAAGTTCAGCGCCGTGAGTAGGCATGGCGTCAGAGAGGGGGCAGCCTGGCTGGTCTCCTTTTGTCTGTTGCCTCCGTGTTCTGTGTTAGACTGCACCCGAAAAAAAAAAAAAAAAAAAAAAAAAGGTAGAAAACAAGCTGCTACAGATGTGACTAACTATGAATATTCATGAGCTCCGTTGCTCTTCCTTTCCTCCAGCACCCAGGCCTTTCCTGATCTTCAGCTCCCAGATGCTCCCCCCCTTGTCTCCTGCACCATGCTTCCACAACCTTAAATCTGCCCTCCCAGGCCAACCGTTAGACGAGACTGCTGTCCTACCCACAGACCTGCATGATACAGTGATCCGTAGCCTCAGAAACTGTGTAGATCTGTGTGTGGTGTATCTGTGTGTGTGTGTGTGTGTGTGTGTGTGTGTGTGTGTGTGTGTGTAACATGCACACTTGCATCAAAACAAAGGAGGATAAAGAAAAAAATGTTATCCACAGTTTTATGAATCCAACTCCCCTTAATGTTCATTATTTAAACCAGCAGCAATTACAAGTTCAAAGGGGTTTAGAAGGCCAGCAACCCGCATAATCACTGCCAAATTAAGCGGGACTCATTCGTCACAGGAGAGTACACCCTGAGCACTGAATCATGCATGCCGTGACAGGCTCTGATTTACATAAAGCAGAAAGCGGTGCCCTCTAGGCGGTGCGTTACCTCATCTCCGTGTTCCTGTGATACGTGGGTTTTCTTTTGGTCTTGGGACGCTGACACTGCCCTCCACATGGCAAAACAGTCCACTAACTGTGGACAGTACTTATGCCTTCGGAATGTACAGAAGTCAAGATCACACGAAGAAGAGCTTTGCATAGTGTGAGCAAAATTGTGACTATGGAAAAGACCGCTTCCCTGAACGTCTCAGATTAAACATTTGGGAGGCAGTCTCTTCAAAGAATGCACATTTGGGTACAGCTGCAGTTGCTTTTCTTCCCAGGCTGTTCAAGCCTGTAGTTCAGATGGAGGATGCTGATAAGCTAGCAAACACCTCTGACCAGAGACCTCAGTGGCCTAAGGGAGAAATAAATACTCCCTGAGGTCCGTTCCTCTTTGGCATTTACCGAACTGTTGATTGCTACCTAGTGAGAGTTGGGGCCAATAATTGAAGTAACCTGTTCCTTGTAGTTGGTTTCATATTACCAAACTTTATAGAGAACTTCTGATTGGGTAGTCTAAGAAACCTGCTTGAGGCCTGTCATCAACCTAGAAATCTCTTAAGTCTGAAGACGAAACTGCCAGAATTGAGTTCAGATGGCAATGTAGTCGGGATGGCTCCATCAGATACCAGAACAACCTCTGCAGATTTATATTTCTTCTTCTTGGATGTTTCTTGTCAAAAGAAGGCAGAATTCCAAGGCTGCTTTGTCCCATGTCTTCTGTCTTTTGGAAGAGAACTCATCTTTCATTCGTAGCTAAATCATCTTGATGTTATGATGCCTTTCCCCTACATAACTATTTTTCTTCTCCCCTTTTTGCACACACATTGAACTGTGTCTACACTTAGGGCTTGAAGTGCTGCTCGAGGTTGGAGAATTAGCCTGGCAATTTGGAAGATTACCTATACTTACACTTTCCTGCTGACTTTCAAGTACAGATAAAGGTCTTGTGGTTTCTGCCTCTTGTAACTGAGTCTACACTACACGCATATCAAAGCAATGTGGTTTTAAAAGGTTCTTTGAAGCAGATCACAGTTGCTTTTGAAGCAATGTGACAAAACGGACCCCCAGACACCCTCAGGCTTCCTGGTGTTCAGTTAGTGGTGACACTTCAGCACTGCCACGCAAAGCCTTCTGGGAATTCACTTGCACTTTGACCTCTGAGTGGAAGTCCCCTTCTGTGAATGCCTTTGCCTTTATAGAGCCTTCCAGTGGGTAGGGAAGTGGGTCCCAGCTGTTAAGTTGCAGGAATGCCATGTCTACTGTCGCAAGTAGATTCCACCCAATGGCAGGTTTTTATGGCCAAGGTGAGTCTGTCAGACTCAGGACCAACTCACTCTACTTAAGTAAGTCAGTGGGAGCCAGCCAGAAGACACAACTCACCCAAGCTCCAGGACCTCAAGTTCTCTCCTCTGCACCTTGGGGATTCTCCTTTCTACCTTGTTTAGCCTGTGACTGGAGTTGTTTATTCCGTCACTGAACCTCTGAATTCATCAAGCTCATTGAGTTCCTTCTTAAGTCATTTTGATTTTTCTCCTCTCCTGAGCTCGTCTTTGTTGCTTGGAAACAGGACCTTCTCTTGCCTTTATGCTGAGTGTTCTGGGTGAGCTGTGGGGCAAGATACCTCATGCATTCTGAGAAAAAGGGACTCAGTACAATCCATAAAATCTTTCAAGACCAAGCCTTCTTCCCATCCCCATTCCTAGCGTCTTAGTGAATAAGAGTCAACATTTTGTCCTATGTGTTCTCGTATGCCCCCCTTCCCTGAAACAAATCTTTCTGTTTTCCGTCTAAGTAATTCCATGTCCTTTGAAACTGAGGTATTGGGGCTGAAGAGCAGGTACGGCAGGCAGTTCAGAGGGCTTGCTGCTGAAGCCGATCCAGGTTCAGTTCCCAGCACCCATATCAGGAGGCTCACAGCCATTTGTAACAACAGCAGTTCCAGGGGATCTGAAGCACTCTTCTGGTCTCTTTTGGGCACCTCCATGCATGTGATACACACAAACTCACACAGGCATATACACATAAATTAAAAAAAAAAAAAACTCAACTATCGTTTGACTGAGCATTGGGTTCATAGAGGTTGAAATGTGTGTTTGGTGGACAAACTTATATCCTGGTTGGGACTGTAGCTCGGTGGCTTAGCACTTACGTAGCATGTACAAAGCACTGGATTTGATTCTTAGAATTATAAAACAAAAACTTTGTATCACATTTCCTGTGATTTTGCTGAAAGCGATAGCCCACCACAAGGCAGACACTGAGTTGTGCTCCAGTCAGCTCTTGAGAGCTGGGGCAGGATGATTGTCATAGTTTGAGACTAGCCTGGACTACATCATGAGTTCCAGTCCAGTGAGACTCTAGCTCAAACAACAAACAGTGAAAGATTGTGTACTGTCATCAGATAGCCCAGAAGTGCTTGCTGAAAGGGCTTTGGCCATCAGGGTGATCTGTATTATTCTAAACATTCATATGTCCATTAAAAAATAAATCAGCGGTTTGCAAAAACAAACAGGATTTATTTATAAACTACTCAAAGATATCCCAATAAAGAAGTAATGTAATTGGATCTGTATACACTAGGGCAATTTTAGTTACCACGCCAACAAAAATAGCCAAAACAGTATTAGCTTGGGCAGCTTGTTCGTACAAATGCACACGGCACAGACAGCAGGTAGATGTATGCATGTGTGCTCACACACACAGAGGCATGGACCAGTGAACAAATGATGGCATGCTAAAGATGCCAACCCTTGCTCAATGAATGTCATGGGATATTTTGTGTGAGCCCACATCACTTGTGGAACACTTTGTGTCTGGCCTGCGAATACCATGTGTAATGAGATTCGGAAGTTCAGTTAGTGGTGGAAACTTAAGCACACTTCTTTTGCAAGCAACTTGTGTATATCTCCATTCACATCTTTCTTAGCAGTGTGTGATTTCTGACATGACTATGCCAGGGGGCAAGGACTGAGAATGGAGACATATTTTAATGGTCAGGTTTCACCTTCTTTGGCCCAGCCTCTATAAAATCTTGCTGCTATATTGAGCCAAAGTACCCATCAATGTTCCTTTTATTGGCCATGCTTCATATATTGTGATGAGGTTATATGCATCCATAGAGGTTGTTAGGAAGAACTGAACACGCCACTGATGTGCACTGAAGGCAAGTTAATTGTGTAGATGCCACAAAACAGCATCCATGAGTAGAGCCCTCTGTCAGGAGTATTAATCTGCCTGGAATAAAAACTGCTAAACAGGCTTCTAACCAATAGCCTAAGGGAAAATCTGGTATTAATAAACCGATGGCCATGAATCAAACCACAACTATCTTTATGCACACAGCATCTGTAGCCGGTAAAACCGCTGATAGATGCTGGTCTGTAAACGTAATCCTTTGTCATATTGCTCACAGAATTTAAGCCAAATACAATCGTTGAAAGTGCACACGTCTCTACCATAATAGCAGCATCAGATATTTTCATTAACCAAGAAAACAAATTCTTTTGAGATCTGTCTGTCTACATTTGTATTTCATGCAAAATTTCTATTTGAAATGCCCAAGGGGGAATTGTCCAAGGTAATGTCTATTGTGCACACTTTAAATATATCCAAGCAGCTCCTGCATGATCCAGCTGCGTCGGAAATGAGCCCTTGTTTGTGTGACAGAATTGTGTGTGAAGATGAACAATAACAATGCTAAACAGTATGCCTTCCAACTTCATGTTTTCACTCCGTGTGATCAGTCAATATTTCCACCCCATACACTTCTACACACACACACACACACACACACACACACACACACACACACACACACACACACACTTATATACCTAGAGCTCTATGTACTTATTTTTCTCTGGAAAACAGGTTCTAGACAGGGAATGCCTCAAGTACAGTCTGACCCAGTAAATCTGTTCCCTTGTGATGTCTTCACAGAGCAGCTGACTGTCATTCTCTTCCATTTTCACAACAGTAACAAAACTCAAAGGCAAGTACAGAGACATGCAAGGCAAGAGATGCGTGTCGGAGTGAAAATGGCAATGTTGGGAACATGGGACAGCCTTATCACGAGTCGTCTAGATCATTTTGAACAGTCAATATCCCAAATTAATTTTTTTTCTAGAATGAGGGTATAGCTGTGTGAGCATGAGTATGAAAGGAGCAAGAGATGAAGCCTGGCCACCATGCAATTAGAAAAGTTTATTTTAAACAAGGAATCTGAAGACTTAATAGGAGTGACCTTGCGTAGTGCTCTTCCCCCACTTTCTAAGTCATAGAAAGCATGGGTGAAGACATATGGGAAAGCTGTCTGTTCTAGTCCCTTGGTTGCTCAATGTTCTTATTCGTTCGTTCGTTCGTTAGTTCATTTCCTTGTACTGAACAGCCGTTGGGTGTGCTGAGTTGGTTTAAGTGGTTGAGTTACTTACCCACAAGCACATACATTCTATATCTCTATATATGTAGATACACATTATTAATATAGATACTCTTATGTGTTTCTATACACCAGTCAACTCTTTACAGACCTTCAGTAGCAGACTGGGAGGGTGAGGAGAGCTACGCACTGGCCAGGATAACTTTATGAAGCATCAGGGTGAATAGGAAGCACACGTCCAAAGTGCTATTTCACCTCAGACACCTTCATAATCGAAGCAGGAGCCCTCCTTACTGGAAACTCACCAGGAAGGTTGCACTGTGAGACACTCTCATTGTCTTGATAGACAGTTATTTTGTGTAAATGTTTTTCCAGTCCGTGTCTTAACAATGGCTCAACTGTTAGCTATCCCAGCACTTCTAAATTATAGACTGGCTGCAGCTCACCAGGCCAGTGCACTCTTGAACTGTTAATGATAGAAATATCTTTAACCCCCAACAGAACCAACTAGAAATCGGAATGTCTTAAGATGAAGATAAAACCAAATCTATATATTTATACTTGAGTTTTGATGTTTGAAGTGCATTTCTGTGGTCAGAGGTATTCTACTTTTATGAACTATCTTAATCAATTCAACCAAAAGAGACAGTTGATAAGAAATGGATATATTCAGTGGTTCTGTTCTGCTTTATTCTTTGTCTGGAAATTCCATTTTATATCTGAATGTGTAGAGCACAGAATGTCATTTCATATGTTTATTCCTATAATGCATTCTTGCACTTACGTGATGCTACACTTAAAAATACTTTAGCTCTTTCTCTCTCTCTCTTTGCCCTAAATCAATAACTTTAATGCCTACTCCAAATAAGCTAAAATAGTTTTGATAATTTTCAGGCAAATGGCAAACTTTTGCCTTTTAGCAGTTAAAAACTTTCTGAAATATTTAAAAATCTTTTTTGACAGTGTATTAAAGTGAGTGGAAGTCTTTATCTAAAGGCCCCACTCAACTTTTCACGTGCTGAAAATATTACAGGCAAATTGAGGAGGCAGCTTATTGTAGAAACAAGAGACTTAAGTGAAGAGATCTCCAGAAAGAAAAAGATACTTTTTGTGAAGGAATGCAAATGGCCTACCCATTGAGTTCCTTACCTTATGGTTCCTTGTCACCCGTGGGGTGTGACAAAGGCCACTGTGAAACTTGAGAGCAATTGCAAACTTTCCAAAAGTAGGAAGCACATAGAAGCACATTTTTAAAAAGTATATTGAATTGCATTAATTTTACTATTACCATCCAAAAAATGAAAAAGATGCAAGGCCAAGTCACCTGTCCTGTAAAGTATTTAATGATCAACCAACTGACTTATCGATTGAATGGTAGGTAGTCCTTAAGTAGCTGATGATAAAATTTTAAACTAATCTAAGGGAAATTTTGAAATGCCCTTATTTGCTGGGCTGTGGTGGCACATGCCTTTAATCCCAGCCAGCATTCTGGAGGCAGAGGCAGGTGAATCTCTTGAGTTTGAGGCCAACCTGGTCTACGAAGCAAGCTCCAGGTTGCTGGTTGTGTTCAAGGCGATTGTGATATAGAAATGAACATCTTCCTACTATGTTTACTATCTGCATTTAATATATATATATATATATATATATATATATATATATATATATATATGTTTTTTTGAGACAGGGTTTTTCTGTGTAGTTTTGATGCCTGTCCTGGATCTCGCTCTGTAGACCAGGTTGGCCTCAAACTCACAGAGATCCTCCTGGCTCTGCCTCCCAAGATCCTCTCCCAATTAAAGGCGTGTGCCACTACTGCCTTGCTTTATTTAATATTTTTAAAAGGCTTGAGCATTGACGGTGACTGCAACCTTCTACGCATGGATTTTGGCCCTCGCTGTGGAGAGAAAAGTGGCTTTCTGGGGCTCTGCTGTTCTCTGGGAGGCAGCATTCGTGAGGTGCGGATGGAGTACTAGGACAGCACATGTCCACCAGAAGCTCCATCTCAAAATTTTTCCATTAGCACAGCCGAGGGCTTGATGCATTTCTCTCAGGTGGCATTTCTAAAAAGTCAAAATTTTAAAAATTGGAAAGGGGTCAAGGAATTTTGTAAATCAGTGCTTTCCCAAGGCCTTCCTGGGGAGCTGGGTTAGAATTTACCATGGGTCTTACATGCAGACCACAGACGCTCATTTCCCCAACTGGTGTGAGAGGGAAGGAGGAAGTTTGAGGATTTGACATGGTGGACATCAGGAGAGCTGGGTGTAGTGGTTCAGGGCTGACCTCAGTCTAGGATGTTCTGGGTGTCTCTGGTCTCCCTTCCCAATGTTGTGCCACTCAAACAGGGTTTCCATGTGTTTGCAAGATGAGGGTTACAGAGCTCCTCAGTGGCTCTGGACTCTCTGAATGAGAGTGACATCTGTCCATCTCTTTTAATACCCAGCCTCCCAGAAAGCCTCTAGCAAAAGTCTATTTTTTGTGTATGAGATGGGGATATGTATAGATATTATGAGACAAGATCTCACTCTATAGTTCAGGTTGGCCTTGAACTCACAGCAGCCGTCTCAACCACAAAGTGCCAAATTTTAATTCTCAAACTTTTTATTGCATTTTTGTGTATTTAATTTGTGTATATGTGCTTATTTATGTGGGTATGTGCATGTCACAGTGCACATGTAATGGTCAGAAAACAACTTTCAGAAGTGGGTTCTCTCCTTTCATCATACGGGCCCCAGGAATCAAATTCAGGGCTTCAGGCTAGATAAAAGATGCCTTTACCCACTAAGCCATATTGTTGGCCCACAAAACTCTTTTCTTTCTTATAGACTAGAAGTTGGTCCCAGAAAGTAGAATGGCTGTCATGGCTTTTACACAATTGAATCTCTCTTTAACGTCCAAAGAACTCTCACAAGTGGTTCCATTTCTAACATTATTTTTCTTGCCATTTTGCATATGAACTGAGCAAATGATCTCTGATGGGACTGACTATGTCTACCTGCCTGGATTTACGCAGCCTCAATTTTCCATCTAAGACTTGAAAATTAATCTTTTCACATGGATCTAACAATGTTCAGCTTCACCTTTCTAAGGAGCAAACTACATTCACATGGTGGCCCAGTCTGGAAGCCTCACATGAGCCACCTCAGAGTGGCTTTAGAAACACAGTCAATGGGAGTTTGTTTCTATGTCTATTCTAGCATTGAGCATGGCCATGGCTTATCTATGAAGAAACAAACTTAAAATTTTCTCAGAAGATCAGTTATCAGTTCTGTGTCTAGCTGACCCATTTCACTTCCAAAAAAAGAGAATATTTGAGGAAAAAGTTCTTGTTGGCACTGGCCTGAGGGACCCAGGGAGACATATAGTTAGTAAACATCTGTGTGAAAAGAGGCGAAAATGGTAATGAAAGAAATGGTGATGCTATATGATTTATGACCCAGAAGTCAGGCCGTGATGCAGAAGATGAGAAGCACCTCCACACGTTCTATAAGCTGGCATCTTAAAGTTCTCAAGATAATAAACACTTGTAACTATTTATATTAGGTGAGATTTAGTTATGTGGTTCCAGTGCTCAAACTTGGTGTCCTTTAGAGGAAGAGACCACCAGGCTGGGGCTTAATGTCAA
The DNA here is from genome assembly GCF_004664715.2 of Peromyscus leucopus. Lineage (NCBI taxonomy): Eukaryota > Metazoa > Chordata > Mammalia > Rodentia > Cricetidae > Peromyscus > Peromyscus leucopus. The sequence goes on along the minus strand of NC_051066.1, from coordinate 90,772,744 downwards.
GCTTCTTTGTGAGTCTCTTCATTTCTGTCAACATTTTAACAACGTGACCGAGTCATATGGTGGGGAAGACAGTATTAAAACCTGGTGTTTGCAGCTGGAGAGATGGCTCAGTTGTTAAGAGCATTGGTTGCTCTTCCAGAGAACCTGCGTTCTGTTCCCAGCACCCACTTGGTGACTAACAATTACCTGTAACTCCACTTCTAGAGGATCTGATGCATGCACTTCCAGAGGAGACTGCATGCACATGGTACACAAACATATCTGCAGAGAAAATACCCATACATATAAAAATGAATAAATAAATAAGAAAATAAACAAAAACACGGTGTTCAAAAATACTAATTGGGAAAAAATTAATAGTCCAAGTAATACAGATATTTAAGGCACAGGCAAAATTTACTTATTTAAAAATTCATATGGCGAAACACTCAGAACAAGGGAAGGTTAGGCTTGACTAAAAACCAATGTGACTCTTGGCTTCTCAAAGGACCCACAAGTGCTTTAGGAAAAACCTCTTTCTTTGAGAATGAATATATCGATTCATTCACTTGTATGTATAGTGAACTGCCACGCCTTTTGAAATACTATGGAATCAAGTTTTCTTTAGCAGTTCATGGTGACTTTTCTATGGTGATGTGGAGGGATTTGAGAGCCCAGTGCCTAGGATGACAGGGTGACAGGGAGAAGGGACTTACCACCGGGAAGTCTGGGGCCGAGTCCTTCCATTCCCACCCAAAGCTTCAGGCTCCTCATGCGTTTCATTTTTTCGGCCCATTTTTTTTTTTTCTAAGCCACCCGAGACCCTGATGCACCACTGTCCTTCATTGTCATTGACTGCTTTTCCTGAAAATGTCCTTGACTTGGCCTCTCATCTTAGTATCAGTTCAGAACTTACAACAAAGCCCGCTTTGCCCAGGAGATAAAATCATGAAGAGGCCTTACATTCTTTCACAGTGTACTTGTGAATAGTTATGTTGAAGAGGGAAGTAAAATCAGCTTTCGGCAGCCAACCTTTCACCATGGTTTTCTTGGAGGTCTTCCCCGTGCTCTTTGTGAACACCTAGTAAAATCTCCCGGAGGCGATGCCGGCTTTTCCTCTGCTTCAGGCTCTTGGTCCTCTCCCTGCGCGTCACACATGAGCTCTGTGGCCCGAAACCCACTAACCCTGTGCAAGGATTTTCTGATAGAATCTAGGGCTTGTCTTCTCTGGGAGTGTTCTCAGGCTGTAGTGTCAAAGTACTAGTGACAGCAGACCTGGGGGCAGAGGTGTGGACACACACGTATAAAGAACAAGCAACTGAACATGGAGCATGTGGGGCCCCTTGGACACGCAGACTTGCCCAAGGGAATCATCTATCCAGGCCATTTCTAGCTCTATTATTCTGAGTCTGTGAATTTCTCGACATCTGACAGATCGTTTTCATCTTCCTTAGAGAATCAGCTGGTAATGCCAAGAGCAGTGAAGGCCCAGACCTTCCTGACCTGTTTTGTACCTGAACATCATAGCCAAGGTTTACAGCTAGAATCCTTGACAGTATTTAACATGGCAACATACGTGAGCTGAGAATAAGCAGGGTGGTGACTTTCTGAGCAATGTGAGCCTGTAGTTACCCTAAAGCCCCTGGTTTAAGCTCTGGCGGTGGTAAAGAGAAGCTACTAGGCATGGCCAACACATAAAGGGGTACAATAGTCCTAGAGATCCTAGGACCAGTGTAGGGTTCCCGAGTCATTACAAAGAAAACTGAAATTGCTCTTATGCTCCTCTGTCTTGCTTTGCTTGCTCCTCCACACAAACACCACAGAGCGGGAAGCTTTCAAATGCTAGTGATGCTTTTCTCACCGTTTGGAGGACTGAGAAGTCTAAGGTCCTAGCACTGGCATGGTCAGTGTATTTCAGGAGCCCACTCCTGGTGATGCTGTCTCTCTCACATGGCAGGAGGGTAGGAAAGCTCTCACTAGTCTTAGGGATACAAATCCCATCTAGCCAACCGTTAAAGGCTGACTTTCGCACGCCTTTAATCCCAGCACTCGGGAGGCAGAGCCAGGCGGATCTCTGTGAGTTCGAGGCCAGCCTGGACTACCAAGTGAGTCCCAGGAAAGGCGCAAAGCTACATAAGAGAAACCCTGTCTGGAAAAACCAAAAAAAAAAAAAAAAAAAAAAAAAAAAAAAAAAAAAAAAAAGTAAAAAAGTCTGACTTTCTCACTCGCTCCCGTTGGTGATTGGGATTTTAGCACAGGAATTTGAGGGGGCAAAGACATTCAGCCTGTAGCATAGGCAACTACAGGAACACTATTCCAGGAAAGAATTTGGAAAGAGGAGAAGTTTCCCAAAGTTTCTTAGGGCACACTTCTTAGGGCAGGAAGAGCCTGATTGGCATTTGTGTGAGACTGGTCACAGCAGATGCCCGCTGATGTTCTGTGTGAGGTGACACTTTGACCTCTAAGTGGCATAAACTTTGCATTCTTTCATTTTGTTATTGATATTGTTTGTTTGTTTTTACATCTTCCATCCTTCTTTCATAAATGTCAAGGGAGTAAATTTAATGTGTGAAATTATATTGAAGCCTAAAATTATTAACTGTAAAACGGAAAATGTACCGAATGGTCTTTTTCTCAGACTGGAAGAACTGTTAGCCTTGTATGTGAGCAAAAGCAACACACACCAAGATTTCAGCTTCCTGAGATGTATTTTCAGGGTTGAGGGCCACACAGAGTCACTGGTCCATCAAGATGAGAGGGTGCAGGAGAGACAGTCTGTTCAGAGAGACTAATCAGGGAGCACCATTCCCCCTCGGAGCACACCCACTGCTGTGCCCAGCCACTCAAGGAAGCATCCCCCTGCGGATGTGCCAGCCCTCCAAGGGTACCTTTTTATGACATTTCCATATTTATTTTGTTAGGCACTGGAAGGACAGCTCAGAAAAAATAAAATAAAATCTTGCATTTGGTAATACTTGCTTCTAGCCCCTCCCCCCTTTTTTTTCTAGACAGGATTTCTCTGTGAAACAGCCCTGGCTGTCCTAGAACTCACTCTTTAGACCAGGCTGGCCTCAAACTCACAGAGATCTGCCTGCCTCTGTGAGTTCTTTAATCCCTCCCAAGTGCTGGGATTAGAGGTGTGCACCACCACCGTCCAGCTTCTAGCACTTCTGATAAATATGCATATTGAAAACAAACAAACACACACAAAAAAGCCAAATGAGTAAAATTCATTTGTCACTCTCAACAGACCCTCTTCCTCTGGGATGATGAAAATACTCTCCTTTCTTATGAAGGGCAAGGTAGGCAAAGTCATCCAGATGTGCCACCTAAGATCAATATTCATCTTCCCAGATGCCCACCCTCAGAGCACCGAGCAAGTATTACAAAAAGATGTTTCCTGGAGAACTACACTAATTGAAAAGTCTCCAAATGTTACCTTGTTTGTATGTTCATTTAGTCAACCAGTATTTAATGGGTTTTTTCCACTACAAGTAAATACTTCACTCAATGACAGGAAGATGTAAAGATAAGTGGGCACCAGAGCCTGCCCACAAAGAATTGAAACACACATGCAGGAGAAAACGTGTGGCTAGAGCAAAAACTTAAAAACAGAAAGCCAAAGGTGTCAGAGGGAACATAGGGGGACAGGAGGAAGTTGGAGGGAAGAAAGATTACTTCCAGCTGAGGGGATTAGTGGAGGGTCCAGGAGGTTGCAGATGGTACAGGGAGGGAAGACTTTGAGGGCCAGTGTGGGGCAGTAGGGTGCACGGGGCCAGTGAAGACACGGAAAATGTGGGAAGTGGTGATCAGCAGACATCCATAAAGCCTGAGATGGGGTGGTCCACTCAGCAGGAGATGATCCTGGGCCAGCGGGTCTGTTCAGTCTAGAGACAATCTTGGTTGAGGATGCTTGATAGGGCTGAGATGGAGGAGAGTTTGTACAAGAAGCTGCAGGGATATTGCTATGATTCTTTAGTGGTTGGTTTGGAAGCGTTTAATCAGGTTGATGGAAAGTCCAAATGATCCAGGAATGGAAATATTTGTAAGAGTTTTTTGTGCCAGCAAGATGGTTGTTTCTCAAAAGATGGAGAGTAAGCCATGAGGTGAGGTGGTGGTGCATGTCTTTAATCCAGCACTGGGGAGGCAGAGACAGGCAGATCTCTGTGAGTTCAAGGCCAGCCTGGTCTACAGAGTAAGTTCCAACACAATCAAGGCTACACAGAGAAAAAAAAAAGAGAGAGTATATTACTTGTGTTATGCATAGTAAATTTAAGAATTATTCAGATTCTAGTGGTAGCATAATTTTAAAAACATACTAGAAAATGTAACTTACATGTCAATTCTCTGATTCTATGAACTATTGGAATGGATAAGTATAGTTTAAAATAATGTAATGTATTAAATTTTAAATATTAAATCAACAGTATAGTACATGCTATTTATTCATATTGCCCAAATTGTAAAGGCTTTGGGGAGTATCTTCATTTTACCTTTGTGTGGGTACACTTGAGTGCCTGTGTGTGTGTGTGTGTGTGTGTGTATGTGTGTGTGTTGTGTGTTGTTGTTGTTGTTGATGATGATGATGATGATGATGATGTTGTACTAGAGACTATGCCCAGACTTATACAAGCTAGATGAGCACTGGCTTGGTGAACTGCATCCCCTACCAACCTCAGGAAGACCTGATTGAATCTACTTTAGGATAATGGGTAGAAATGGAGAGATGGGTACAAGAAGCGGTCATGAGGAAAAATTGGCAGAGCTTGGTAATCTAGGTGTGGTAAACGAGGAAGAGGGGGAGTAACCCAAAATGCTACTGTAGTGTGGGACCTTACTCTTGTCATGCTGGCCATTAAAAGAAATAAGAGGAATGGGTTGTGAGCAAATCAGAGTTTATTATGTAAGTGCTAAGAAGCTGAGGCTTTCTGAGACTTCTGAAATGTAGGACTGACATGTTGAAGGGCTGGAACAGGAGGGTCAGGATGGATCCCAGAGGTAATGTCTAGAGGTTTCATGTTGTGGGCCAGGAGCATAGAAAAGAGGGCTCAGATAGGTCCTTGGGAAAGCATAAATTCATGAATGATGAGAGACTCAAGAAGGTATCAGAAAACTAAGAAAAATTGAGATAAATACATATCCTGAGTCCGAGTCCAGGTATGATCTTGTTATTTACATAAGGTAATTTCTAAACAGATATCAAGGAAAAAGAAATGTATAGCCAACAGTTGTTGGGGTCTACAGGGAAGGTCAAGGGTCAAATGGGAGAAAATACCAATGCATTTGGTCATGAGGAAGTCATTGGTGACCTTTGGGTCTGTTGAGTCTCATTGAGTGACAAGGGCAGAAGCCAGATTGTAAGGAGGGAAGGGCTGAGGAGGGGGTCCGGAAGTGACCTCCTCTTTCAAGAGCTATGAAAATAGAGGATGCTAGCTGGCTAGGGAGATGGAAGAGTGCTGAGAAAACATTCTTCTGAAGATATCACACTCAAGCATAGGACTGAGTACGGAGAAAAGATGTACAGATGTAGAGCCTGGTGATTCAAGTCGGGAAGTCACGTTAGGGTGTGGAAGAGCCAAGAGGGGAGAATGAGGAAGTCAGAGGTACACCCTGGAAGTTGAATTGGCAAATGGAGGGTGAATGGGAAGAGGTGTAGTTAGATACACAGAAGAGAGAAAAGGAAGACTGACTGAAGTGATGAAGCCATCTGCAAGCCAGACAGGCCCGACTCTTCAAGGAAAGGAGGGAGGTTGGCAGTTTCTACTGGAGTAGATGGCACCAAGACTGAGAAAGAGGAGACCCATCCAGCCTCAGCAACAGCTCTTTGTCACAGACTCTGGAAGGCGATGGCTTCCTCCTGAACTTAGACTGGCCTCTGTGTCTGATTGATGGTAAGGAGAACTCCGTTCCTAATTGAGAGCCAAAGAAAGAACACATTTTCTGTTAGCTGACTTTGAGTGCCGTCAAGCAGCTAAGGCTGGCCTCAAACTCGCTGTTGATGGGTTTGTCATGACGTCACCTTCTGCTTCTTTCCCCTCCACAACCTATGTGCTGGGAGCACAGAAATGTACCAACACACCTAGATTGTTTTTAAAATCCTCTGTTTTTGGTTTGTGTATGAGATAATAGGTCTCACTATGAAATTTTGATACATGTGTATCATCAGAATTTGGTTCTTTTTCCACCTCCCCCACCTCGGTTGCTCTCTCTTGCCCACACCTTCCTCCTGCTGCTGGTCCTATCATTTTTGAGGGTTTGCTCTAGGGGTGTTCTACTAATTGAACAACTGAATGCCGAACAAAGTGTTGGCTTTGAGAGTCAGGTGACTGCCTTAGGTACCATACCAAATTCGCTCCTTTATTTTCTCCTGACATTTTGTATATGTCCTTGCTGAATAATGAGCATTTAAATACAACAAACAAACAAACAAACAAACAAATAAATAAATAACAAAACAAAAACAAGGGTACAACTTGTCTCCATGTGGGAGGTAGGAAGACAGTTGCTGTAGGAGTCAGATGGCTCTGGTCTGAGAACTCCTGACCTGCCAGTTGTGGGACATCATTTTCCCAAGCCTTTTTATTTTTTTACAGGCACACACACACACACACACACAAAAAAAAAAAAAAAAAAAATTTACAGTTTTTTTTTTTTTTTTTTCCAAAAGCAGCTTAAAAGTTGCCTCCTCATAGGATGACTAGGAGAACTAAATTAAACCCAGATGTTCAACACAGGACCAGGCACACAGTGGCTGCTCAATTGATGGGAACTGTATTCCACAGATAACTCTCAAATTCCACTTTGATGGGGTTTGATTTATCTTTTGAATGAATTCTGCATGTGTTTGGCTTGGTGAAGTATCTGCGTTGTGAGCGGGTTACTGTAAAGAAGGGGAAATCCTTAACATGTGTCTGAGGAAATGCAAACCTTGGCCCTGTTTTCTTAAAAGTGAAAACTTACCAGTTAGTAGAAGTTGCTCACAGTGGGCTGAGGTTTATGATTTTCTTACTTGGGGACATAGCACTGGTGTGCCCTTTCTTTCCACATTTGCTTGGCTCAATCCCTCCTGTACAAGAGGGATCCATTGATTGTTAATAGTTAGCATTGGTTTGCTGTGAGCAATTAAACCAGGCCTACATTGGCCTCTGACAATGTTGCCATGGTGACCATGTCTGGTTCCTCTCTAGATGCCCAGTGCCTGGCATACAGTAGACACTCTATATATGAAATAAGTGAACCAGTGAGCTGTCTGTGAGCAAGGTGCAAAGTGATAATCAAGTAAGATGGATATGTACAGGGAAAACACACACACACACACACAGAGAGAGAGAGAGAGAAAGAGAGAGAGAGAGAGAGAATTGCCACTCAAGCTCAGAGGGATTTATTTTTAGCTTAGCTCTATACAATCACTTTTAGAAAAATGAATGATTAGAGACATTTACGGTTCTGTCTGGTTTCTGCTTAAGGAAGAGGAAGCCAATGTGCTTAATGCCAGGAGCAGAATTCCAAGAAATCCCTAGAAACAACAGCAAAGCTCAGGTGTACTTGGATTTCTGAAATTTGGATCATTTCACTACATCCCAGAAGTAGGAAAAGAAACTACTTTCTTAGCCTTCCAGCCCTGGTTTCCTGGGTATGCTGAAGAGAGGCATGCCTACCTCACAGGGCACTCTCTTCTGTGGACGAGAGGTAATGAGTCGGTATAAGGAGGAAGCCCTGAGAGCATCCCTCAGGGTGAGAACCACTTAGTCTTTCTCCTGCCAAAAGGTTTGCCCTGGGTTTGAAATGGTGGACCACCTCTAACAAGATCAAATTGTAGATAAAATATAAAGAATTTTAAGTCAGCCATGAGAAGTCAGCGATACAAACATGTAACAAGAGCTGTATGGCAGGAGGAAGGCTTTTAGCTGACACTGAGTGTAGTAATATCTAGAGGGAATGAATCCAGAATGTCAGCAGAGAATCCCACTGATCAGACTGACATGGGTCCACCTGAGCTCCAACCTCCAAAGGAGACAATGGCAACCTGCAGCTGCTGTGAGGAAAATGGCCTGCCAGGAGAGGTTTCCCAAAGGCCCACAATGTTGGCAAGGGCACGAAGGAGCAGGGATGCTCAAATTGGAGCCATCATGAGGTACTTGTCGGGTCACCCTGTATAGGAAGGGGCGTGAGCTTGCTCTGGGATGTGTCAGAGAAAGGGATGAGGCTCAGTGGAGGTCAGGGTTGCAGGTTTCAGCTTGACCTCAGTCAGCACTGTTGCAGCACGAGTTAGTTATCTGAATGTGGAGTGAGCTGTCTGCTGAGGTGATGAGTTTTCCGTTCCTAGTGATCTGAAGCCAAGTACCTGGGTGCCACAGTACCCTGGCTTGTCTGTTTAGAGACAGGGCTCAAGAAGCAGCAAAGATTCTGGACCAGGTATCACACATAGACCCTCTTAACTCCTTTACTCTGGAATCTTCCATCTTTCCTAACACAGTTAGCAAAATGCCTATTCTGCCTGGCAAAAGGTAGAGGTGCTTTTCGGCTTAAAGGCAGACAATAAAACTTAACCCAGGCTGCCCCTGAGCTCCTCGGTGTAGTATGTTTATTTGCTTTATTCTGTTTTAAAGGAGCTGTTAGCTGACTTTCATTCTTAGCCTTAATCAGATTCTCTGATTAAGAATTCTTCAAACACACCACAAAGTAAGCAGTCTCTCCTCTCACATCTGGCAGTTTTTGTAAAAAGAGCAACATGCTCAAGGCAGGGCTCAAAATAGAACCTATATTTTCAACTTTTGAATCTCTGAGCTATCTCTGTGAGAGCCTCTCGCTCTGAACTTCCCAGTCGTGGTGGATATTCACTTTCCCAGCCCTCAGGCCTTCCCATTTAGACTGGCAGCTCTGTTTGGCTGTCTGGTTTTGGAAAGGTTAGGGGATGCAAGGGAAATCTCAGAGTGTGAATAGCCACAGGAGGCCAAAATGCAAAGATGTAACCCTAGGCTGATTTGATGTATGTTGTTCTTAGCTGACAAGACAATGGGGAAGAAAGCAGGCAGATGAGATTCTGCCCTAAGACCAGTCTGCCCTAGCTGGGCAACTAGCAATGGAAGCACAGGACAGTCAGGCCACCTGCCAGGGTTCCATGTGTTCTCCCATCAACGCAGCTTATTTACTGGTGGAAATTAAGGACATGCGATTTGATCAACTAGTTAGACAGAAATACAATATTTGCCTTTTGGAGAAAATCTTGTTAAAGTTTTACATGTTCTCTTCAGCTCCCTGACTTTGTTCTGGAGAAACTCATAATTAGGCTGAAGACTTCATATGCCAAGCAGGAGGCAGGATAAGAGAATCCAATCTGCAGCAAAGACTCATTTCCATTATTAGTTATCATAAGGGCAGATAAAAGAAGGGTGAAGGGGAATTGGGTCTTTGGTAGCTCTGTAGATTGTCACCAAGGGACATTGGCCTCCTGGCTGATGACGGTTCTGCATTCTTCTCTGTGGACACCCAGAGCTGTTGAAAAGAATTGAGATGCTTGTCAACAGAATGGAAAGCTGGACTCCATCAAAACAATTTTAGTCTGTGAGGCTAATGACCTTTCACAGCCATTTGTTTTAGTTTGGAACTAAATGAGAAAATTGCTTTAGATAACGGTGACTGGGTCTTCCTTTCCCAAGCATTTATCGGGAAAAGAAAAGTAGCACAATTATTAATCAGAACATTAAACACACACATACATACAACAAAAATACATGCATATATCCACATAGCCACACATACATACACATAAACACACATAGACACACACACACACATCATACTCATGCACATAGACAGGTCAAATTAGACACAGTGATTAACCACACCAGAGGTCTAAGGCCAGCTACGCTATCAAAAAAAAAAAAAAATTAACAAGAAGCATCATGTAAAATGAGAAAAATTCATACTTTTTTGTTCATAGTCACAGTAATAATAGTAGTAGTATGTTTGATAAAATATGACATTCCTAAATGCTCCTGCCTCCATTTTTTTGTTATTATTTTTTAAGAGCTGTAAATTGAGCTAGCTGATGAACAATCTCTAGGGATAGGCCAGGATCATCCTTATTTCCCGTTCAGTTTGTGAAGGGGAAGAAAATTAATGAAAGAAAATAGCATAATAGCTTTGCAAAATGAGTAAAAGGCTTAACAGAGTTCAAAGGTCAATTCATTTAAAAATCTTGATCACTAGTATTTTCTGTGAAGAGCAAATGAATTCTTAGCTTAGAAGTCTCAGAAATCTGCAAATAAAAACCATTAATAAAGACAAGACGTTTAAGGGGTGAAAGCCACACTGGATAAAGTAAAAATTAGATGGTTGTCATTTATCTAAGATTATTTCGATAAGCAGTCTGAAATGATGAACAATTAAAAATAAGTGCAGGGACATGGTGGTCCTTCAGTAAAGATCTGTGTGTGGGACTATATGAGATGGCTACTTGTTTAGGCAAAATTATCTATAGACTTTCCATAAACCAGCAGGTAATTTATAGACATCGCTGTATCGACAATTTCCCTTTGGCTGCACATTGGGGTGGAGAACAGAGGTGGTCACTGCATTGTCGTAGGGCAATGAAATGTCTGTAAGTTGTGATCTGCCGGCATGTAATAACTCGATCTGCTTCATGCAGACAAAATATATTAAAAGTATGGACGAGTGAAGTTTGTGCCCCAGGGAAAAGGCGAGATAATGCATTGAAATTGTTCAGAGGTAGTTAGATGCCTAATGGTCTAATATGTGAGCTATGTGAGGTCTGAGGTCTGGTTCTCATAAATTCTGGCTAGACTGATCCTGTAATTTCAAGCAAAGGATAAAAGCGTTAGCCAGAATCATCAGTGTTCAAGGTCCATGATGCTGGATATTATTCATAGAATGATGTTAAAAAGGAGATACACACTTTAAAAGGAACATTGCAAAATGTAATTGATGTTCTTGCATATATGCATGTTTGTGTTTGAAAATCACACACCTCCATGCACAGAACGAGCTGTTTAATGAAATAAATTAACTTGACATAGACATAAACCTTCACATCTTTGCCATAACAGGATAGGATTTCTGATAAAATAATGTAGTGCCTCAAAAACCACGTAGGATCTAATTATTTTGACTTCAAACTGACATATCTGTGTTAAAATTGGAGTAAAAAAATGTTTGTAATAAAAATTTACCATTGCACATGGAATAATTTAAAACCAATTTGGGTGGATTCACGAGTGATTAGAGGAAAAAGTTCCCAAGACATTTGGTAGCCTTATAAATGATTTCACAAACTATGTGAAGATTAGCCCGCCAATCACATGGGCGGAAGGAACTGAGTGGAAGAGGGTTCTGAAGAGCCGTGATAAGACTCCCCTTTATGCAATCTATTTCGTCGTGATGGCAGAAGTTTTGAGGTTTTCATGTGCAGTTTCTTTTCTTTTTATAACCAGCTCACTTGTGTTTGAGTCTGCAGTATATTTATACAGGTTTTCCTGCCAGAATCTTTGACAGTATTTTTAAATGCTTTCCCTCGCTGCCTAGGTTATAACCAAGCACCGCTCTTGTTAGGCTCCCCAAACTACACCACCCACACGCATATCGTGAATAAAGACGTGCATAGGGTTTTTCTTCTTCTTCTTCTCTTGTAAAACAAAGTGTTCAATCTAAAATTGCTTTGTTGGGACCCTGAAAAATCATCTCTACCCCACACACACCTTGTGTAAGAAAACACTTGCATTTGTCCATGGTGATGAGGCTATCATTTTAAATAGCTGTTCCAAACAGTCCATATTTACATACACAGTTGTGTAATGACATTGTCTTTATTAGTATTTCACTTGAAAGTTTTCCAGTGGGTCATAGTAGAATCTTAGCAGGAGATTCTTCTGAACTCACTGGAATGTGTTTGAAGATTCAGTTTTCAGTTGATTGAACAAGTTCTACTCTTAAGATGGCTGAAACACTTAACCCTAAGGATCTGCCTCTTGGAGCAGCACACAGACACAGCCATTTTCTAATAATGCTTATAAGACATAGACGTTGTCTGATAAGTACATAGGAAGTGATTTTCCTCATGGATAAAACAAATAAGATAACTTAAAGACAGAGGCGGTCGTTGAAATAATTGAATCTCATTGTTCTGTTTATATCTAACCTTTTGTTCAGAACAAACAGAACATGCTTTCATCCATTTACTACTCACCTTGAGGAAATACACTGGGAAATCTCTCTGCAGAGAAGAGCAAAAAGGAGGGTATCATGAGTCTCATTCCTTATTCTTACATGTTGATGTCCCAAGAGTGGACAAAAACATACTTTAAAAAAAAACAAAACAAATCAGGCGAGGGGTTGGGGGTGGGGTGGGTGGTACATGCCTTTAAATCCAGCACTTGGGAGGCAGAGGTAGGCGGATCTCTATTCCAGGCCAGCTAAGTCCACAGAGTGAGTTCCAGGCCAGGCCAGGGCTATACAGAGAAATCCTATCTGGAAAAACCAAAACACCCCAAACCTAACCTACCCCAAACAAACAAACAAAATGTGGACGTGGAAGTCGGCAAGTGTTTGTGGAAGTGAGAGGACAACTTGAGGGAGTCATCCTCTCCTTCCACCATGTGAGTTCAGAGACCCAGCTTGGGTGTTCAGACTTGGTGACAATCGCCTTTACCCACTGGGCTGTCTTGCTCTCCTAGTCCATTGTTTTTCAATGTATGTGTTATTTAAAGACTTGCATCCTAAACAACAAATTTTGTCTCATTTAAATAATTATATAATAAAGAAAGTTTCCAAAATTGAACTCTCCCAAGGCTTTCTCTCCTTACTATTAAGAAAACCCTAGCAACATCAAACTATGGTTTTGAGGGATGTTAATGTGTTTCGGTAGTCTTTGTTTCTGCTGGTGACCTTCTGCTGAGCATTTCTGGTGACTCCATAGCAATCTTCCACTACAGACGCTTTGTAAGGCTCAGTAGAGGAGTTGGTTTTCAACCTTGGATCATGTGCTTTGTCCATTAGGGCAACTTGTAGATTTAGCAGGAAGGGTAGAAGGACTGGAAATTCAGAATTAGTTTACATTTTCTATCCAAAGTTAGGTAATATGATTACCTTTTGATTATTTCAATTGTAAACATCTCAAGGCAAAACTCAGAATCTGTGCTAGAAAGCACAAGCAAATTCCTCCCACCACCACCCCTCTCCCCCTCTTCCTCCTCTTCCAAATCTTTTCCAGATTGTTTGCAAAATGAAATTATCTAATTTCACGAGTATTTGTTCTGAGAAAGTATTACACTTTCTGGTAAAAAGTATCCAGAAACCGTTTCAAGGCCTGATATCTTCAAGCAAGATCTTTTTTTGTCCATGAAATACTAACCTGGATTCAGTGGGAACAAGAACTTTCTGGGCCAAACATCCCAGAATATTTGTGTAAAATATCCAGGAAATCGACACCTTGAACTAGACTTAAGGTCCATGACTAAGGCCAGCCAGTTGAATTCTTGGATAACTTTGTTCCAAACCCCAGGTCAACGTGTAAAATATTGTGATTCAACAAAACAGAGAAAAACATAGTTTGAGATCCCTTTAGCAAACACTGTATGCTGATAATTGTCTTAATTGGTTATTTTTGTTCATAAATTTATACCCCCCCCAATCAAACTGCAGCAGGAATTTATTGAGGACATGTTAATATCCACCGAGGCACTGTTTCAAAATGTACATCTGCTTGCTTAATTATAATATTTCGGAACTTGTAACTCCTGCCACTATTAAATTTCGTTGTTTTTTTTTTTTTTTTTTTTTTTAAAGAAGACTTTAGGAATCAGTGCTGAATTATTAATTTGAACATTATGAACTCTTCATGTTCTAAGTATAGAGGAAGAAATGCTGAGCTAATTAGACTAATTAATCTAGTTGATTACAGTATATTTATTCGAGAAGAGTTAGTCAAGCAGACCCAAAAGTCTGAGGAATGAATCTTTGGTAAAGATTCTTCTTTTTACCAAATGTGCTGAAAGTGCAGCACATGAGGAGTTGGGGGCAGAAACAAGCTATTGGATCGGAGATTGACAGTTAGTGTGTGCTTGCATCCCTGGATAAGGAATCAAGCTTGATCAGCCTAAGCATTTGCATTTGAGCCTGCATTACGTCTCCGACACCCACAAAGTGTCTTAGGCTGCAGCATGTAAAAATTTTTACGTGGTAAAAACAAGCCCTGTCTGGGGCCGTTTATGTTCGTTTTCTTCAGAATCTTCCTCTCGCTGCCTTGTTTAAATGGTGTGAACTATGCCATGGCATGCAAGAAACAAGCTTTCTGCTAAATGACCCACTTACAAGAATATGAGTGACGTCAGAGTTCACAAAAATGGCATCCCTTTTTGACTTATGACAAGACCTACACTGAATACGTTTAACTTAAATGTAGTCACTGGCTCTATCCCAGGATAACAGAATAGGATGTGGAATGTGCCCAAACAAAATTCCTAAAGGTTTATGTTAAATTAAAGAGTATTCCTTTGAGTTTGTATTAAAAATTAAAAAAAAAATCTTGGTGATTTAATTGCAGAATTAAGAGAAGATACTGCTGTATGGAGCACTCAGCATGGGGGAATGGTACAGCATTTTGCTTTAGCCTAATACTTAGTAAACAAATCCCCCAAGCAGGAAACATGGTTAATTCTGTTTTCTCAAAGTGCCTAATGTGGTGTTGACATGCTCAAATGTTAAGTAATACATTTTACCATGAAGGGAAAGCTCCGTGCTTTCATGAGGTAGAGCTGAAGAATGGTGGTACATGGCCCCCAGTTCACAGAAAACAAAGAGGCATCGAATTCACATTCCTGTACTCATCCCTGCAAGAATCCAGGCAGTCTTGTGTTTAGCACATGTTGCATTTACATTTCCTGGATTGTCATGGCTTGCATCTCTCCTGAAGAACAGAGTTCGTCCAATAGTTCTCCACATGGGCCTGTTGTTTTCTAAAAAGTTCCCCTCCCTCTGGTGCTCACATCTCGTGTCATTATACTAAGACCATTGTATTTTTTGTGTCTTTAAAAAAAAAACACTATAATATTTTAAAACACCCAAATCGTATACTTTAAATGAGTTCCTTATACTTAATTATAATAAGTATATACTATATTTGCTAGAACACTGGCAAAGCAAACCTACAAACTGTTTGTGTAAGCTGCATGTTGACACAGGGCTTCTGATATCTTTCCTTTTCTCATTTGTTCTTCTGATAGGAAACAGTTAAGCCAAAATAATGATCTCAAACAAAAACAAATATACCAAAAAGAGAGACACTGAGATGCTTTAGGTAAATGACAGATACTACTCAAAGCTCAGATACTGAAAAGCATTTACTTGCTAGTGATTAATTTATTTCTACACTATCTCTGTTGACTGATTTGCTGTTTGACAAAGCTAAATTTTGTCCCACAGATTTCACAAAGTATAGACTTGTTTATTAACTTCCCTGGTGGATCTAAATTTTAATTCAAATGGCACCACAGTGGGAATGTGGGGAAAATGAGATTATCCTGTTTTCGAGTAGTCTGTAGCCTCCAGGGGGACATGAATAAGTAAATAAGCCTGTCATGGGGTTGTACCTACTATACCCCGTCAGATTTGCCATGGGGTGTTCACTAAATTCCTGCTAGCCACTGAACAGATGCCACTGAACCATCAACTGAACCGTACTATGAACACAGCCCTTCAAAAAGTCCGTGGTGACACTGGTACCATGAGGCCAGGAGAGAGCTGGAGTGGGGGGTTCCCTCAGTATAGTGAAGTCAATGGTGACTTCATTTCATTTCTACTTGGAAGAATTAAGGGGAAATTTTGATGGCTTGGGGCAAGCAAAGAAACCTCGGGCAAAAAAAAAAAAAAAATCATGCTTGGGTCATCACCATGGTACAGTGAAGGTTGACCCTGTATGGCTGGAAAGCCACTAGAGCTGTGATCGGAAACAGAAACTGGACGGAAGGTCCAGAGGGTAAACTCAGGAAGCCAGGTCTCCTTCGACAGTCCTTCCTAAGGCGCCAAGACAAATGAGTTTGTAGGTGGCGGTTCAGAGTAGACGACCATGGCAGTGCTGGCCAGAGACATGCTGGAGTGGAGGTGAAATGCCAGCCCATGTCTCTAGTCTTCGTTTCCCTCCATGCTGATGTGTTAACTCCTAATGCACACAATTCTGAAAGTGTTTGCTGGTCATCAAGGAGTAGTGAAGTGTGTCAGGCCCGCACGATAGCAAGACATCTGGTGGTGGCTCCAAGTCCGAAGGTAAAAGGATTAACTGAGGATAGCTTTACAGGAACCGTCTTCATAGTAACCGTAATTCTAAAGTCTACAGTGGAGCCTCGCTTTGGCTCTTGTTGAGTCCTGCAGCTTTTTTTTTTTAACTTTCTTAAAGCTTTCGCCTGTGTGTTACCTTAGTGTCTTGTTCCTTGAAGAAGGATAGGGTGACCCAGTCATTAAAAATTCATTGTATTTTGGTTTGTAAGAGATTGACCTCCTTAAGATGTGTTGGAAATCCTTCAATGAATACAGATTGTTCTGGGGACCTGCCAAAGCTTGAATAGCTCGTTTGAAGGGGCAGAAAAGAGTTACTGTCCTGTGGAGGGGTGTGGTTGGTGGCTGTTTTAAGATTTCCCACAGCAAACAGTTGTTTAGTGTGAATTTCTAGTTCTGCAAAACATTCCTTCCTCCTCCCTTCCTGCCTCCCTGTCCCTCCCTTGCTCCCTTCTTCCTTCCCTCCCTCCCTTTCTTCCTTCTTTATTTTCTTCCTTCTTTCCTTTCATTCTTATTCTCTCTCATCTTTCCTTCCTTCCTTCCTTCCTTCCTTCCTTCCTTCCTTCCTTCCTTCCTTCCTTCCTTCCTTCGTCAAGGTCTCACTATGTGGCCCCAGTTGGCCTGGAACTTGCAGATACGAGCCTGCCTCTGCCTCCCAAGAGCTGGGATTATAGGTGTGCACCCCACAGCCAGTCTCTTTTCCTTTTCTCTGCAAATTCACTATGTAATGACTTACGCAGTATGCCTTGGGGTAGTCAGCTCTGGGCCAAGACAAATTATTTTTCTCACAACTGTTATTTACTATACGAAAAGTCATAGCACTTGTCTGGGGATGATACTTGTAAGAATCACAATATTTCTGCTGTGTCTGAAAGGCGTTCCAAGCCAAATGACAAGACTGTCAGCTGACGGCCATTGTCAGGGAGCACATATTTGCAATATGACTAAGAAATTGATTAACTGGGGAGATTTATGTCGCTTTAGGTTCAAGCTTCCCTTCCCAGAAAGAATATATTATGACCTATTTGGAGGATAATAAATGTGTGACATTTTTAAAAGCTATTTTTACTGTATAATTCAAGGTAACACAGTACACAAACATATGTATATAGTTATTGATATGATCACTGCCATCAAGCAAAGTTTATCCATCACATAAGATTCCCTTCCTTCCATTTAGCTCCTTTAATTAATTAAT
The DNA here is from genome assembly GCF_004664715.2 of Peromyscus leucopus. NCBI lineage: Eukaryota > Metazoa > Chordata > Mammalia > Rodentia > Cricetidae > Peromyscus > Peromyscus leucopus. Next base: position 90,755,280 of record NC_051066.1, on the reverse strand, counting down.
TTGAATGCATTCATTTTTAGGGAATTTCCAACAATCAATCCTGGCTGTAATCCTTGTGTTCCACAGTAGACCTCTAGACTTCTGCATCTCTTATAACTGCAACGCTATCATTTTTTTAAGAGTTGAGAAGGGTATTCCACTAAGACAAGTGAGGATTTCTCAGATACAATATATTATTTATCAAAAAATGATACTGGATGAGGAGGTGGCTCTGTGGATAAAGTGTTTACTGTGCGAGCATTAAGATGGGAGTTTGGATCCCAGCCCTCCTGTAATGAGCAGTGCAGAGCTTACCTGTAATTCCAGCACTGGGAGTGGAGGCAGAGGAAGGAGAGCTGGATCCTGGGAGCTCATTGGCCAGCCAGCCTTGCTAAATCAGTACCCTCTTAGTGGAGACCCTCTCTCAAAAAAGTAAGGAAGAGAGCCCATTTTCCTTGCATTGTCTGTATTCACAAACACCTAGGGAGAACACCCTGCCTAGGAAATCAGAACACACATCAGTTATTTTAACAGAGGATTCAAGATAAATGATTGGTCCAAAGCATGTCAATAGCCTGCAAAATCAACACACAGAACAGCACAGAGAAACAAAGGCCTGTAGAAAGTTACTATCATCATTAGGGAGCAAAAGAGAGAGGCTGAGCTCAGCAGATTCTAGAGTTCAGAAGTGGAGCCTGGTAAAGTTGGGATGTAGTTGGCTCTGACGGTAACGCTCAGCTAGCGTTGGCACTGTTACCATGAGAACTGGGTCTCAGGTCCCTGAGGACTTTCATGTCACACTTATTCCTGATCGGTCAGTGAACAAGGTGAAGTGGATTCTGAGAATGCTGGGGGAAGCTGCAAACCAGGTTCAATTAGAGTTAGCTGGAATTTCCAGAGTGAGTTGCTACTACTGGAGCAATTTAGGGGGAACATTAGAAGCCTAGGAAGAACGAAGCTCTCCATGCTTCTCTTATGTATTGAACTTATTTATTTGTTTGTTTGTTTCTTTTTACACCCCAACCAAACTTTCCCCTTCTTCCCAGTCCCTCCCCTGGCTGATCTTACCCCATCTACTCCTCCACTGTTTCTCTTCAGATACAGGCAGACATCCCATGGACATCAGCCAGCCATGGTATCTCAAGTTGCAGTGAGACTAGGCACCTCCTCGTCTACACTGGATGAGGCAATCCGGTAGGAGGAATGGGTCCCCAAAACAGGCAACAGAGTCAGAGACATCACCTGCTCTCATTGTTAGGAGTCTCACAGGAAGACCAAGTTACACAATTGTCACATATATGCAGAGGGCCTAGGTCAAACCTATGCAGACTCTCCCTGGCTGTCAGTTCAGTCTCTGTGATCCCCTATGAGCCCAGGTTAGTTGGTTCTGTGGATTTTCTTGTGGCGCCATTAATACCACTAGGTCCTACAATCCTTCCTTCCTCTCTTCCACAGGATTCCCTGAACTCTGCCTAATGTTTGGATATGGGTCTCTGCATCTGTTTCCATCAGTTACTGGGTGAAGCCTCTCTTGGGCTAGGCACCAAGACCAATCTATAAGTATAGCAGAATATCATTAGCAATCATTTCATTGACTTTTTTGCCATTCATGTTTGGTGTCTTGAACTTCTGGAGAAGTCCCTGGTGGTAGTTTCTAAGTGGAAACCTATGGTAAAGGAGAAATGCACTTTGTGATAAATGCCCTAGTTTCAGGATCTTAGAGGACAATACGGAAGGGAGTTGGAAGCCAAAGAGACTTTGAATTAATAAGATCTATTGTGGGAACTGTAGCTGGTTATGGAAGGCTGGCTTGTATTAACTAGGAGAGGTTTGACACCCAGAAATGATATAAAAAAAATAAAACTCTGGCTTTTGCTAATGATTAACAAGACTTGACTATGTCCCAGATAAAATGATGAAAATCTGGAACAACAGAGACACTTAGCATGGATTTAACAAGCATTTAGTATGACTGCTCCTCGTCTCTCTCAGAATCCAGAAAAGATAATCGATAAAGGTCATAGTAGCATTAGAAATGAGTATTCATAGACTCTGAGAATAACCCTAATTGCATGGCATATCAAGCTTCAGCTCATAGTGTATTCCCTCCTCCATGCATAAGGAACCAGGATGGTGAGAGGTAAGAAGACACATTCAGCTCTGCCACCATCATCTGTGAATCCAGTGAACCAGGAACCGGGCCAACCAGAAATCTGAGTGGAAACCCCTGTCTAGTCCTTGAGAGCTGCTCTAGTAAATCATCATCTCCCCTACACCTTTCCATAACAACCAGATACTGAAATTCTTGGGCAGTTGATGAACATGGAAGGATGCTACAAGGATGCAGGTTCTCCTAACAGATGTAGTCCATCTGTTAGGAGAAGATATTATAAGCAGCAGAGCATGAATGGAAAAATACTGGCTGTACAGGCTATGATTTCAGTTTTAAGACCACTAAGGATAAGGTGAGCTATAGATTTGAAGCCCAGAAGATATAAGCAAGACCCTGTGTCATGACAACACAAGATCTTTGTAAAATGGCAGAAGTGTGGAATGAAAGGAAAGAGGGAGAGATAGAGAGAAAAGAAGGGACAAAGATATTGAGAGGAAGCAAGAAACACACAAGAAGTTAAAATATGTATGAAGAAGAATAAAAAACAGAAAAGCTCCTGTAGAGAATTAGAATGTGACAGAGGAGAGAAAGTGTGCATGACTCTCCTTCAGTGCAAAGAAGTCCAAAGAAAGACAGGAAGGAAGGAAGGAAGGAAGGAAGGAAGGAAGGAAGGAAGGAAGGAAGGAAGAAAGATGGAAGGAAGGATAGAAAAATGAGTGATGCCATGAACCTAGAGGAGAATGGAAAGCTGTTGAAGATGTGCTATATTTGTTTATGTTGTGGAACATTTGTTTAATGATGCAAAGATGTGTTACATTTGTTTATGTTGCATTTGTTTAACTCTGTGAATCTGTGTTACTTTGCCTGTCGAAAACACCTGATTGGTCTAATAAAGAGCTGAACAGCCAATAGCTAGGCATGAAAAAGAATAGGTGGGACTGGCAGGCAGAGAGAATAAATAGGAGGGGAAATCTGGGAAGAGAAGATCAGGGAGTGAGAAAAGAAGAAGAGAGGACATCAGAGCCCAGCCACACAGCTACACAGCAAGCCACAGAGTAAGAAGTAAAAAAAGGTATATAGAATAGAAAAAGATAAAAGCCCAGAGGTAAAAGGTAGATGGGATAATTTAAGTTAAGAAAAGCTGGCTAGAAACAAGCAATGCTAAGGCCAGGCATTCTTAAGAAAGAATAAGACTCCCTGTGATTTATTTGGGAGCTGGGTGGTAGGCCCCCCAAAAAGCAAAGAGTAAGAGTTAAAAAAAAAACTACAGAAGGCTAATTAATTATTAGTAATTAATTGGTAATAAAATAATTAGTGATTATGAATAATTATTTCTTGTTCTGTTCTGTTTCATTTTGTTTTTCAAGACAGGGTTTCTTTGTATAGCCTTGGCAGTTCTAAAACTTGCTCTGTAAATCAGGCTGGCCTTGAACTCAGATCTGCCTGCCTCTGCCTGAGTGCCGAGATTAAAAGTATGCACCACCACCACCACCTGTCGAGTAATTCATTATTCTTAAGAAAAACAAGTACAAATAAAGGAGTAGCTAAGGTGTGGGGGGGGGAGTAGAGAACTTCATAGTTTTCTTGGGTTGAAGTAAAATACAAGTCAATGGAATTAATTAAGAAGGGGCTAAAAGACAGATTAATAGTTATTTGATAGACTGACTAACTGAGAAAAGACTCATAAAATTGTAAGTGGAAAAAGAGACATCACAATAGACACTACAGAATCACTAGGATCAACAATTACCATGAATTAAATTACATGACAAAAAATTAGGTCATCTAGAAGAAATGAATGAATCCATACATACAAGCCATTGAAAATGAGTGCTGAAGAAAGAGAAACTAATAATCTATGACAAAATCAAAGTAGTAGCAACAGTAATTTTTAAAAAAAAAAAAAAAAAAGGAAGAAATCAAATCCAGGACTCAGGGTTTCCCTGATAAATTCTCCTAAATATTACATGAAGAATTCATACTGGTTCTAGTTTAATGTGTTTGAGCTCAAAGATGTCAAAATTTCCCCAGGGATCAAGCCAGATAGCCACACAAGGAGAAAGAATGATAGGCCAGTCAGTGTTCCCAATGATGGCAGAGCACAGTCCAGGAACAAAACAATGATAAGCCCAATCCACTGAGAAGGATTCCCACAGGAGTACACTGAGAAGGTTTCCCACAGGGCACACAGAGAAAGTTTCCCACAGGGCACACAGAGAAGGTTTCCCACAGGGCACACGGAGAAGGTTTCCCAAGGGGCAGGTGGGTCCACCCTGGAGAGCTGAGGCTCCATGTGGACCAGTGACTGTGATACATCAACATCAGCAGAGTGTAGGCTGAAAACCATTCATGCCTCAGCAGATAGATACAGACAAAGCATCCCTTCACAGTGATGGCTTCAATGAAGCCTTCAGCCTTATAGCAACATAACAAGTCCCATATATGACCAACACACGTACCAGCAAACCCAGCGTGAGAAACTGAAAATGCTCCCTCGAGCCCAGGAACAGGACATGGAGGGCAATGAAAGCAAAGCTGAGGAGAGTGTTTACCTCATCAAGCTGCAAACCCTTCACTCAGCAAAAGAAACAACACAGTGAGGAGACACCTGGAGAAAAGGAGGAAATAGCTGCCAGCTGTCTGTCGGGGAAGACATTTGTATCTGAAATATGTCAGGAACTCCAATAACTGACTATCAGTGAGACGTGTATTCAAATCTAATTGTTGGTAAAAGGACCTTTGTTTTCTGCAAAGAAGACACCAATAGTCAAGTTGTATGAAAAAAAATTCATGATGTCACTAATCTTCGAACCAAAACTTCAGTGGGCTGTCACTGCAAGCCTATTAGAATGTCCTTTACTGAAAAATAAGAAGAAAATAAGTGCAGGCAAGGTTGTGGGGCAAGCGGAAGTCAGCTCCACCTACCCATTAGCATCAGTCAAAGGTAACCATAGCGATGGTGCTGGCAAGGACCAGGCTTCTGATGGAGACTGCTGCAATACTGTAACCTTTCCAGAGAATTCAAGATATGTATGCACACACACATGCATGTGCACACATGTGGAGGCCAGAGGCTGACATCAAGTGTCTTTTTAGATTGAATAAAGAAGTGAGTATTGTGGTGGTATCGTGTTCCCCAAAATATTGTGTACCTTAATAAACTTATCTGGGGTCAGAGAACAGAAAAGCCACTAGTTAGGCAGTGATAGCACACGCCTTTAATCCTAGCATTCCAGAGGCAGAAATCCATCTGGGATCTCTGTGAGTTCAAGGCCACATTGGAAACAGCCAGGCATGGTGACTCACGCCTTTAATCCCAGAAAGTGAGCCTTTAATCTTAGGGAGTGATGGTAGAAAGCAGAAAGGTATATAAGGCATGAGGACCAGAAACTAGCAGCATTTAGCTGGTTAAGCATCTGGCTGGTTAAGCATTCAGGCTTTTAAGCAGCAGTTCAGTTGAGAGCCATTGGGATGAGGACACAGAAGCTTCCAGTCTGAGGAAGCAAGACCAGCTGAGAAGTTGGCAAGGTGAGATAGCTCTGGCTTGTTCTGTCTCTCTGATCTACCAGCATTGACCCCAATAACTCGCCTCAGGTTTGATTTTATTAATAAGAACTTTGAAGATTCATGCTACAGAGTATCAGTTACAATGCTGTTTATCTCAATTATAATACTGTGCACAGTCTTTCCATTTGGTGTATCCTTATTATGGAACATTATGCAGCCATCAAAAATGTAATGAGTACATATGTTTGTTGACATAGGAAAACGTTTGGACCATCTTTACAAAGCAGTTGGGGTAGTAGTTAATGCTACAGGTACAAAATGGTTGTAGATACAATTCAAACTTAAATGTGTATTAAAAAAAATCTTGAGGGGTAATACAAAATACCAGCTATGTGCATTTTGAGTAGGAAATTATTTGAAATGTTTTCACTTAGCTTTCCTAAGTTTTCTAAATGAACCTGCTTCGTGTGAGTAATTAGTGCATTTTCCTAATGATTCAAAATGAAATGATTTCCATAAGAAGCAAGAATTCAGTACAACACGTTTCAGTGTCTGCAACACAAATGCCAGTGTGGTGGAGCGATAGGCCACGGGCCCTGGAGCCAGGCGGGCTGGGATCCTCCTAGACTCTGCAACTCACAGCCGTGTGTGTTACCTCAGGCAGGTCATTTAGCATCTCCGATGCTGCATCTGTAAATTGCTTTGAGGATTAGCAAGCATGTAAATCTTCTCACCCCTTCTCCTGCACACACTTAGGCTCAGCCAAGGGTTAACCCCATTGTCACTGCTGTTGTCAAAGCCAAGGAAATTGGCCCAGAGATGAGAGACAGATTTGGCTTGCTTAGAAGAAATGTAGATCCTTACGAATGTTTTGTGTCTAGTGTTTCCTCTTTCACAGCATAGATTTGATCCATGCTTTCACCCACAGAAAACAGTGTACCACAATTCTGAAGGAGCAGCCCTCATGCCCTTCTGGGGGCAGGAGAGGCAGGTCCTTGACTTGCAGTGCTCAGCAGGAGATGTGCTAGGTAGCCGTTGCTCAGGAGAGGAGAGAAAGGTGGAGTTAGCTTCCTTGCTCCCTGGCCCTTCTGATTAGGCTTTTGACTCCAAAGGTTCTTCCCTGTGTGGCCTGGGCTCAGCTAGGCAAATTCTACCGCCAACCTCTCTCCACTCACTGACAGCTTGCTACGGCAAGAATTCTTTCCTTTAGTAGGACAATAATGTATGTGTTGATCTTATTCCTACGTAGGGATGAAGAACCTAGACTTAAGCAGGCCACATGAACGAAAAGAAAAGGGAGTTTAAATGTGAACTTAATTCCATACAAACTCAAGACCTGTGCTGTCTGGACACACAGCTTTTCTGCTTCCCATCCCTTCCAACCAGGAAGCTCCGTGTGTGTGTGTGTGTGTGTGTGTGTGTGTGTGTGTGTGTGTGTGTGTGTGAGAGAGAGAGAGAGAGAGAGAGAGAGAGAGAGAATTGGTGTCTCAGTCATTGCTGCCCATTTTATGGATTTTATTTAAACCCTCTAAACCATGCCCATGGCATGAGAAACATGGCTTTAATAAACTATAGGCAATACTTTGAAGAAGGGCGCTGTCCTCAACCGAGTCTGCTTTCTTAAATTGCACTATTGAGTGTGCTTTATGGCCTTTCTGCATTTCCTGTTTGCAGTGTGTGAAGGCAGGGCTTCAGATGCCCACCCTGTGCCCACAGCAGATAACCAACAAATGTTGATGGGAATGGCCTGGCTCCACTGAGTGTCCTTAAGGACACACACATGAAAATGATCACTTTCTAATCTGTGAATTTTCCAGCAGCGAATCTGTACCAATTCAGCCTTAAACTTTAGCTCCTGGCCCTGTATAGGTTTCTAGGCACAGAGATGCAATGCCCTGCTGGTGATGCGATACAGGATTCAGCGGCAGGTGCTCAGTTGCTTGTATGCATCAGCACATGCATAGGCTGCAGCTGTGCCTTCCAGCAGGTTCCATCACTTACAGTTACACGTGCCTTCTTTGAAATCACTTTGCAGGGGCTGGGAGGGGTGGTTCAGTCGGTAGAATGCTTGCATAAGGCTCCAACTTCCATCCCCATCATTGCATAAGCCAGGAATGCTGACACATGCCTTGAATCCCGGTATTGGGAGGTGGAGATGGGATGGTCAGACATTCAAGGTCATCTTCAGCTACATAGCTCAAGGCTGCATGAGAGCCTATCTCAATATAGATAGATGATAGATAGATAGATAGATAGATAGATAGATAGATAGATAGATAGATAGATAGATATAGATAGATAAAATTACATTGCCATGGTTTCTCTTTTAATTGTTATCTCCCTTGCTATTTCATATGAGGTCTGAATGGAAATTCCTTTATTTTTATAACTGACAAAGTTACATCTACTTACAGCTTGCAGCATAATGTTCTGAAATCCGTATACTTTGTGGGATGGTTAAACATGTCCCGCCTCTCCTGTGGGTTACTGTTTGTGGTGAGAACACTTAATATCTACCCTCTTGGCATCACTCATGGATACAATACACGACCATTACTGTAGTCACCGTGTTGTACAGCTGGTCTCTTGAATCTACTTCCACTGTCCATTTGCTGTTGACGTCATGTGACCTTGGACTCACCCTGGGCCTGGCTGTACCCATAAACATTGCCTCTTGTGTGCCACCCCAAAGCAACAATGAGCAGGAGGGGGAAAGAAACAAAACCAGACAAAACCAAAACCTGTCTGACTCTGAGCTCTGCGCCATGAGCTGAGTCTTTCCGCATGCACCTCCATGAGAAAGAAGAGGTGACTGGAATATTTCCTTAGCTCAGGGTGTCATCAAGCAAGCGAAAATGAATGCAGGAGGGTGTGTATATGTGTGCACGAGTGTGTAAGCCTGTGTGTGTGTGTCTGTGCTTATTCATGTGCCTATGTTTGTGCATGTCTGTGTGTGTGTGTGTGCGTGCATTTCTCTATGGGGGTATATGCTTGTGTGTCTGCCTATGAATGTGTGTGTGCCTATGTTTATGGGTACCTGTGTATGTGCGTATATGTGGGCACATGTATGCCTCTGTGTGTGTACACATGCCTGTGTAGGTATATATGCCTGGGGGGCTTGTGAATGAATGTCTGTGTCCGGGGGAGTGAATGCCTGTGTGTAGGGGTGTGCATGCCTCTGCGTGGGTGTGTGCATTCCTATGTGTGTGTATTCATATATCCAAGTGTGGGTGTGTGTATGGCTCTGTGTGTGCAGGCCTGTGTCTTTATAGCCAGCTGCCCATGGTAAACATTCTGTTTCTGTAAACAGCCACCTTCCCTTATGCAGCTTCATGATTTACTTTAAATAAGTTTAAAGAACACTGAAAGACAGACACGAGATTTAAAAAAAAAAAAAAAAAAAACAGCAAGAGGGAAGACAGCTGCTGGCCTTTGAGAGGAGCATGCACACCTGACTGATGCTGGGAAACTGCTCCTTCTCCTGAAGCTCACAGCATTCTTCACACCGGCCGATGCGTCCTGATGTACAGAGCACTTTTGTTTACATAAATAAAACACTAAAAAATGCTGCTGAGTTCTTCCACAGAGGAGGTGCGTACCTGTAGTGTGAGCTGGCGTTTTCATGCTGTTTTTATTCAAGGCAAAACATAAACCCGGGCAGGAAAACCAGAAAGTGATAAGTAGCATGGCTGCATTTTCCAAGAACATATGGTGGGTGTTTAAAATGAAGCGTGTCAGCTATTAATTCCCCAGGTGCCTGCCTTAGCCTTGATAATAAGGTTGCTCAGCTCAGGGATTTCCCATCTCTCGATATTCTGGTCCTTTGGAAAATATGAGAGCGCCTCGTCTCCCCTGAGCACACGTCAACAGAACATCTAAAAAGTGTTTGCTGTGATTGGCACTGGAAGGTTGGGAGAGCCTTTCTGATGGGCGTGGCCACTTTCTCGCTCCAGTTCCCCCTTCCCCAGAAAGCCAGAGTAAGGGAATATGGTTCTGTTCTTAACCCAATGAGGCATGTCCATGAGTTTATCAGGAGGAGACTGCTTCTCACATGCCTGTCTGCGCTTGATCTGGTGAGGGCCTCACATAGGCCAAAGCCACAAACTTCAAAACCCAGGAAGTGTCAGGCCAGGGGAGTGTCAGCTTTCCCTTCAATTTCAATGAGGTTAACTGCCTTCCATTTGGGAAACCACTTCTTTAGTGTCTGCTTTTCTCATTTAAATGTTTACATTGCATGTCAGAGCTCAGGGATAACTTAGGAATTGAGAGTGGACTCTTTGGAATATTGGTATTATATACACAAATGGCTTCAGTTTTAGAATATAAACAATTTGATTTTCAGAATATGACACTCCCACCCCCCCAAATAAAAGGGTACAAATGAGAGAGCTGACCTCATGGAGGTCAGTCTCTGTGGCTGGTTGAAATGTACAGGAAGTGAGAACAAAAAAATTCAGAAATCAAGTCTTAAAGATTTCAGTGTGATATTTGGCATCCTAAAGCAGAGTTCTAGATTTTGCTTTGACTTATGTGACATTTTCTGAATTTACAAAAATCATATTACACAGTGCTGAGCAATCTGACCAGAGTCCTTTTATTTGGAATTTTGGTCATAATTGAAATTTATAAAGTTGATATCAAATGTAGAAACTCTCTCACAATGTGAGGTTTGGGAAACACAGAGGAGAAAACTGAAGTGAAATTTTGTTGAATTAGGCATCTAATTCAGTCAGTAACATGCTTGCTGGCTGAGCATAGAGATAGGAGTTTGTTCCCAGAATCTACACACACGCACCCACACACTCAAACATACATGCATACACACGCGCGCGCGTGCGCGCGCGCACACACACACACACACACACACTCACACACACAGAGGCACTCACACACACAGAGGCACTCACACAGAGTTGCTCACACACACACACAAGCTGGCCCAATGATGGACACTTGTAATCCCAGTGGTGGGCAGGCAGACACCTTGGAGCATCAGACCAGGCAGATTCCTGGAGCCTGACCTTCAAGGCAAGCCCCAAGCTAGTGAGAGATCCTGGCTCAAAAACGTCGCGGACAGGGAGCTGGAGGGAGAGACGGCTCAGTGGTCAAGAGCATTTGCTGCTTGTTCAGAGACCCTGGGTTCAGTTCAAAGTACCCAGATAACCCACTATCTACATCTCCAGTTCCTACAGGATTCAGCATCCTCTTCTGACCTCCCCAAGCACCAGGCATGTACATGGTGCACATCCATATATACAGGCACATACTAACACAAATCAAATAAAAATAAATAAATCTGAAAAGCAAATAAACGCAAAGAAGGCAGTGCCTTAGTAACAACATCCAAGATTTATCTCTGGCCTCTACATGAATGCACACACATGAACATGCACAGACCCCAACACACACACACACACACACACACACACACTCTCTCTCTCTCTCTCTCTCTCTCTCTCTCTCTCTCTCTCACACACACACACACACACACAGAAGTACATATCAACACACATATACATGAAATGCACATATCAACACATACATATCAACTCACACATATCAACATTCATACACACACTAAATTCTGACATCCATTCAAGGACAAGACACCAATCTTCTTTAAATATCACAAGGTCAACTTGAGCAGCTGGAAGCTTACAGTCTTTTCAGATGAAAAATTTGCATTTTTTGACCAGTGGTGAGACATGGCGAGTGACTTCAGTTTGCTTGTTTGTGGTTTCCTGCTGCGGTTAGTTACACTTTCATTTATTCGATCATCACCCTGTCCTCCTCTTCATTTCTGAATGCTCACCAGGTACAAAGCACCAAGTCTAGCTCTTCATTGATAGTTATAGATTACAGTTCGTAGGGGGATTGGATAATTTCGAATAGATGGGAGCTTTGGATTTTATTATTCACAGTATTTCCAAATAAATCTTTCTGGACCCCTAAGAAGTTCTTAGAGTTAAATGAAATTTTCTTTACACCCCTCCTGCGTTTAAGAATACAGACCCCCTCCCCACATTTTTATATGAGGCAGCAGGAATGGTATATGACTCTTTGTTCCCAATGGAAGAGTGCCTTTGGACTATTGGGCCATGAGCTGCATGAGGTGCCAGCCTTGCACCAGAGAGGGGAAACCCTTGAACCACAGGCTTGGCTGCTGTACACAGCCCTGTGGCAGCATCCCAAAGCTCTGTGGAATCTTTATCCCATGATCTCCATGTAAATGTTCTGCCTGTATTAAGGGTGATCTTAAATTGGCATACCTAACCCTCCCAAGGATTTGCCAGGTAGGTAGTTATCCTATTTCAGAGATGGAGAAACTGGGGTTCAGAGAGGCATTGTGACTTCCTGCGGGTATACACAAGATGCACCTGCAAATTCAAATGAATTCTAGCACACCGGGAGATTTAAAGGACAGCCTTTAAACCAACCTATAAAAGAATTGTTTTCGTAGTTCTGAATAACAAAGACAGTCTCAACAGATGGGTAGATTTGTAGATGTGAGAAGCTGGTTTCAACATCAGACATCAGGGCATGACTTCACTGCTTTTAACCCACAGAATCAACATAATTCTAGACTGGGAGATGCTCAGCAGGTAAGGAGATGCCAGCAGCACAAGCCTGAGGCCCAGAGTTTGATCCGCAGAACCTATGTGGTAGCATGCCTCTACAGTCTCAGCCCTCCTACAGGGAGGCAGAATGGCTCTGAAATTCCAAGGTCAGTTAGCAGGGAGTACATAGAGCAGTGAGAAACAAACCAAAACAAAACAAAAATAAAACCAAGAAGACATATGACTCAGTGAGACAGAGGGAGGCAACCCACTTGTGAAAGTTGTCCTCTGTAGTGGCACATGCCCATAGCCACACATACAACACATACACAGACCCACACATCACACACTCATATCTCACATACACATAACACTAATGAATAAAATTAAATTTTAAAAAAGAATTAGCATGATTTTACAAATTCTCTACAACCAAGTCCTCAGAATTCTACTTTAGGAGACTTTTTAAGACCTAGTCACTTTAAGGTCACTGGGAAACGACAAGAAATGGCATGGTGCATAACAGCCCTGGAGCTCTTTGGGACCTAAAAACAACACATCATTGCAATGAAGGAGGGAAAATAAAAGCATTAAGATGACATAGGGCAGCTAGGTATAGTAATAACATACGCCTTTAATCCCAGCACTTGGGAGGCAGAAGCAGGCGGATTTCTGTGAGTTCGAGGCCAGCCTGGTCTACAGAGTGACTTCTAGGACAGCCAGAGCTATATAGTGAGAGGTTGTGTCAAAAACAAACAAACAAACAAAAATAAAAATACACAAAGAAAACAACAAAAAATGACACAAAGCTAAACAGTGGATTAAAAAGAAATCATAAAAATTACCGTCTCAACAGCAAATGCAGGTGGAGAGGTTAGACTCATCGGGGATATCCACCAATTGGTTACTTATTCCAAATGCAGGGGGAAAAAAGGTTAATCTGCTTCTGATTAGAAGTCCAGGAGGTGGGTTAAACCATCTAGGAGGCTTCACTGCTGGCCTGGCCTGGTTAAAGGCACACAGCCATCAGGAAGGGGCTTCTTAGGGGCTTTCTCTTCCCAATCTCATTTAGCTGTGAAATTTTCATGTGAACTAGATATATAGCTATGCAAAACAGACATACAAATCAAATGCTTACTGATAATAAATCATAAAGAAATGTATTTTAAAAACAAATTTGGGCATATGTATAACCTTACCATTTATTAAAGGTGAAAGCAAATTTGTGTACTAATGAGATAGATGTGACCGTTTTTCTGTGACGAATTCAGATGAAGAATTCAGAATGAAGATGTAGGGCATCTTCAGTGTTTTTCAGAGTTGATTGATATTTTGATTTTGCAATCATCAATCACGAGAATACCACTTTGCATAAATATGCAGTACAAAATGGTAGAACTGTGCATAGGCCATTTCAGAAGCTGTTGGGAAGTCTGTCCTAACTCCAAGCCAAAATTCATTTATTGACTTTTTTTTTTTTTTTAATGAAACTCAGGTCAGCAACACAAACAGCAATTTTTAGAACTGAATATGCTTAGACCTGTTGTGGTGGTACACGCCTTTAGTCCCAGCACACAGGAGGCAGAGGAAGGCAGATCTCTATCAGTTGGAGGCAGGCCTAGACTACACAGTGAGTTCCAGGACAGTAAGAGCTACATTAGAGAGATCTTGTTGGTTTGTTTGATTGTTTTAAAGGATCAGATACTCCAATACAATACACTCTAAAGACATGATAACTTGATACCCAGTGAAGAATGATAAGCAGACAAAGTTTAAAGCCTTTGTTTAAAACACAAAAACACCAAGGCCACAAGTCACTGGATGTAGTACAGAGGAGCACTGAGACACCGCAGGTTCAATTCACATTCGATTTTGAGTTAACTGTTGGTTACTGTGCACTCAGAAACATTTGACTCTTGCCAGAATTGTTGCATTTCCCACATTCAGTTACCCGGCCTTAAATGGAGTCACGACCCATGTTAGAAGCTGGAGTCCGGTCTGTGAGCTTCTGAGCCACCTGTTAAGGACACTTGGAGAAGCACGAGTACTCTTTGGAGGTCTGCCTTCACTGCTTTGGCTGATCCTCACCAACCACACTGAACAGGGTCATTCAGAGTTGTCGATGGAGCATGACTGTGTTCTTACTGCCTACTGAATTTGCTCCCTACTTCATTTCAGCCCTGGTGGAAGTGACTTGAGGCTGTCTTTGTGGACTTGCTTATGAACCCCAATTCCACCCTGATATGCTTTCACTCACTCCAGTGTTCTGGAAATCTTTGTCTATCTTCTACTGTGTGAGCCATGTTCTGTGCTCAGCACTGGCAAGGGGATGGTGGTTAAACAGAACACAGTGTCTCCTACCCTTGTGGTGCTTACAGTCTGGTATAGGAAAACCTGAGGCAAATGCCCAAAGGTGAAGCCTAAGGAGCTCTGAAGGTGTATATTACCAGGAAGTTAACCTAAGCTGAAAGGTTGCCACTGATGAACCAACAGTCTGGGGCAGGAAGACGGAGAGATGTGAGATGGGATGCAGGGGAGGAGGGTACAATAATATGTGCCAGAACAGGACGATGGCATTGTTCTGGAAATAAAAGAGCAAAATGAACCAGGAAAGGTGGTGGTCTTCGTGATGGAGCAAGAGGCCTCTGGGCACTCACCCAGCCATCTGGTATCCCAGGGTGGTGATTGTCACTTCCTTCTGCAGCTGGAAACAATAGGGAGCCACCGAAGCGTAGGCCGTAGAGAGGCTAGACTGACCACAGCATCCTCTGCAGTCATCCTTTTCCCTTCCGTGTCCAGAATGGGCTGAGGGGTGGGCCAAAGCATGCTCAAAGGAGCCCAGGCCTTTGCATACCTTCCCTCATAAGATCCATTCTCCACACGCTCATCATAATGTGATAATTATAACTTACATAAACTTTTCTAATACTACTGAAATGGTTTCTGGTTTTTCCAACTTTTATTGACAGCGTAATCCCTGTTTCTTCAGTGTTCATATGGATGTCACACTGTCTTTAGCATATCCCGTTGAGATGTGTAAGATTTAGCTGCTGCCCCTTTGCTCCTCAATGGGACATTTAGATAAGTTTTAACCCGGGACGACAGGACCTATGAAATGGTGTCCTATTCTTTTTCATTTGCAGTAATGGAAGGCAGGGTAGGAGGACACATTCTGTTACTTTGAACCCCAATTAGGTGAAAATCCCCCTTCACAAAGAATGGGAAGCCTCTGAAGTATTTGTATTAAGAGTAATGCATGTTGCTTAGGTTGTTAAAGAACTATTGATTTCTGACCCTTCCCTGGAATACTCAGCTTTCCTTTTTCGTCTTTTTACATAAATTGTGTATATTGTGTTCCCCTCAGGGAGAACTTAAAAGCACTTTGTGTCATGAAGGCTCCATTCTGGGATCTTATTACTTTGAGATGAATAAATGAAAGTCTCTCTGTCACTGGAACAGACCTATTTTTTTCCCCTATGAAACAGGAATACAAGTTAAACGAGGCTGAATTTGGCCCCAGAACTTCTGGAGTTCGAAGCCAGTTTCTTACGGCCAAATTTAGCTTCCAGCTTTCAGTTGATGAGGCGCGTTGGCATATAGGAAGTCTAATTTTTGTTCAGTGAGGCTTCTTAGATGTTAAGATAATTCTAGAACTTCTATTAGCAGATGTTGCCTAAGCCGGTCTTCAAGATGGGCTGCAAATTCTTGCTCAGAAAACAATGTACGTGAAAGGTTCTTCCCACCAGCCTTCTAGGCATGGGAAGAAACAGGACGACACCAAACATTTCAATATGTTACAGGAAATGAAAGATAGCAAACGGGTTTTTATTGTTCTGTTTCTTTTCTCTGATGCTAGCCAGAGGCCAGTAAGTCAACTTTATATCCCCATACCTCACGCCCCTGGCATTTGAATTTTAGCGACCTCCTTGGAAATTTCTGGTTTGATTCTGGTTTAGGCTTTTAGTTTTCTGTTGCTTGTTTTTTCTTATCATTTGGACACATAGGATGAGGAAATGGAAAGTTCTAAATGTTTCTTATCTATTTATCTGTTGATGAAAATGTTGCTTTAAACACATTTGATATTACTAATTAATTTAATCGCACATACTGTAGTTGCATTAGCACATTTTCTATTATCTGCTCTAATGTGATACTGTGCCCTCCCACAGCCACCTTAACTTAAAGCTTTAATTGCTTTTCCCCAAGCCTCAGCTCATGTTTGATTTATCTGATTTCCTTGTATAAAGATTCTCCAGTTTACGATGTGTACACAAGTCATTAAATTGGTGTTGGTGCTTCTGCGGTGAACTTGCCAACTGGCTACAGCAGACATCCCTTTATGAATTTATGGCGGGGTAATAAAGACAAGTGTCAGAAGCCCCTTGTCTATGAGGACATCACTTTCCCTGAGCTATGTCAGGGACAGTGAGGCTGACGCTTCCACCAATTTGTAGAGCAAAGGACAGTGCTGGCATTCAGAGTTTTCCAACTGTAGACAGTCTTTCCTACAGAATGCTGTGTGTGTGTGTGTGTGTGTGTGTGTAAGACAGAGGCAAAGATGGAGATAAAATGTTTACAATTTAAGATGCATCTGTATCGTAGTTGAGGATTTAACCAGGGGTTCATTTTCATAGGGATTGACATGTATCTAGTAACCACCAGGACTGTGGCAGTGACCTGGAATTCTTCAGTAACAGTCAGTCATAAGCTGTTTGAGGACAATGGCTCTTTATCATTCTCCTCTATCGGTATTTTATTTTGCAAAACATAAGCCAAGTAAGACAAAGATTGTTCTCCAGTACTAATCATAAGATGAATCTCACATCTTTTTAAAATTATTAGTTATTGAAAGATCTTCAAAGATCTATCAAAGATGATAGCCACGAGTTTAGTTTATTCAGGGAGCAGACCTAAATCTTCCTGACCCAGACCACAAATACACCCGCTGGAAACTCACTGTGTCCATGTGCTATCAACCCTGCTTCCTGGGCAGCTAGATGGCTCAGTTGCCTTTGTCCTTGTTACCTCTCATTAACATTGGAAGTCCAAACAGTTGGTTTTTAGTATTTAACATAGCACAAAAGACACATCTTGACTCCAATGGTCCTTGGCACCTGTACATTTTTAAATTATTTATTTATTCTTATTTTGTATGCATTGATGTTTTGCTTGCATGTATGTCTGCATGAAGGTGTCATATCCTCTGGAACTGGAGTTACAGACAGTTGTGCCATGTGGGCACTGGGATTTGAACCCAGGACCTCTGGAAGAGCAGACAGTACCCTTAACCGCTAAGCCATCTTGCCAGCCCCATGTACATTTGTTTTTATGTAGAGGATAATGTGCAAATAACCAAGGAATTAAGGTAAAATTAAAGGGCCCAGAAACAGGGAAGAGTAACTCAAATAAGGAAAATTCATTCCTGAGTTAGTAAGAAAGCATGGATGACCAGGGATGTGGGGAGAGGAAAGGAGGAAGGTACTCCAGATGGTGTTGAAGTTTGCGAAAGAGAGGAAAAGATTCTTTAATGTCATGTGGTTTTCAAACAGGCAAAAACAGGACTTTTTTTTTTTAACTGTGGATGACAGAGCAGACACACTGGGGGAGAGATAGTGAAACTCATTTTTATCCTCATCGCCCCCCACCCCCCAATTCTCACCCTTTCCGGGAGCTGTTTTCTTCACGTTGAGAAAATTCAGATAATTAAATGTAGTCGAGCCCAGGCTAAGAGAAGAAAATATACCGTGTGATGAGTAGGATTGTAGCCGATGAGGTCTTTAAAATATTTGTCAGCTTTTACAAATCAAAATGATGAAGGCCTTGTCGAAGAATCTTTAAATGCCTTAAGCAGGAAAAGTTAAAACAAGATGGGGAATTTTTCGAGGACCTGTGCTGTCTGACGTGACACATCCTTGTTGTTGGCTAGTTTGCATCTCACTGTGGAGAAAGAAGCAAAATAAGACATTTCTATTAGTCTTTAAGAATACCAGACATGCGTGCAATGAATTTCATTCATATTCACTCCCAACTCTCCCCAGATCCCCAACATGCCCCCTGCCAGCTTCCCTTCAAGAGGACGACTTTGGAGTATCAGCAGTCATCCACTCAGTGAGAGCCTCCACTCCAAAGTTAGGATCAAGCACATGGTAGAATACAGAGAGGCTTGGAGGAGAATCCGTTTCACTGAAGACCTTCCTCTTCTACCCCCCTATCCGCTGCGCAAGGCAGTACAGAACCTCTCCTCCATGGGTGAAATAAATGAAGCGTTGCCCTGATGTGAGACTTTTTTTTTTTTTTTGCCCAGACCAGTGGCTCTGTTTTAAATTAGAACAAACTGGATCCAACTATATCCATTCCTTTCCTCAAGAGATTCAGTCATCTCGAGGAGCATGAATCTCCTAGAAACTTTTCAGTGCTCCAGGGAGGTGTCACTTCAGACAGCACAGGCCTTTAAGAGACTCCAGTCACGCCCATCTGCATCCTCAAGCCCCTATCTTCATCTCAATATCCCTCCTCTTCTGCAGTTGTACATCTCTTAGCACAGCCTCTCAGCCTTTAAGGCTGAGGAGCTTCCTACATTAGCAGGAAACGGGTTGCTGTCGGCAGGACAGGCATGAGAGATTTATTTTCAATCTCACTTTCTAACCCCCAAGCTTATCAGACGTCCTTCTCAATATACCTGATTCTAACAGCAAAGAGAGTTCTTTACCAGTATCCAAAACAATAAAAACATCTTTAAAAAGTGTGTGTGTGTGTTGTGTGTGTGTGTGTGTGTGTGTGTGTGTGTACCTGCACCTGCATCCAGAGGCCAGGAGATCATCCTCAGGTGTTATTCCTATGAGCCCTCCACCTTGCTTTCTGACTTGGCCTGAAACTCACCCAGTATGCTAGGTGCACCAGCCTTGGGGATATGCCCGTCTGACTCCCCGGCATTGGGATTCTAAGTATTCAAGTCATGCCTGGCTTTCATGGGTTCTCATATTGGTTCAGCAAACAGTTTACAGATTGAACTATTTCCACAGACCACCGTATTTCTTTAGAAGGATAGGCATGCTGGTACATGGCTATAATCCCAGTACTTGGGGGCCAGAGACAGGAGGAGAAAAGGGTCCAAACCCAGATTTGGCTACACAGTCCGTTTGAAGCTAACATGACTACATGAGATCCCGCCTTTCCCCACCCCCCACTCCCAATGTAGATAGAAACAAAAAATAACTTCAAAATATTGGTCATGGAAGCTTGATTTGAAGAATAGTATGTTGATCAGATTGTTTTGATGTTCAGAAAAATAGCCACAGAAGTCTCAGTGGCATAACTCAATAAGAGATTTTTCTCTTTCAGTACCCAAAGTCAATAGTGAGTTCATTCTGCCTTTGGAGTTAGCTGCCCACCACCACATGCAAGCCAACAGATAAGGCATCTTCAGCCTGTGGCACCTTACCTAAACAAGAATCCCCAGGATGGCAGCTGAGGCCAGTGAGGCAGGGGCTCCATATCAGCTCCAAATCACACGTACCTCTCAATCATAGTCATTCGTCAACTGCTTAATTTGTGGGAAAGACATCCATAGGAGGACTGGGGACCATTGTCTTCCATGTGTATAGAAAAGAGGAGAGCCCAAAATAATGGGAAGCATTGGAAATACCTTCAAGGTGGCAGTGTGTTGATGGTGAGCATGGTGGGATTACATAGACAAAGGAGGAATGGGCTTTGGTTAGGATTTTATGTTTGTGATGCCGCGTCACAGTACGCTGCATTTGGAAATATCACTTGGGGCCAGATTGTGAAAACCCTTAGGATGAAGGCCAAGACTCTTTTATTGGTGACATGGAGACATGCATTTTTAGGGAAGAGTATGGATGATTCATCAGTGTCTTGAGGAGTTGCTAATGGTGATTACTGGAGCCCAGTTATACTCAGTTTAGCAGTATGAAGATTTTCTTCCAAATTAGCTAGTTATGAGTTGACAACGACATGCAGGTGTCCTTGAGAAAACGCAAAGGACATGACTAATTCATTTCTCCCCCTTCACACATCCCAGCTAAAGAACCTTTTAATACTCTAACTTTTTTCAACTAAAATCACTTTAAAGAACTTAACCGCTGATAGAAAAATAACAGGCTGAATAATCACATACCACAGAAAACATTTGCTTGTGATATTCGTGAGCATTTCAAATGTGCTAAACTATGTTAGGACCATAGGGCTGATGCAGAGAACTCCAGCTACGTGGCAGCGCAGTGGAAATGATGGATGGGTCTGGTTTATGACGATATTTGCCCACTATGAATAAATAAATAGCCACTATTTGTTATGCGATTAATTACTGTGTGTCAGGTGCCATGTCAGAGTCTAAGCCTTTTAGCATGACCCACAAGGCTCAGGGTGATCTGGTGCCAGCTACACTGTGGCCCCATCCTTCTTAGCCCTTGTCACACTCAAGCAGGACTCCGGGCTCTTTGCCATTGCTGCCTTGCAGCTGGCTCCGACTCCACTTGAGTCTGCTCAAATGTCACCTTCTCAAAACACTCTCCTTGGCCACCCTCTACAAAACAGCAGCATCCCCAGTCACTTTCTCAGTAGAATGCCTGTTTTTCTTCATAAAAGTTACTGACGCCATATAGACTATATATTCTCTATTTTTAGCTCGCTGCTTATGTCCCTCAGTGGAATCTCAGATCCGGAGGGTCAAGGATGCATGTCCTGGAATAGTGCCTGGCACTCAGGAGCTGCTCATTCAGCTAGTAAAGGGCTGGTTTATACTGCATCAGACACATGGAAAAGTCAAGTTTTAGAGTGAGCCAAGAGCTTCTTCAGTTCACAGATAGTCCACGCAGGTCTCCCTGATTTCAGAGCACCTGCCTTTAGACGTTGGCGCTTTACACCAAGTTCTAAGCAATTACAAGTTGATGGAAAGATTATTCCTTAAGAATACAGTTATCACGAGAGACATGGTGGCTCACACCTGAATTCCAGCATGTGGGAGACCAAGGAATGAGGACCACAGCTAACCTGGACTAGACAGTGAATTCTTGTCCAGCCTAGGCTAAGAGTGAGATCCTGTCTCAAAAACAAAGAAAACCGATTTTTTAAAAAATTAAGTCCAGAAATCAGATGTGAATGCTTTGAGCCATTCCTCGACACTAATTTTTTTCCTCAAGAATACGATAAATATTTTTGTCTAAAGACGTGACTACACTGCCCCTCCCCCCTCCTTGTGGAACTAATTGAGGGTGATCTTGAAAAGTGGATTTGCTCACATGGGCCAATGTTTCTCCTGTGGAGTGGGCTGCGTCCCAAAGAATTAGCCCTCCTCAAAATGAATTATTAACCCCAGTATCCTGGCCAAATTCCCACTTGGATAGCCTAGAAACTGTTCAAAACTTGGAATCTATTGAAATGAGCCTGGCTTGATTGCAGTCTCGGCATTAATCGTGATATAATAGAGTTTCTCTAGAGATAGATCTGTGCACATGTTATTCTAACACATTTAAGTTCACTTTCTCTCTCTCTTTTTTTTAAAAATGTTCATCCCCTCATAAGATATGGCCTGAATTTCTTTAAAAGTTTTCAGTAGTGTTTTTGGATTTTCCTACACGAACAACTGTTAAGTTCCTTTTTCCCATGGCTTGCCAACCCTTTTTCCCACTTGAATGACTAGTTAGTCGCCTGGTCATTAGCACAGCATGTTGCAGACATTAGCCACAGAAGCTTCCAGATTTCCAGCTCTCATGTGTAAGCGTTGCCTGGTTAGAAGCAAGGTGTGCTCAGTGGAATTTCTGTCATTGTCCAAGTTTCTTCAAGCTTATGTTCTAATGGGAGGTGCATATAATTTCTAAACTTAAGTTAAGTGACCTATTGGGGAAGCCGTTTGGGTTCCCATGAACATCCTGAAATTCCAGTTGTTAAATTCTTCAGCAGTTTTAGTCTTAGTTGAGTCCAGTTGCCATAGCAATGAGTAGGTGTGTCACAATGTCCTGAGCATTCTGGATAGAGAGGTATAGGATTACTCAAGCTATGAAATCTCTAAATCACTTTTCTTAGGTGGAATGCACTGGCTTAGGCTGGAGAGGTGGCTCGGAGGAAAAAACATTTGCCTCACAAGCACAGGGACCTGAGTTCAGATCCTTAGAAACCATGTAAAACTGGATGTGGTACACACATCTGTAATCCCAGTGATGCCTATGAAAACTTACAGAAGCACACACACACACACACACAGAGAGAGAGAGAGAGAGAGAGAGAGAGAGACAGAGAGAGAGACAGAAGAGAGAGAGACAGAGAGAGAGAGAGAGACAGAGAGAGAGATCCATTGTATTTTTTTATGGCAACTGTGATCACCATTATTTTGGTCTGACAATTGGCCTTGCTTGCCTTGAGTTGGCACAAAACTTCAGTGGCCTTGCATTTTGCTATAATGGGTAACATCAATAGATTATGTGTCCTGAACATTCATTGTAACCTACATTTACATTAGAAATAAGATTGAGGATTTTGCTAAAAAAAAAAAATATTTCTAGAAAATAGTTTGCACAGATTTTTGCAGCATAGAGAATGAGAAACTTAAATGTTTTCATTTAATTTTGGGCCACAAAGAAGTAGTAAGCTGTGACTGTTTCCTGCCTTCAGGTCTCTTCCTCTGTGGAGAGAGATGAGACAATGGAGAGGAGCTGTGTGCTCTCGGAGCCTCAGCAGCTAATATTAGAAAAGTGCCTGGGAAATGATAGTGGAGAGAGCTATAAATGCAGCTGTTAATGGATTTATGTGTCCATCTCCCTTCTTGCAATCTATTTCTACCAGTGTTTTCCAAAAACTTTCCCAGAATGCCACCTGAGTGTGACCTGATGACACAGAGCACATGTGTTTCCTGAGTTGCTTGAGCGTTTCCAAATAGTATCTACACTTTATATTCAACTGTTTATTTGCTAGGGTGTTAAATAATGGAAAGTCTTACTGCCTTGGGTGACCGTCATACACTTCTACCTATATTGTGATGAATTATGCAGGGGGTTTCTACCAGCTTTCACCACCTTTGTGTTCGTCAGTAAGAGTCTGGAAATATATTGTTCCTCCTGGAAAATCTATTTTGGGGGTTTTCAGTTATGTTAATAACCTGTTAGAGTATATACCTCTAAATCAGTAACACACAGACATTCCCTCATGCCTTGCCGCTGGTCTCTTGCCAGCTAGGTGGCTGTACCTACTAATGTGCAAATGTAAATAAATAACTTTGCTCAGATACCCTGTATGAAGGTATGCCTGCTTCAGCCTTAAGTAAAGCCCTGAAAAATACTCATTCTCTTATCAAAGATTTATCTAGCTCCTTTTACTTTCCAAGACTTCCCTCTATGTGGACACACAGTAGGACAGATATGGAAGCCCAAGCAATTGCTTCTAAATCCTCCATGAGGATGTTTCATTTGACATTTTCTATAAAATTTAGATTCCTTCCTTTAAAAAAAAAAAAAAGTCAGAAGAGTATTAGCCCCCTGGGGGGATGGGATACAGGGATTTATGGGCATGTCAGCTTAAAAGGGCTGGTGATGGTGAGGCGGCCCAATGGATTCAGGCATTCCCATGCAAGTCCAGCAACTTGTTTGATCCTTGGAACTCAGGTGAAGGAAGATGGAGAGAACAGTTTCTACCAAGTAGTCCTCTGACCTAGGCGTGCGCACACACCACCACCACCAC
The DNA here is from genome assembly GCF_004664715.2 of Peromyscus leucopus. Taxonomy (NCBI): domain Eukaryota; kingdom Metazoa; phylum Chordata; class Mammalia; order Rodentia; family Cricetidae; genus Peromyscus; species Peromyscus leucopus. Next base: position 90,731,433 of record NC_051066.1, on the reverse strand, counting down.
ATACATATACATGCACACATCACACACACGCACACACACCACACACACACCACACATACACCACACACACACCACACATACACACACCATATATACACACATACACACATGAACATACACACATACAAGTTGGCATGTGCACCCCTCCCACACTCACATAAATATCATTAGCACACACAATAACAATAAGCAAAATACTTATAATTTAAAAAGAACATTCTCATAACTCGCTTTAACAAATAACAATGTACTTGAATGATTTAACTTGAAGTTGAATATATTTACGTAACTCACAAGGAGAAGAGTATTTACTGGCAAGCTTTACAGTCACATGTAGTTGGTTTCCCAAAAGTCTGAGGAATTAAAGAATGCCCTATCTCCAGAAAAGAGTGTCATTCTATGGTTCCATAACACTGCCAATATTCTAGCCACTTAAGTGCCCACAGGAGGGAAGAGCATGGTCCTGCCTCAACTTGATATGCCATGTTTTGTTGACTCCCATGGGAAGCCTTACCCTTTCTGAGTAGTGGAGGAGGGATGAGTAGAAAAGAGGTTAGGGAAGAGAATGGGAGAAGAAAAGGGAGGGGAATTGTGGTTGATGTGTAAAATAAATTTTAAAAATTTCATAAGTTTTTTTTTTTTAAAAAAAAAAAATACCCACAGGAGACTGTATTTCCAACTTAAGGAAGATAAAGAGAGCATAACCAATCAACTGCCAAAAACCCAATATCAATATGTCCCTATACCACTCTAGACCCCCAGCCTGTTAAACACCTGGGCCAGGGGGCACAGCTGTCCTTCAGCATGTAATTATGCAAATATTATCACAATGGGATGTTCATGGGGTTACCCACCGTGGTAATAGTGTATTCTCCAACTACTTCCCGATTGGCTACCTAGGTGAGAAAAATAATGAAGACCATATAAAGTAGTGGTTTATACATTTCTACCCCAGTATTCTATGTGCGTTGTGTACTGTATAGAAACTTTACACTTCCAAATTCCTGAACTGAAAACCTCCTTTCTGTAGTTTCTGCCAGGTCAGACCTGATACTGGGTAGATAATGACTGCCAGGTGGAATTATCTAAGGGGGAAATTCACTAATAGAGTCTCCTGGATAGCCGCAATAGAACTCAGTCTTGCCATATATGGGAGGCAGACGTAGTTGGGATGTTGACCCTACCTACACTTTCAACCCCTAGGAGAAGTGTTATGTTCTCCTGTGTGTTCAAAACTGCCCAGGGAATTAAAGGAAGTCAAGCCTTCAGGTAGTGCGCTTCTGAGTTCTATCATGTGAGCTTCTGTAATGTCGGGTTCTGTTCTGTAATGTCACGTTCTAGGTTCTGTAATGTCAGGTTCTGGGTTCTGAAATGCCGGGTTCTAGGTTCTGTCATATTATCTGGGCATTTAAGATGATGTGCCCTATGATAAAATGTCCTCATTTAGAAAAAGCATAATGCTTCCTTGATATATACATATGAACAGTATTTTGAATTTGCTTAATGATTTTCTGGGGCTTATTTCCTGCCATGTGGTAATCCTTAAGTGTTTTGCTAACTCAGAGAACTCAACCTACTCAGCTTATGCTACACAAGGGTCTACTTCTATTACTCAAATAGAAGGGTTTAAATAATTCAGATATTTAAATATAATGTACATTATTGAATCAGTAACACACACATATCTCCTTTAATGAAAAATTATTGTCTATGGCCAAAGGACCTTTCTCTTGAAAGGTTAATGGTCTTTCAATGTTTTAGATATGAGTCAAGGCAAACTTTACCTGCTGTACACAGCAGGCATCAAATGCTAAAAGTCTCTTTCGATTATGCAGAAATGCCATGAATGGTGAATATACTATTTCACAGGCACCAACATCAGACCGCATACTCGATAACCAGAACACATGCTGCCTATACTAGCTAATGCCAATTGAACTCAACTATAATAAAGGTTGTTCTTTTCAAATCAGTTTTGTAGAAGCACCATTTCCAGAATTTCTAAAATCCTTGTAAGGAATATTTTCTTACAAGAATGGAATGATTTGTTTCTAAAAGTGTAAAGATATGCCACTCAGTTCTAATATTTAAATCCAGAGGAAGAAGAGGTAGCGATTTCTTTCTATACAATCTTACCATTTTAACTGAGGAAAAAATGCAACAAATTGTCATAGACGTATTTCAAAATGTTCCCCATTATTCCTCTCCTTTTAATTTTTAAATTCCAGTTGAATGCTGCAGGAGTGAGGGAGAATATGGAGGGACTGGGAGGTGAGCAGGATTGGGGTGCATGATATGAAATTCCCAAAGAATCAATAAAGAATTTTGTTATAAAAATGATGAGCAAATACAAACACAGAGAAATAATTAGGAGACAATTTTCTCTTGAACTCACTTTGGCTACCCAACCTGCAAGAAGTCTTTGAGTTAGTATTTTGTTATTGTTGTTCAATTAGGAAGAAAATAGCTATATACTAATATTTTGGTAAACTATAAACGTATTATTAAATCATCTTATTGTTTTGCCAAAAAACCCTTTTAACTTTTATATCTATATTTTCTTTTTTAATTATATTTTTATTTTATTTATTTATTGAGGAGAGCAAAGACACCCAATCAGAGATCAGAGTATAACCTATGGAAGTTGGTTCTCTCCCACCACATGGGTCCCATGGATCAAAGTCAGTTTGGCAAGCTTGGCAGTAAGGGCCTTCCCCTGCTGAGCCATCTCACTGGTCCCCATGTTTCCTTTTAGTTCATAAATGTCTAATTATTTTGGGTTTACTTAATGTAGCATTCAATCATGGTGCCAGAACTTCAATACTACCAAGCTCTTCCATATTTTAGTATTTGATCACTTTAATCTTGAATGAGTGAATGTTTAGTCTATAGATAACATACACACACACAGACACACACACACACACACACACACACACATACACGCATGCATTTTGCTTATTTGTGATACAGATTGGATAATTTATGTTTTTATATTTAATAACTAGAAGAAATATGCATAGGTATGATGAAAAGACATTTGAAAGTTATTCTGTCTAGTTGATGGGGTCTATCTACAACTCAGAAGCTCATAAACTAACTTTTCTTTTGTTCATCCTTCAGCAACACTTTATTTAAACCATCTGTATATGCTGTGACTTGGGTGAAATAGGAAGTGGACCCATGTATGGAGACTTGGCAGCACCTTACTTCGCTCCTGTCTTGAAGTAGTTAACTCTCACTATGCAGGCTGCTCTAAAAAGAGGAAGGAAAAACAAATTGATAAGATAAAACCCTGGGGAATTCCAAAACAAATACTGCTAACTGAACTTTTGGATGGCCCAGTTAGGCATTTTCTGGCTGTGGTTATCAGTCAGTGCCTTTATTTACTAGTGAATGCGTAACCAGGGCAAACACTAGGACCCTGTCTTTGTCTTGCCTTGTTGTGTTTGGGAGAATGACTGTTGGCGATATTTCTTAAATATTTAAGAAACCTTAAATGCTAAACGTATTAAAATGCAGGCTTAGAATTAACCAGGAAGAAAGTCAGTTTTTCAAACTCACTTTTTTTTTTTTTTTGAAAGAGTGTTCTTCTAAATAGATAGTTATAGCCAGACATTGGTTTTTATGCAAAAAGAAGCTTTTTAGAAAAGTAATTCTTCATCTTTTAACTGGGTTTCTAAATGATGGTGTCTTACACTTTGGGGGATGGGGGGGAGGGCTGTTTTGATGAACTTTTTAATGTAAGCTTGATCCTATTAAGAAAAGGTGTTTGGAGCATAGCACAGAGAGCTCTTGAGTCGAGAGTGGTAAAAAAAAAAAAAAAAAAAAAAAAAAAAAAGAAAGAAAAGAAAAGAAAAGAAAAGTTTGGAGCTGCAGAGGTGGCTCAGAGGTTAAGAGCAGTGGCTGCTCTTCCAGAGGTCCCAGGTTCAGTTCCCAGCACCAACATGGCAACTCACAACTGTTTGTAGCTCCAGTTCCAAGGGACCTGACACCCTCACACAGACATACATGTAGGTAAAAACACTAATGCACATAAAATAGATAGATAGATAGATAGATAGATAGATAGATAGATAGATAGGTAGATAGATAAATAAATTTTTTAAAGAAAGGGTATTTCCTTAAAGCTCCCCAATGGGAACCTGTTTCATAGTAAAATGTAAGAAATGGTCATTTACCATTGAGTTTCCTTTTTACTGTGGCTGCCCATCTAAGGAAGCTGAGTTTATATCCACATTCTTCTTGTTTTGTTTTTGTTTTTTTTTTTTTTTAAATGACGTTTCAACTTATCGGTCACCCCATCCTCTTATCCAGTACTCTGAGATGAGCAAAGAAGATTATAATCAAACAGTCCCAATGCTTACTCTACAGATAATAACATTTTTTGAAAAAAAAAAAGATAACATTGTTTAAATGACCCCTTCCTCTTCAAATCCTGTAAGCTTTCTCCTGTCAAGCTAGATCTTTGGTGGGGTTTTATGGAATGTCAAATGAAATTATTCATTATAGAGTTCATGCAGATAAAGCTGCAATAAGCAAACTGGGATTGTTCCATAGCTTTTAGTGTTTCTTGAGAATTCCTTGCTGTTTACTCCACGTTTGTTTTCAGCCAGACTTTTAAGTTACTGAAGGGATATTGTCCTGGGCTGATGGGTAATCCTCATTTCCTTCTCATTCAGGCTCAGGTGGCAATGTGTCTGGATCTGTTAAGGAAGAGCCGTATCTCATCATTGCATACCTATGTACCATATACTTAGGTTTGTGGTTGTGTCGAACAACTGAATCTGTTTACCAGAAAGCAATCAAACGTTAATGAAACCTCCCACGCCTGTGTGCTCTTCCTTGCTTCTCACTGTGTGATCTGAGCTCACCAGTGTTATCAGTCTTCTGTACGAAGGCTTACTCTGAGAGTGAGGGCTGAGTGTGGCTATCGGGTGGGGTGTACCCACGTAGGAAACTGCTCCTTCCTTCCTCTTTGGGGAGCCCCTCTCTTCACCCTTTCTCCTCATTTGCTCTCTAGCTTCTCAGCTTAGCTCACTGCCATTTCTCCAGTTTCAAGAAGTAGCATTTTTAAGATGCAAAGAATTCATGTGACTGTATTTTCAAACTTGATTAGTTTGACCCTGGTGTATTGGCTCCATCAACAGACCAGGGAATGGCCTAGATTCCGGAAGGAAAATTTGGCTAGCCAGTCCCTGCGTTCAAAGAGAAGTGAGTCTAATCTTAGAACGAGTAATCAAACACTGGTAGTATAGTGTGGCAAATGGGGAAAATTCAGGGAGGGTGTCTGTGTTACTAAGTAGCTAACAACAAAATCTGAACATTGGTATTTGTAATTCCTAAGTAGATATAAGATCTATAAAAAAAAAATGTTCTTTGGAGTTCTGTAATGTGAAATGTCTTCTTTCTGGGGGTAACAGGGGTGTCTTAAAAGAAGAGGTGCCAACTGGGCAAGCCACTGGGCAAGTGATTCTGCATCTCCAGCCTGGGTTTCATTAGGCATAAAATGAGAAGCTTGGATTAGATGGCCCCTGATGTCCTTTCCAGTTGAGTGTGTGAGTTTTTCGTTTGCAGTTCACTGGAAAAAATCTAAATAGCCTAAACCTGTTTTGAAATCTATTTCAACAAATGATCCATAAAATAAATAAGCACAAAATTCAATTTTTTGGAAAAGTGGTCTGGCTGTAGAACAGTGTGGCCCCATAAAATATTAATTCGATCACGGGGTAGAGATGTGAAATGATTGCTAAATGAGTCAAGGCCTTATTTGGGACTTGGGGTTCATTTAGTAAGATTGCCATTAGGCATGGAGGCCGTGTGACATGCATGGCCAAGCAGCTCATGGGAGCGTCCTAACAAATGTTAAATAAAAATTATCTTTCTCTAGCCCTACGAATATATTTCCATTATGTTCAAAATAAAACTCTACTGAGCTTTTAATTCTCTGTCAGTAGGAAAATAATATTTTTGCTGTGCTTAAAATTGAAATCTTCAGAAATGGCCCCTGTGGTGTTTTTCTGATACACGTTTGGCTTCCATTTTGGAGTTGTGAAGTAAAGTGTATGTCTGTGGTAGCTGACCATTGAAGAATCTCTTCTCTTCTACTAAATAAACCCTGTCTGAGCTGTTAGAAGATGATCCTGTAACAGACTTCCTTTCTTCCGTGATTCTAACCACCTTCTTCCTTTAGTCTTAACTTTAGGACCTTACATGATGTCTTTTCATTCTTTGCTTTTATGCTAAGCAAATACTCTTTCCGTGGATATTTATCTCCAGCTCTGCTTTGCCCTGGTTAGACTTGAACTTGGAATCCCCCTGCCTCAGCCTCCCAAGTACTTGGAATTACAGGCCTAAGCCCAGGCTCTCTCTGCTCTTTTCATCTTTTTTTTCACTTTTTTCTTTTTCTTTTCTTTTCTTTTTTTTTTTTTCCTTTTGGATGCCTCATGCTTGTTAGACAAATGCTCTACTGTTGAGGTTCATCACATTTGTTCTTTTGTGTTTTGTTGTGTGTGTGTGTGTGTGTGTGTGTGTGTGTGTGTGTGTGTGTTTTGAGACAGCGTATTGCTATGTAATCTAGGCTGGCCTTGAACTTGAAACCCTTTGCCTCCTTCTATCCTGCTGGAATTAAAAGCATGGGCCACCACATTTAGCTCTTTGTTCTCTGGCCTTTCCACTGTGCCTCCAAGACAACCAAATATTAATATTTTATGATCTAATCATTGTTAAAATCTCTTAAGCCTTTTCTCAATTTTAGAGGGTACAGTTGTTATAATTTAATCTATTTATCTCCATATAAACTTAAATGAAAACGAGTCTTCCATAAATAGCCACATTTCTTTCTCTCAAATATATATCTGGCATAAAAAATTTTAGAAACTACTCATTTGAATTTGAAGTTTGTGTTTCCATGACACCAAACATCTGGATGAAGATGGGAAAACTCAGATGTTTTCAAATACCCAGAGAGTGTGTTGTTAAAACAGTTAAATGACTGTCTGAACCTTTCCGTATTTATCTGGGGATTTATTCATTGTATACGAATAAATACAGCAGAGTCAGTCCTTTCTATCAAAAAAACAAAAACAAAAACCTCCCAAGTTCAGAAGGAATGCACTGGCTCACAAGTATGTATCGAAGACTTACTATATAGAAAGCTCTGTGCTAAGTGCTACCAAAGTTCAAGGTTAAATAAGACATGATTTTTCAGATTAGTGAAGGATGTTACCCAAGTGCATATATTTACATAAAGATGAGTAGAGGAAACACAAGAGGGAAGACAAAGGAGTTTGGAGAGAAATGATTACTTCCAGCTCTGGGCATGCCTCACTGTTTGTTTGGAAGGTTGGGGGTACCCGAACTGTGGAAACGATGGAGATGTCAGAATCACATAAATGTGAAATACACTTTCCCTCTGGAATTCAAGTCAAGTAACCCTGACTTAGTCTGATGATTGCAGTGGGCTCTGTTACTTCCTACTATCACAGCCTTTGGTTATTAGAAGGTCTTTGCAATTAAGTATTTCTCAGGTACTTTGTCTAGCAGATTTATATGCATGTCCCTTAAGAGTTTCCACTTGACACAAGAAACAGGCTGGTGCTTTCTGAGGTCATTGTATGGAAACAGCAACACAATTCTACCTTATGTTTTGTTTTTCCAACTTAAATAGAAAATCTTCACAATTCCACATTCATTGCACATCCAGAGTTCTATCTTTCTGATTTTGTGATGTTTTAATCAGCTGGAATCACAACTTGGACAAATGATTTCAAATCCTGAGCTGTCTGTTTTCTGCTGTGCTTGATAAAGCAGAATGATGGGCCTTGGTCCTCTCCTGATCCTTTTCCTTCTTCCTCTACCTCCTTATCTTGTGCCCTAAAACAAATACAAAATAAAATAAATGCTCACTTTTAGCTGGGTGGGGCGGGGGGTAGCAAACTAAGAAAAATCCACATCATCTGAATTGGGTTATGTGTGTTAGTTGTGACCAACTTATGCATCCAAACGACTGAAAGTGAAGGCAGGCCAGTTTTAGGTAAATTTACATCCAGGTATAAAAAAAAGTACCAGAAATCTGTTGTCTATAGGAGCATTCTTCCCAGTCAGGTTCCTTTTCCCCATTTGATGGCAACAAAGTTCATTTCCACACCAAGCACACACCCTACTCTGTAGGAGCCACAGTGAATGAAGAGATAGATGTTTGGCAGTCCCATGATACAATTCCTTAATCTAACTTGGATGACTTCCATGCAGACAGCATAGTTAACCATGCTGATTGGCTAAGCCAAGTCACTTTATCACAGCTTAGCATATTCCCAAGGTAAAAATCAAAGCACTGTTACCAAAGGAAGGGGCAAACTACACTTCGGTGGAAAATGTGAATGCTAGAATGAAAAAGTCTTCCATTAAGTGTAAGGATGACACCAGAAGGCCACAATACTGAGCCATACACTATGAAGAAGAAAGGCTCTACTATGGGGACTCCAGTTGTAAGCAGAAAGGAAGCCAACAATAATCAAACAGGCAACTGGAACTGAGCAGAGTGCAGAAGGCAAGAGGATTGCCATGGGTTCAAGGCGTGTGAGTTCTTTGTAGCCTGGCAACCTGAGCTAGGCTACAGAGTAAGACTGTCTCAAAAAAGCCAAAATGAAGGAAGGAAAAGAGAAAGGATGGAAGGGAGAGAGGAGAAAAAAGAAGAAGAAGGAAGGAAGGAAGGAAGGAAGGAAGGAAGGAAGGAAGGAAGGAAGGAAGGAGAGCTGCTCCAGCTGCTGCTTAGCAAAAGGAGCAGTAGGTTTTATTGATTTTTTTCTGGGGTGGGCTGAACTTCTCTAATTGTCAATTAGTCATGGGCACAGTTTCAAAGATGTTCTTCCGTGTATAAACATGCTGGCCTTGTACTTGGTGGACTAAAGGGCAGTCAGCCTCACTCAGGAACTGCTGAGTTATTCTGGTGTCATCATTTTGTGTAAATGTCCTATCCTTGTGGTTTAGACCAGGTCTCATGACAAGGCCCTGAACTCCAAGTGCTTGCTGACAAAGAAAGCCCCAGGTAGGGCAGAAGAAATGCATGCCAGTTCCAATGAGCAATCGGTGAAGTTAGCCCTGCATGAAACAGTTCTCCAATGATCAGCATGTCTACATTCAAGCTCAGTGTAGAATGACCCAAAGGGGAAGCAGCGAAGATGACAGACACGACATAAAGACAGAGAGGCCCAGCCTTTGATCCCATTCAGTCACCTATCAGGAGGAGTCAGGATTTGGCAAAAATGATCTTCAAATTTCCACAAAATAGGTTATGCAACTGTTATCACAGCCATTCGTTAGAGCGAGCTAGCAAGAGGCGAGGAATGTAGCCTCAGCCCTGTGATCTCCAAAATTAGTATGTGTGTATGTGTGTGTGTGTGTGTGTGTGTGTATGTGTGTGTGTATGTGTGTGTGTGTGTGTTTAAGTCCAGTGAGAACAAATACTGTGATTTTGATCCATAGGTTTGTCTTACATCAGAATTGATTCTGGGGAGAAAGGGGGAAGAGAATTAGAATTAACCATCAAAAACTGTGTTATTATGCTTGCTCAGATGCTTGCTGTCTCAGGTACAGCTCTTGGAGCCCCACTATCTCACCACCCAGGCTTAGATCTCGAGCCCAGTCATATGTAAGAGGAAAAAGAACCACTGACAAAACTCAGAAGAGAACAAACGGTTGGGCTGGCCATTCCTGCTGCAAAGACAGAGCAGCAAAGAGACACAGCCAGGCGCCGTAGTGCGGCGGGCTTTTCGTCCCAGCACTCAGGAGGCAGAGGCAGGCAGGCAGGACTCTTGAAGGTGGAGGCCAGCCTGGTCTACCCAGCAAGTTCCAAGTTAGCCAGAGCTACATAGTGAAACCCTGTTTCTAAAAGTAAAAAAGCAGTGAGAGAGTAGAAGAGAAATACAAAAGAGAGAAAAAAAAAAACAACACATAAAGCTTTCTTGTTAGGGAGTTACACCAAGGAGACATGTAAATAAGACAGGGCAACGAAGATGTAAAATTGTAAGTATCGAGTAAATTTCTTTGGAAATTTCGTGGAGGAAGATAATACCTTGAGAAACAAAGATGGGGGGGCTTTAAAATGTCTTTTGTGTTGTTATTTTATGTTTCATCTTTAAAACTGATAAAAAAAAAAAAAAAAGTTCATTCTCTTCATGGTATAGGAATTGTTGTCCACATAAGAAAAAGTTGATAGATTAATGACAATTGGCTCAATTTGACCTTTTATTAGAAGATGCATTTATTTACGCAAGGGATAAGTCCTTTGTACCCAGTGAGTATGGTCCTAGATCGCTAAATGATATCCTACCAAAGCAGTTTCTTTGTCCACATTGGGGAAGTTACTTTGAGGGTTTCATATGTAACTAACATAAACAAAATCAAGATCATATCGGTGGAGAGATACCTCAGAAGCTAAGAGCACATACTGCTCTTTCAGAGGACCTGAGTTTGGTCCCCACCATCCACATTCAGCAGCTTACAACTCTAAGTAACTCTAGATTTAAGGAGAATCTAATGCCTCTGGCTTCCAAGAGCAAGAACAACTGAACTCACGTGCACAGACGCTCCTACACACACACACACACACACACACACACACACACACACAATTTAAAATGAAATCTTAAAGAAAGAACAGACATGCATAAGAAAGATGATTTAAAAAAAAAAAAAACAAAGCAACCTGGGTTAACTCTGTAAAGTGAATATGTGAGGGAAGAGGTGGGGGTGGGTCATTGTCCCCATGGAAACAGGAATTCATGTCATCTAACATCCTTCACAGTAAGTAGCTTAACCATTTTTCTGTTGCATTATATCATTACACAAAGTAATTTGACAAATTATGTAGCCTTGGCTGACCTGGAACTCCCAAACTAGCCCCGGTTGGCCTTGAAACTCACAGATATCAGCCTGCATGTGCCTTCCTAGTGCTAGGATTAAAGAAGTGAACCACCACGTTCCCACCCAACCCCAACCACCCCATTCTCCCCACTGCTGGCTTAGGGGAAAAAAAAAAAAAACATTTCATTCAACTTCAATTCAATTGGTAGATGTTTAGGTGACTTACAGTGTTTTGAACTTGCAAATAGACAACTCTCTTTTTACTTCATCGTGCATTTCTGGCTTGTGGGTGATTTGAAATATCACTTAAAATTTTACAGCATCAGCATAAATCTTTGCAACACAGAATGAATTTCATGATCAATTAGTTCTAGTTTGGACATTATTGGAGAAGGACTAGTCACAAATGATCATTATTAAGTGCTTTTTCACCCAAATGTCTCAGGGATGTAATGGAAAGATGTAGCTCCTCTGCTTCCATGCACTTGATCTACAAAGCACCACGTACTTGGTCTACCCTATGAAGAAGGAGGGGAGGTCTGTTGTGGCTTGACTAAAGAGACATCTTGCTTTCAAGTGGATTTGTACATGAGATGCAATTAAAGAACATTTTCTATCTTTATTGAATCATGAGATATGCATGTCTTTTTCACTTGTCCAACCTTTGTTAGTTGATATTTCAAGTAAAAGGACCTTTAAGGATGTGCTGTTATTCACTGGTGGCCTTGGGACTATTTTGAGATGTAAAAATCCTTAACCTTTAGTGCTTTATTGATGATGCACTCATCATCAATGCTATTGTGTGACAACATGTGCTCTTAGGAAGAAGCCCAGCGAACTCTGGGCCACTGGACCCAAGTGAGTTGGCCCCCAACAGTGAACAGTCAAAACTATAGCTTTAGGCCAAGAACATGGAGATTGACTACAAATTATTGCTTGTGGTCCACTTCCAGTTTCCAAGTGCAAACATACCAAAGTTTATTTTAAATTTGAGCCAGTCAGACATTTAGTAATATACATCAAAGAAGGAGTGAAGGCTTCCCCTGTTTATTATTTCAACATGATGTCTGTCCCAATAAAGCGTGCACACGATAGATCATGGAGGAGAAGTCCTTCAGTTCCGTGGTTTGCCCTTAAATCTGAACATATACTTGTAAATTAATCCAAAACACATTGTCACGTTCCAATCCCTTTGAAAGCTGATTGTTCTCAATCACTCTTTTAATTTTAGAAATCCAGTGGCCGACTGCCAGGTCACTTACAGATCAGCAGTCCACCCCATGCATAAAAGGGGTGTGAATCTGGAGTGCTCAAAACCCACAGGATGGCACTCAAAGAACTTTAAACTTATTCTAGTCTTCCATATTAATTAAAAAAAAAAAGCCATCTGTGCAAGGTGAATTTTGGTAAGGTACCAATGTTTTTAATGATTCTGGATGGAATTTGAAACTGCTTATGAAATAGAGAAAGTATAGCAAGGGATTCCCAAGATAAAATGCACTGTTTATAAAATTCTGCAGTCATTTGACTACATTTTTAATAAAACACTAGAAAGCATTCTTGTTATTCAATCAGAATTTACAATCAAACTTGAAGGAATTGGCTCTGTAGCAATCTAGTAACATCCACTTTCTACTTTTCTCCTAAACTACCTTTGTTCATCTAAACTCTGTCTGTCTCTCTCTCTCTCTCTCTCTCTCTCTCTCTCTCTCTCTCTCTCTCTGTCTGTCTCTGTCTCTCTCTCTCTCTCTCACACACACACATTTGTCAGAACTTTTTTGGACAAATGCAGAAAGCAACACATGTACATGGCACATGATGAGGAGAGAGAGAGAGAGAGAGAGAGAGAGAGAGAGAGAGAGAGAGAGAGAGAGAGGAAGAGAGAGAGAGAGACACAGAGACAGACAGAGACAGAGGGGGGCTGAATAAAGCAGCAGCACACTGAGGCACATTGTATTTCTAGCCCTTTTCTATACATTTGGAGGAATGCCTCTTCATTTTCATTTTGATTCTTGCTATTTGCACAATTTCTCCCCCTGGGCTGACAACCTATAAACGTAGGCTTTCAATAATCAGAGTGGCAGAAACTCAAAAGAGGACCACTGCCTTGAATTTGGCCAGGAAATGCCTTGACAAGAAGGATTTTTTTTAAAATTGTCATTTGCTCCCCAACCAGTGCGTTCAGTCAATTAAGATTTGGACTGAGGGCCTCCTCCAGTTTGAAGGCCCCTCCGAGTCTGTGATGAACAATCCGTGTTTGTGAGTCATTCGTTTTCTCCATTACCAAAAGGAGAATAGAGGACAATTGCATTGTTTGGACGAATCGGGGTGTTGGGAGGAGTATTTGTCACTAGGCAGAGTGCAGCACCTGACAGGCAGCGATTGATGGCCAGGAATGAGTGTGAGTGGCCGAAGCAGCCTCGTAGGATGCAAATTACTGACTGTGGATTCCAATTTACCCTGTTCATTTTTCTTGCCTGTGCTGAAGACCATTAGTGGTTTTTGAAGCAGTGAAGGGGTCATTACTAATGTGGGGAGGCTCTAGCAGGAGGGAGAAGGAGGGGCAAAGCCTTCTGTAATTACACAGCTTTAAGGAACAAGCTGCAGGCCCTAGCCAAAAAAGTGTCAACACCTCGCAATCAGAAAAATTTATTTTCATTTTATGCTTAACCCATATTAACTCAACATTATCATCTTTCTTTGTTAACATTTGCAGAATATTAAAAGCCTGGCTTCTATATTAATACAGATCTAGTTAACCCTTTTGCTATACAGGGGATTTTGTTGAACCTGATGGCATGTGGGTTCTTGAATAAACCATCATGCACATTTTAGGGAATGTATGCTATTATAGAAGATGAAATACCTGAGAGTTGAATTCTTAGATGATTGAAAAAAACATCCCCTCCTTCAAATGCTGGGATGATTAGAATACTTTAAAGACTTATTTGTATTACTCTTAGTTATGTGTATTGAGGGGGGGGGGATGTACATGTGAGTGCAGGTGCTATCATAGACCAGAGGCCCCAAATACCCTGCAGCTGGAATTATAGGCAGCTGTGAAATGCCCAGCATGGGTTCTGGGAACTGAACTGGGGTCCTCTGTAAAAGAGGTAGGAGGCTCCTTAGCACTGAACCACCTCTCCAGCCCTTGATGAGACCTCCGTGAGGTTGGTGAGATTATGACTCAGGGCTTTCTAGTCTATGAACAACTGTGACATGGGGATAAAAGTTTACCTTTGTGTTGAAGAAGACCAGTGAATTTTGAACAGGACCTTACGTAACAGATGTGTTTCATAATTGCATGCCCTCCAGCACAGAACTTCTTGAAGGAAATGGATAATTGTAAAACAACAATCCTGGGTTTCAAGATGAGAGAGGAAAGGGGAGAGGAGGCTAATGGGAGGGCTACTTATCAGTGGGAGTGAACTCTGATGGCTGGAAAGAGTTAAAAAGCTGAAACGTATGGCTGGGTTCTCTTGCTGCTGTACTTGAAGTTAACATGGAAACATTCCATAGGAAGCATGGCATAGAACTGACTCCTTCCCTGAGATGTGAAATTTATGCATAGGGTGAGGGACAGGTCCTCTGTGCAAATCATCGTACATGACCTTGACAGCCTAGAAAACTAATCAGTGAAAAATTGAAAATTCCCAATCTCATCCTTGGAAAAGACTCGACATCCAATCACTTGCTTTGGTTTCCAAAATAGTTGTGTTTACATATTGGCAAATCCAAATGTAGTTAGCCTCATATCAACTAAGAATTAATAGTTATGTGGACCAGTCTCTCAGAGGTAGCATAGAGTATGAATTCCATGTAACCCTCTAGTGAACAAAGCAAGTGGGCCCACAAATCCCCTACATACAACAGACAGGAATAGGGACACCCAGAACTCTGATGCCATTCTAGCATGGTGGATCAAAGACAGAGAGTCACCTAGGTACCCGGACTTTCATTGCTGGTCCTACAGAGTGTGGCAGGAAGTTGGGGTCGCCCCCACAGGCTCCAGTCCACACTTTGTCAGCAAGTTAAATATATTTTTCCATGTGATGAGGAGAATCAAGCCATGGGATAAAGAATGCACCAAGGGTGGGTTCATGCTGAGGAGTATGTGTGTCTCTTTCCCAACTTCTAACGCATCTTTTCAAACATTTGTCTTTTCATTAGCACCCGTACCCTTCCGAAGAGCAGAAGAAACAGTTAGCGCAAGACACAGGACTGACAATTCTCCAAGTAAACAACTGGTGAGTGACCCCAAGATCTTCCTCCCTTGACCAAAGGGGGGCTTCTAGATCGCTGTTTTCTTTTCTTTCTTGATTTTGTTCCTGGAACAAAGGAAATCAATGGTAATGACTGCATTTCTTCCCCCGAGGTGTGAAATGTATGCCTAGGATGAGGGACCAGGTAGCCTAGGCAAGTGGGTTTTGTGGGGTTTCTTCTTCTTTCTGACTCTTTCTTTCTTTTTCTTCTCCCCTATGCTCACTTTTCTCATCTCTGATCCTTTCAAATTCTCCAGCTGAATCACAAATTCCGTCTGGCTGGTTCCTGTTAGATACTGTTGTCTGTGTGTTTTTCACAATGCTCCCACACAGCCACTGCTTCTGGGAAGGTTCCTTTTGTCTGGACTCTGAGGAACAATATAGACACAGGGGGGTTGAGGTTTGGTTTTAGTCTTTTGTATCTTCTCATAGGTATTTATGTACTCTAATTTTTTTTTTATAGAAGAGAAGGTTTTTTTTTTTTTTCATTTTTAGCGTATGATTTAGATTACTGGCATGGTGGTATATGGGCCATCTACCCTTTGTACATGGCTTAGAGGGTAACTGAGGAAAAAGGAGGGGTAGGGGATTAAATAAAATGATCACAGTGGCCAAGAAATGATATAGGAATTACTTATCAAAATACTGGCCCAGGTTTTATCAGCGGCTTAATTTTGTTCTGTACATTCTTGGGGTGATGTTCAGATTAATTGAACTGACAGTTCTCTTTCAAAATTCAAGGGAAGTATTTGCACGGATTTCAGGCCTTATACAAACTTAATTACATGGAACTCCACTTTATCATTCTAATTCCATGTAGCAGAGGTTGTATTTACAAATGAGAAGTCTCTGGCTTTATTCACAGCTTTCCTTAATATATTTATCAAAGCAGGTTCATTTACAAAGTGCTCTATCTGTGGGATACAGGCAGGCAGACATTAACAAAGCTTTTAGGTTTATCAGGCTCGCTGCCTGATGAGCTACCCGAGGGTCAATTGATTTTGTGGTTCTGTGATTCATTTTTTTCTCATTTTTCTAGGATCACAATGAGAGACATGCTTGGAGAATTAGCCAGTTTGTCTGCCTTATCTGTCAGGCAATTTTTTTTTTCCCAGGGAAGTCAAGCTACTTAAATTGGCCACAGGAACTGTCGTTATCTGACTTTAATGCACCCTATAGTGTGGATAGCATTTCAATTACACCAGTAACCAAAGCTTAGCTGCAGCCTTTTCATGCCTACTGTTGTACAGAAAGTGATGTGCCTACCTACAGAAGCAGAAAATTGAGTTGCCTTGCTTCTGTCAGGGTGATTAATGCAGAAATAAACTGCTAACCTGAAAGGAGAGGCAGAAAGAAGGGGTAGACAATACAGACTGGAATTCTCTTTAATTTCCTTCTAAAGATTGGAACTATGTACATTTAAAGATACCCTCTAAAGTGAAATCGTGGAATAAAGGTTATAATCTCCAGGGTAAGATGTGTCCAGACGGGCAGTGATGGGGGCCTGCTGATGTGAATAAGTATTATGTATAAATGTATACATTCTCATTCGTGTTCCCAGTTCAAGCAATCAGTGGTGTGAAACAATAAAATAAATACATTCTGGGCCCATTTATTGTTTTCCATGCACAGATTTCCAGTGTAAGCTTCTGCAAATCCATTGGTGCCCGTCCAATTAACATCCCTTTAGAAAATTGGTTTTTTTTTTTTTTTTTTTGTAAACTTGGGCCCATTCGGGGAAGTTGTGCAGGGGACATTTGAAGGAAATGGAATGCTTCTATGATGATATTTGGCCTTGACATTTGACCTTTCTTTGAAAACCCGTCACATATCATCCGTTCTCGGCACTTTTTGATGTAGTCATTGCCCTTGAGAGAAAAGACGTCTCAGTCCTCAATCGAAAGACCAGCCTCCCTCACAGACACCTGGCTGGAGCCTGGAAGAAAGGACCCTTCCTTTCTGAATTCCACGGAGCCCCAAGGCATGTGCAGGAGTTCAGTTGGTGTGATATTTGGGGTTTCTTGTTTCTCTGTTCTTTGGGCCACATTTGCCGAGGGTGAGGAATGACAGTCTGTCATGCGGCACACGTGCCTTAATATGGGATAAATGTTGACACCTCCGTCTCTACAAAATAATTCCATCTTTCTAATTTTCACACTTCCTTCTGGAAAATTCTGTAATCCTGCCCTCAGGTCCAATTCTTAGCTAATAGCTACCATAACTTTGATAACAAGGTGTGACTCCCGAGGATGGCTCCGTAAGAACCCCTGAAACGCTGCCAAGAGTTTAAGACAAGGGCCCCCTACCTGGGGATTTCAGAAAGAAATCTGGAAAGGAGCACTACCTACCTTGGCACATTTTGAACTTGTCCAATTCCTTGACAAAGTCAGGTTTGAAACAGCGCTGCCTAGCCCCCTTCAGGAGGCTTCAGAGTCAGACCTCAGGTGTGAGATAGGGATGAGAAGAGTGGACCGTAAGTAGTTTTCTCAGGAAAAGAAGGGCAAAAGTAGTTCCTGGGGCTGGAGAGACGGCTCAGTGATGAAGAGCACTTGCTGCTCTGCTTCCAGAGGACCCAAGTGTGATTCTCAGCACCCAAGGCACGTGGCTCACAACCACCTATATCTCCAGCTCCAGGGGATCTGATTCCCTCTTCCAGCCTCTGTGGGCATATCCCCAACACACACACACACACACACACACACACACACACACACACACACACAGAGTCACACACACACAGTCACACACGTAAATACACACATACATGTAAATAAAAGTTAAATTTAAAAGAAAAGGTTTAGAAACAAATAGTCTCTGAACTTTAAGCACACCCACCACCCCCCATTAGCCAACTGTGGCCAGGTGTCCAGTCTTACATGCTACTATTCCCAGGGAGTTAGGGCAGTCCGGGAAAACTCCAGATCAGTCAGACCTTCTGTTGTTCTGTGTTGGTCCTCACTTTTGAAGCAGAAAGGGCAAGGTGTTTAGGCAGTACTGTTAACTAACATCCCCAGTAATAAGCGACAGAACATGGCCGCACACACCCAATGAGAACAATAAGCAGTGAAAACAGGCCAGTTAAGACCCGTCAGTAATTAGGAATTAAGAACAAACAAGCAGAATGGACAGCTAGGAGATAATTGAGGGAATGGAAGATGTGGTGGATCTTTGCAGCCTGTGCTAGAACTGACCCCGGAGAACTTTTTGATGTATTTATAGTAGGAAGTGTGCAACACAGGATGACACAACCAAACTAAAGTGTGACTTCCAGAAGGCTCCGTGTTCATGACACTGATGTCATTTCCTACAATTATCTCTCAGAAGTCCATGAATAGTAAACCACCCAATTCCGATTTTGTTTCAAGATGACATTATAGATGAGGCATGGTATCTCACACCTGTAACCCTAGGACTTGAGAGACTGAGGCAGGAGGAATACGTTGAATTCAACACTAGCCTGGACCAGTTTGGACTACAGAGTTAACCCTTGTCTCAAAAAGCCAAAAACAAGCCCAGGCATGGTAGAGCATGCCTTTAATAATTAAAAATAAATAATCACAAAAACAGAAAAATTATCCCGTATAATGGCATAAATAAATTTTTCATCAAATAGCTTGCAAATTAGAGTGGAGATTTCTTCCCAAAGGAAGTGTAGATATTTAAGGGAAATTTTTTAAATGAGAGAGCTCTGATTTCAGTAATTTTTTAAGTTGCATTTATGCATCCTTGACAATAATAATCATTGAAGTATGGCAGTCTCACTTTTACAAAAATCCCAGCTAGGGATTGGGAAATGATGGTTCACATGCTTGGCACACAAAGTAGGTCACGTGTTTGTCACACAAGAAAAAAGACCCAAGTTCCAGCCCCAGAGCTCATAGAAGGCTGGAAGCCCTGGTACCTGTCTGAGATTCTTGTTGTGTAAAGTGAGGTGGGCAGCACAGACAAGAGCATCCAGAGGTTCGGGGCTCGCCCATCTGACACAGCAGACAACAAAGAAGCCTTGTCTCAAACAAGGTGGAAGTTGAGGACCAACTTCCAAGGCTGTCCTCTGACTCCACACATCTGCAGTGGTACATGCGTATTGCACTAACACACACAAAAACACTCATGCACCCATCATACTCCACACACATGCTCACACACACACACACACACCATACTCACAGAGAAAGAAAATGTAAAGCTCTTCCAGCTAAATCACAACACACCTGTTTGCATACAGCATAATACCAGATTATACTGTAGTTATATTTACCTAAAAATTCCCATCTATAGACAAATTTTATTATTGCCGTTTCTTTATTTTGAGACTGGTTTGAGACCAGAATTCTCTATGTTGTCCAGGTTGGCCTTGAACTCATAATCTTTACCTATCCACCTGAGTTTTAGGATTTTAGGCACACAACCACATTTGCTCTGCAGATTACTATTGTTCTTTTGAGACAGGGTCTCACTGTGTAGCTTTGGCTTATCTGGAACTTGTTTATCAACCTGGCAGGCCTTGAACTCATATAGATAGGCCTGCCTCTGACTCCAGAGTTCTGGGATGAAAGGCATGAGCTACTGTGCCTGGCTCCAGATTATTTTTTTTTTTTAAAGAAGAAATATACTATATTCTTAAAAATTCATGTGATTGCAGTAATTATTATCACCAACTACAAAACATCATCCAAAGTCCAGAGGGGCGAGCTATTGACTGAATACAAGTCAACTAGGATTTACTTCTTCCGTAGGCTCCAGGCCCCCAAATAAAGATGCATGAAACTTAAATCAAGGAACTTTTCAGGTGAAGGTGGTCAAGAGAATCCCTTTATATAACAGATAAATGCTCTGCATAGCCTCTCAAACTAAGATGAACTAATCACTCATGTCCTGCTTACCCATCTTCTTATCACAGGGGCCCACAATCATGTTAACTGTAACATCTCTGAATGATCAACACCCTGGTAGAGGGCAGAAGTTGGACTTCTCTTGCTCCAGTTTGGCCCTCTGGCATATTTTCTAGAAGGTACAGGAGTTTGTTCCATTAGGACTGAAGGACTTTTGAGGGTCTCTTGGGCGTCAGTGTGCCTTCCTAGTAGCCCTCCTTCCTTTCAGCTTTAAGAAGGCTCAGATCCTTCCCACACACCAGCACATGATACTTACCTTCCTTATGTGTGAAAGGGAACAGTGCTGGCGTAAAGGATACTGCCGAAAAGTATGCTGTAGGTTACGAGCACTCTGAGAGTCAGAGGCAACACTGTTGGGACTCCAGGTCCTGATTAAAGTGTGTTCAGTAGCCTGAGGGAGGCAATAATAGCCCCTAGGAAGCCGGTCATCCCAGACAAATTCAAGAGTAGAGGCCATCATCCCAAATTCACCTGGATGCTTCCGCTTGAAGAACTGTCGTCATGTTCTAGGTGGATTTTAGGAGGGACAGTCGCTTGCAGGCTTCTGTCAGTGCATTTCCAAGTCCAATCTGAAGCCTAATTAGTAGGAGGCAGAGTAAGTGGTGAAAAGGTCGCACCTCTTTACAGCAAAGAAAAGTCATTTTCCCGGGTATGTGTGTTGTCATCCTACCGCCGAGAGAGCCGACACCAGGAAATATGTTGTAATATTAGGACATCAAGAGTAAGCTGGGAATTGAGGGAAATAATTTTGTGGTAAACATATGGAATAATTGGCCAGTGGTGCAAGAAATGTAAATGAGGAACAGAGACAGCTGGACACTTTTATCTCAAGAGAGAAAGGATTGAAGGATTGAGTGGTAAACCAGGGAGGTGGGGTTGAGGAAAACCTAGATAGAGCAAAGCCTGCCGGACTAAATCTCCTCTCCCTGCTCAGCACTTTCCACCATGGCCATTTGTTAAATGCATAGCTGCCGTCTGCGGTGATTATTTCCAAGTAACATCTATGTTTCAGAATAAAAATCCATTTGAATCTCAAGTCAAATTTGCCAGGTGCTAGATTCATTGTCAGCATTTAATGTGCTGAGACTGGCAATGCTGAGGAAATGAATTTAAAAAAAAAAAAAAGCATGCTTTTGAACTGCAGTGTGGAGAGCTGGAGGTAAGAGTTTTGTCTCTTTAGGTTCTCTGTGTCAGAAACACCCAGTCCCTGGCAGGGAGGTGGAGAGGCCAAGGGGAACCTGATGCTTCCAACTTGTCCCATGCTGTCTTCCACTAACCCCAAAAGGGTTCCTCCTAACAGATATCCCCTAGGCTGTGGTAGCTATGGGACTTCCCATTCTACCCATCTCCACAGGACGCTAAATGTGCCATCCGAGGGTCCTACTATTATTATTTCTTGGAGACCCACAATTATTTCTAAGAAGGAAGGGGTGAAATAGATGAGAAGTTAGAAGATAGGAAAAGAAAAGCACACGTGGTGAATGCCTAAGGAGAGGAACTACCCTGAAATTTAAGTGGGTTTCGGTTGCTCTGTCTGCCCTGCAGGAAATCTCACAGGGGTGAAGCTAGGAATCTATAGATGGTCTACCAATTTTGAGTAAGAGGCAAGGTGACCAGCCCACATTTCCCGTTTCATGGTATGAAATTCTCACAAAAAAATGCAAACCTTGCGGCTATTTCATGGACTGGGGCAGCCAGGCCTGCCACCCATTGCCCTGCCAGATCAGTGATTCTCAACAATTTCTAGCCTGTATTGATAGAAGTACCATTTCTAGAAATTTCGATTCAGTCCAAATGTAGGCAAGCAGCTCAGACTCAGCAAGAGCCTTTTAAAAGTGGTAAACAAAAGGAACAGAGGGGAAATAAAGGAAGGCAATGCCAGTGTGTGTGGGGGGGGTGCAAAGGGGAGGTTTGAGGCAGTCCTTTACATTCAATTACACCCACCCCTTTGTGCTTTTAACTTTTTTCTTTATTTATAAAGAAAGAATGAAATATGGTTTTCATAGCAAGCTGGCGGCATTATCTCAGGATGCATATTTCTTTGCTGGGTTAGAATGCCAATAAGAGGAGGGGAAAAAAAAGTTGCTCGTTTAGAGGGATGCAAGCCGCTGGAGAGAAAACACCAAACAACAGAAAAAGAATGCAACAAATGTTTGAAACAACTCCAAAAAGAAAAAAAAAAAGTCTCTTAAAGAAATATTTAAATAAGAAAACTTTGAGAGAGGAAAGTCCTCATATTGAAAGTTACCGTTGTTCAAGTCTCTACATTACAGAAGGAAAATTGGCCTAAAATGCATTTGGGTTTTTGTAATTTTTTTTTTTTTTTTTTTTTAGGTTTTTAGAATTAGCCTTCTCTCTTTCACTGACAAAAACAATGAGTCCAGACAGCTCCCGCATTAGGCACAGGACTCTACCTACCTCTGCACTTCATTACGCCAGTATTTGGAAGGGAGACAGCGTTTGCTCCAATAGGTCCTTTATCCATCGCCACTGGCATCATCTACATGGTTTCTCTAGTAATGCCGAAAGAAAAGCCTATAGCTCAGCCTGCTGCAGGATTGGAGGCTCGGATGCTATTGACTTGAGCATTTACTCCTTTTTACAGAGGGGGAAAAAAGAGGGAAGCGACATCATTAAAAATATTACAAATGTACCCTAGAGCAACCGATTTAGTAAGTATTTTTAGCTCCAGTTACAGAAAATTAAAGTAAAAGTTGTATTTAAAAAAAAAATCTTTTTTTCAAAAATAAAATCAAGGAATTGGGGTTTTCAAGGAACTCTTAAGTTAATTCTAGAATGTAGAAAGTAGAAACCTCACCGGTGCAGTGCTTCTACCAAGCCTGAAATTGGAAGTATTAAAAAGATACAAAATGGATCAGAATGTATCAAGACTGGGCTGTCCTACTGATCTCATGAGTTCCATGGCTGCTGCAGCTGGGTTCTCGAATTCAGTGTTGTTGGGTTTTCCCCTACCGTGGGGCTTTTTCCAGTAAAATGTCCTGCAGTATTGAGCACTTTTAAAATTCCTTCCAAAAATTCGCTTTCCGAGAAGCCCTTTCTGAATAGTCTTTAGACTGCCTGCACCCCGCGTACCTTCTCCTTCATTCATGCGTTCTCCCACTGGAGAGCAGCCTTGTAAAAATGACTTAATTGAGATTCTGCTCTGTTAATGAGTAAATGTAGGTCCTATTAACCTCATGATCTTGAGGACTCGTTTTTGTTGTTACCGCTGCTGTTTTCATTGTGTTGGATTTTTCAAGTATGAGAGTAAGCAGGGGTAGGTAGCACCTCCTTGTGCCCACCCGACTTCCACTTACCCCACTACTTTTAGGACACTCAGAACCATTTATTCCTAGTGTGTAAACAAGGAAACTCAGTTTGTATCTGAAAAAAACAATCCTTAGAGATTTGGGGAGAGGAGGAAAGGGAGCCTTGCTTTTCGTTTCAATATTGCTTTCCTCGAGTTCTTTTCCTGTTCATTGTTTTTCTCCTAATCAGAACATCCAGTGTTGTTTCCGGTTTGGTTTTGTTTTTGTGGGTGAATCGGAATCATCCCTGCTGACTGGTCTTTCCCTAGAGATTAGCTGCTGACTCCCAGCCCAACTCAGATTCACACACAGTCTGCACTGAGGTCGAAGCATGCAAGGTTCTTTCTCTCTTTCCCTGGCAAGGTAAACACTGGGAGATAGAGCATCTCCAGATACAATGTATCTTTTAGATATGTCCCAGCAGGCTGAGGTTTCGGGTTAATATGGACGTCTAGAGCCCCAAACTTCCCTCAAGCCTTTAGAGGAGCAACAAAAACTTCAGCAGATCAAATATAGAGTGCTTGGAACAGGGAATGAATTTTCCAGATTTGAATTCAAATCTACCCCAAAATCCACACGGTGAAAATTCTCCCCAGGGGTCTTGACTTAATGGCTTCAACTCAGCTCTTGAGAAAAACAAAAACAAAAACAAAAACAAAAAAAAAAAAAAAAAAAAAAAAAAAAAAAAAAAAAAAAAAAACTGAGTCTTCCTTGACTAAGGGTGTTTTCTTCTACCAAATTGATAGGATGATGTCTTTCTGGCCCCAGTTGCATACTTCATGCTGTATGATATGGCTGATAATGTCCAAGTGAAATGATCATCTATTTTGAAACTGCATTCAGATTTAATTTTACTTAACTCTGAAACGTATGCCAATAAAGACACACATTTTGAAAATGTAGAAGAATCTCTGGGCAGCGCTAACTAACTCCAAGTGTATGCCACAACATACAGAAGCTAACAATGTGGTCTGTTTGTCCGTTTTTGTTTTTGTTTTCTAAGTTGTGGATCTGATTCTTAGTGTTTTATGTGCTAGCAGAGTTGGAAAGCTACAAAAGGGATTCGTGAGCAATTTTCCTCTTCTTAAAAATCTGTAGAAAGAAGCTCAATGGAATTTGGCCCCAGCTGGTTTATTTCCTGTGTTACCTGAGGCCAGGTGAGACAGGGCAAATTCCAAATACCTTCTTAGCCAGGAGGCCACTCCTGGATCTGCGTGATTCAGTGTGACTCAGTGCTACACACGCAGGTCTCTTGTGAACCCGAGCTGTGTTTGTGAGTTTGTGTTTGATGGCATGGACCAGAGTCATAGAATGGGAAAGAGAAAAGGAGAAATCCTCACTCTAAAGGAACAGGCCAAGTTAGGGATTAACTTTCCTCATATTTTTTTTTCATAATGATATTACAAAAGCAATGTTAGTAAACAGGAAACAGGTGATGTGTAAAATAATTAGCACCAAGAGGAACATAATAGGTGACTTATTAAAATCCATACATGGATTATATGAGCCCGTCAGGTTCAGAGACCAGAAAGCATGTGACTCCAGTGCCGTTTCTGAGGGGATCGCCCCAGTGCACTGTGGCAGCTTAGTGCTTCTGACATTAAATAAGCTGCAGGTGTGATTGATTGAGTAGCCTTTGACAGGAAGGAGAAGCTGGAATCTCCTAGTCCTCGCTGAGCCGGGGCTCTGTTTTCATTACCTTCTCCAAGTATTACATTTAGTCAACCGAGTTACGTGTAGTTCTGGGAGAATCTCTCCTGTTCCCAGAAGTCATTGTCCCACTCATAATAAAATTATGCTATCAGTTTGCCACAAGAGAAACACTGGAGTTCACTAAATTATTGCCATGTGTTTTGTACTGAAGACGAAGTGATACCAATTAAAAAAACAACCACCCCTAGATTCTCCTTTTTAACGGTGTGAGGGGAGGCGGGAGGGTGGCTCGCAAGGGAGGTCATGTCTCCCTTTTCTACGTTACAAATTTCATTTTCCTTAATTAGAAAATGGAGCTTATGGAGAATGAGCAAGGGGTTTAAGTGAAGAAAGAAGAAAGACGGAAACCCCGAGCTGAGCCCTAAATAATATGTCAGAAAATGACAACTTGCCTCCCTCAAGACTATTTCATTTGAAAGATTTGCTGGGTTACATTAGGCTTGGATAGATTTTTCTGGAAATGGGGCCATAACCCAGAGACTACAAAAATGCCCCAGCTTCACAGTTCTACAGATAAGTCAGACCCATACCTTGGTCCCATCACAATGACAAGTACATACTTCTTAGCACTCACCTAGGGCACCAGTTTCAAGATGCGGTCTCCCCTGAGACGGGAGCTGTAGTTATGATATGAGACTATCATGCATCTTTTCGATTATCAGCAGGATCTAATATCCTCCTGTTTTAACCCATATTCTGCTAGGTTAATTAAAGAATGGCCAATGATTGGGTCTCAGGAGGAAATCTTGACTGTTCATACCCCAAATAAATAATGTCTGCTGATTTACCGTCAGTTTGATGATAAAATAAATTTAAAATTTTATATGTCGTGCTTAAGTCAGTTTCCATCCCGTTATACAATAAAAGTATTTCCAGTCACAGGCAGTAATTTACTAATTTTAAATAATATTTTAATGATAAAGTTTTACGAAGTAGTTGTGGAAAACTCTTTGTAGTATATTATAATGAGTTGTATTTTTTTTTCATAATTGTGGAAAACTCTTTGCAGTATATTATAATGAATTGTATTCTTTTCTTAATTGTAGAAAACTCTTTACAGTATATTATAATGAATTGTATTTTTTTTTCCTGAGGACAAATGTAAAAATGCTTAAGGAAACTGGTACTTTATGGCGATGATACAATTTTCCCAGCTAACACCAGAAAATTGCTAGCAATGGGAGAATAAAACAATGAATACCTCCGTTACTTACACTTCCAAGAGAAAATCTTCCACAGCCTAATTGTAGAATTTACCAAGAGACTAAAATGGATCCAAAGATAAAGTCCCTTTTGGACAATGCAGCAGAATGCCACTGGGGTGTGTCTTGTGAGTGAGAGTCGTGGTATTTGACTGTGAGGGCAAACAAGTTGACGGTCTGAAACAATTTCTGGATTTTTCTTCTGCCTTTGAATTAAGGTGTTAGTAAGTACTCATAGCTTAGTACTGAAATGAATTCAAACCAGCTAGAGAGAGGTTGAGGAAGGAGACACTTGAAACATCCGTTGAGGGGAGAGGGCCACTCACTCAGCATGCTGTTCCTTACAGGAGATTAGATTTGAAGTTCGTTTGCAATCAGCGGAAGGAACTGCCTTTAGTCGGCAGATAGAAGCAGCGTGTGAGAAACCATGAAGGAGGGAAATGGAGTCCAGCAGGAAAACAGCCTTCTCTTACTGGGGAAAATAAATTTGCAAGTACCCAATGCAGTGGGGGGGGGGGAAGAAGGGAGGACCAGACCCCCCCCAGAACAGTGGAAAGAGCAATGTTCACGCACAGCACCATGCAATGTGAACTGTGAAGGGAATGGACCAGGACATCATCAGTAGCTTGGATCTAATTCCAACCCAGACAATGTGTGTGATCTTGGGCAATTTATCCTTTCTTATATCTATCCCCTCATCCATTAAAGAATGGGGACTGGGTGATTTTTTTAAGGTCCTTTCTATCCTTAAAATTCTATTATTTTATTATTCTAAGCCTGTGAACTGAAAAAAAAAAAATCTAGTCAAAGCAAGCGAGATGAAAAATGATTTTAACCATTGTGTCTTGGATTGATTAGAGGAAGAGATAGAGAGACCAGCCATAGGAGGCTATGAGGGACTTAAACAAAGCCCCGAATCAGAGACTTAGCTATTAAAATGAAGAAAAAGAAACCAATTTTTATCGCTATTGTTAAAAACTGTAGCAGGATTTAGTGACTAATTCAGCATGGGGAAGAATAGGGTGAGAACCACAACTCCCGGCTCTGGGCTTCAGGGAGCAAGGGCTTGGAACTGATTTCCACAATGACAACGGATTGGGGGGGTGGGGACTGATTTCTCTGAAAAGATGAGCTTGTTTTCACAATAGGTCACAAAAAAAAAAAAAAAAAAAGAGATGAGCCCTGCGGGGGAAGAGGTCAGAATAACAGGAAACAGTGTAGGACCACACAGAGGGGGCAAAGGTAAGTCTGAGGGTACAGATGTTATTCAGACCCTGACAGCAGATGAGCCTGTCCAGGAGAGGAGGTCTTGGGTGACAGGGATGCTGGGAGGAAACCATGCTGATCCCTGCTATTTACAGCATACTGAAAAGTCTGCACCCCATTGATAACTCCATGGGAGCATCCTCAGGGAGAATGCTGCCCGGGGCAGGATTTCCATTTGTAAGTTACTGTCCAGTTGGATGGGGGCAAGTAGAAGTGGTGAATCTCTTTAACCCTCAAAGATTGTGGGGCCAGTGAGATGGCACAGAAAGTGGGGGTGTCTGCTCCCATGCTTGATGGCTTGAGTTCAGTCCCCAGGGGAGCTATTCTCCAGGGAGAAAACCCCTTCTCCCAGGTTGTCCTGTGACCTCCACATAAATACTGTGGCACACAGGCATGTTTCTTTCCCCACGTGGAGATGGGCTCATAAGAAGTACACATTCCCAGAGCCAGAAACTTTTGACTTAAGTAGAACACGCCCAGTTTTTCCACAGCTGTGCAGCCTGGAAATCTTGTAAAGGTGTGTGTGGAATTACATAGCCGTTTGTTTGTTTGTTTGTTTTCTGGGCCTTGTTTTTTGTTTGTGAAATTCCTTTGGGGTTCTACTCCTTCAAAGGTCAGCAACAAAACAGAAATAATCTTTCTTCTAGAGTACCTTACAGAGAGTAGTGCTCTGTAATCACCTTCACGGGAGGCCGACCCTTCCCGTCCCTTGCCTTGACACTCTTAGAGCAACTTGTAAACTTTAAAAAGGCGGTGTTGGAGAAAACCAAAATATCATCTTACTTAGCTGTTGTCGTGGAGTCCATGAATACCTAATCCTGGTTGCTTGGAAAAATTCTTCTTGAAAGGTAGATAGACTTCTGAATGGTCCAAGGGCTTTCCACTAAGTTAAAATTACAGGCAGCGATTCTTAGAAAACCATTGAATTTGGAGCCTTTGAGATGGCCAGGCTAAATGAGTTCCCATGTAGTTATCCTCATTTGTTAACGTTATCTCTTTCTGTTGTTGTTTACACTCTTTCTCTCTCTCTCTCTCTCTTTCTCTCTCTCTCTCTCTCTCTCTCTCTCTGTGTGTGTGTGTGTGTGTGTGTGTGTGTGTGTGTGTGAGAGAGAGAGAGAGAGAGAGACAGAGAGACAGAGAGACAGAGAGAGACAGAGACAGAGACAGAGATGATCTCACTATATATCCTTGGCTCTATGGGAACTACTTATGTAGAACTGGCTGGCCTCAAACTCACAGAGATCCACCTGCCTCTGCCACCAAAGTGCTAAGCCTAAAGGTGTGCACTAGCTTGCCCTGCCCTGATAATGCTATATAAACCAAACTCTGCACATTGCCATTTGGCTAGCAAATTGTCTGTTTTGTCGATTCCTGACCACACAGCAAAAGAGGGCAGAAAGTCAGCAATTTGCAAATAGGAATAACTAACTATGCCACTTAAACATTTAAGTTGATTAGACATTTGTGAGGTGTCCTCAACATCTTAAAAACTTAAAATAAATTTAGCAACTTGCAAATAGGGATAACTGGACCATTTAAATATTTAAGTCAATGGGTTTTTTTTTTTTTTTTTTTTTTTTTTTGTGACATCCTCCAACATCCCACAGGGCTTCAAAGCACAATGTAGTCAACAAATCCCTGACACTTGCAGCCCTAAACCCCTCCAAGCTATGTGTTGCTTTACTGCTCACTGAGTCCCACAATCAGTTTCTCACTGAAGAATTTGTTTGTGTTGATGTGTTTGCTAAAGCAGAGTTCATCTCTCTGAGAAAGTCTCCCACATGTGAGTGTTTTTCTTGTTAAGGGGTGTTGTTAGGTATACCTAAGCTAGATAAACTCTAGAATTCCAAATGACTCTGCTCTTCAGTGAGCTTGAAACCTTTCAGAAACTCATCTTGTCCTTTCAAATGCAATGAACGAATCATCTTTGTCATCCAGTCCTGGCTATATTTGGAATAATATGAAAATTTTACAATTTCTTCAGGAAAGACGAGTGTAACAGGCTGAGTCATTTTATGAGAATATATTATTTTATGACTCAAATCTTTATTTAAGGGGAGCATTAAATACAACATCAAACAGTCAGTGTAATCATCATTACAACAGAGCTGAATTTTATAATAAATCTCTCCCATGGTTCCCAGGGACGCTTGCCTCACAAGACTCAATTGCACTTAGCTTTTGGTAACACCGTGTTCAGGCAACGGGATGCCCTTATTAACCACGAACATCATTTCAATTATTAAATTGTTTCAGAAGTTCCCTGAAGAAAGTTTGGCTCCATTTAAAAATGCACACCCCACTCCTTGAGGGTGGCGAAAAGGGTCCATTTGCTCTCTGTTGTCAGAGTATCTGCTGATGTGACTGATCCACAGCAGTCCTCCCCGCTAATACTTGTTGAGTAAACACCACTGGTGAGCAAGGGCGTGTGGGACACCCGAGGAAAGATGCTTCTGCAATTTTCTCTCCGTGTAGTTAAAAACTGATCGGAGCATGAAAGCCTTACCAAAGGTAATTGGGAATTTAAAGTGTAAAGGAATAGTCCTGTCAGCGCTGGACAATTGCTAATAAAGTTAAATACTGGATAATTTAAATGAATAAATTATAGGTGGAAAAGGCCTTAAAGGTAAGTAATCCCACCCTAAACTGACATTCCTAGCCCCCCCCTCCCCGGAAAAAAAAGAACAAATGACTTCCTGAGTTCTTGATAAAGCCTAACGTAACACTGAGACAGAGCAAGTCCCCAGAACTGTTCCTGGGTATCCCCTCCCCACATCTCCAAATCCTCATTTCCATCACTAAATTATTTCAAAAAGAAAAAAAAATGCCATTAATTCACTTTCTTTTCTACACAATGTCATAGTGCTGTTGTGACCTTGATTTTTAAGAAGTAAAGCCATCTATCTATCTGATAGCTACTACTGTGTATTCGAGTTGTAAAGAATTACTTAGTAAAACACAGTTGGAATTTTTACATTGTATTTTAAGTATATTTTTAGTTTTGTTTTATGCATGTAGGTGTTTTCACTTGCTTGTGTCTCTGTGTGCCACATGCATGTCTGGTGCCAGTGGGAGCGCCAAGAGTGTGTCCCTGGAACTGGAGTTACAGGCAGTCATGAGGAGCCATGTGCTGGGAATCGAACCCGGTTCCTTTAGAAGAGCAGCCAGTGCGCCTAACATTTGAAGCATCTCTTCAGCCCCTTAAACACATTTTATTAAATGAAATGGATATGTATACCTTTTTTAAAAAAAAAAAAAAAAAAAAAAAAAAGCACGAAACCTTTATTTTGGATTTAGAAAGGATTAAATCACTTACTGGAGGACTGAGGGCGAGGCGTGGCCAAAAACATGGGGAACAACGCTTAACCAAATGACATAATAAAAGTGAGAGCTCAGACCTAACAGGAGAGTGCTAATGGAAACGAGGCTACTGTTAAAAACTGAACAATTAGCCAAGAGTGGGAGCCACTGCCATATTGGATGCGTGACCTTGGACTCCAACCAATTATGAAGACCCAGGGCAGCCAGTGAACAAAGCAATTACAATGGAAGGCCAACTATTAAGGAGCCAAGAGTTCAGTGGCTTTATGTGCCTGCCAAGGTATCCCTAGAATGCTGTGTAATAGGCATTGAGTAATACTAACATCCCCACATGGCAGTTTAAGGCAAGTTACGGTATATTCTAATCCAGACAGATTTTTCATTTTGATGACTGTGGGAGTGGCTATTTTATTTTTATATGTACTTTTATATTTGAATTGAAATAACCAGTAACATGAAATTGCCAGTGATTTAGCTGGCAATGAACTTGTAACTAAGTACACTTGGAGTGTTCTCTCTCTCTCTCTCTCTCTCTCTCTCTCTCTCTCTCTCTCTCTCTCTCTCTCTCTCTCTCTCTCCTCTCTCTCTCTCTCCTCTCTCTGTCTCAGGTAAATTTCATTGCCTGACAACATTTCATGCTAGGCAAAGCTCATGCAGGAGATGAAAAGCCATGAGGCATATCAAACATCACAAGGCTGGTACAATTTCTTGTTTATAAAGAAAAACAAGGAATGTAAGCTAAGTGGAAAGGTGCCGGTTGAGAGAAATTTTAAATGCCTTCGAGTTAAAACCATCAGGGATCAGAAAGCGGAAGGCAAATTCTAGAGGCCAGTACACCAAGGGAAGAGGCTGATGAATTGCCTCGTGCACATTTTAATTAAACTATCATCTTGAGATTTTTGTGTGTGTGTATTGATTTACACAGTACTTAAAAAAAAAAAGCACCCCCACCCCACCCCTCCCTCTTTTGAATGCTAAAGCTTTGTGCCTTCAGCTTGACTCTGTGAAAAGAAATGACTTATCTTTGGAATTGTTATGGAGGGAGGGGGAGAAAACAAATGGGTGGACATGTTCTCTTATCCTCGGCAACATGTTTAAGTTTCAAACTGTTCATATAATTATGCTGGCATGTATTTCTCCCTGGCTCTAGTCATGCAGAAAAATTTTAAACATGAGAAATTGGACAACTCTAATGTGGTGTAAAATCTACTTATGCATTGTATTTCTTTCAATATTCATTACCAATAGTATGCACATTGCTAAAATTAAAGAAAATGTTAGGTTTCTGCCCTAATGCATTTATGTGATACACATCGCTGCAAAATATTTTATTAACATTGAAAAGGGGAAGTTTGAAAGTAATAGAAATGTTAGACAGAGGACTGCCTTTGGACAGAGGTGACAATGACAGTCATTTAATAGTAATGCCACTTACATGGCACTGATTGGGATGGTACTAAAGCAACAATAATTAGTTACCTAACACCCGCAGGAATCTGTTATTCTTAGTTCTTCTGTATCTAGGAGTAAACTGAGGCAGTGTTTGAAGGGACCCTCTGAGGAGCTTTGGGAAGTAAGAATTGAACAAAAGCTTTAAGACTTGCAAGTCTTGTAAGAAACTTTAGAGTACTGATGGTGGAATTCTCTTTTGATCACTTCTTTGTGTCTTCAAATTTCTTAAAATCTTCAAATTTCTTCACTTTTTCCTACCTCTAATCACCCTCACCTGAGTCCTGAAACAAAATCTTAACAAATGGTAAAAAGAATGCTAGCTAGCCACTACTGTCTGGCATTGTTCAGAGGATTGCTCTCTCTCAAATGCCAACTTCAAAAACACATCTCTTTGTGTCCTGTAAGACTAGGAAGATGACTGTTGGAGGAAATAAAGAATTCCACAGTGTCCGTCTGTCTGTCTAACATCTATCTATCAATCATCTATCTCCCATGTATCTCTCATCTACCTCATCATCTATCTGTCTGTCTGTCTGTCTATCTCCCTCTCTCTCTCTCTCTTTATCTATCTATCTACCTACCTATCATATGTCTATCATCTATCTTTCTATCTATCTATATCCATCCATCCACTCATTTTTTTCCAGAGTAGGGTTTACTTATTAATAGTGGTCTCAAAAAGACGAACTTTCCAGATTCTTTTCCTAGACCACAGCCCAATGGAAGACTGAGGTGTTTTGATCTCAAATAGGATTCCTAAAGGTTCACAAATGAGCTTAAGCTACCCCCTCAACTTGGCATAAGCAAGCAAAACTGGATATGATGCCTGTCAGGATGACCTTGGCACTCACTCTAGAATAGGACAGAATGTCTTGACTCAGACTTGTATCCTTAGATCTGTTCCTACATGGCCCCTTGCTGACAGAGGTGAAGAAGTGTACAGAGAGAGATTTCCATGTCAGTACCAAGCATTGTGGTATGGCAGTGCACGCCTTTAATTCCAGCCTTCTCGAACCGGAGGCAGGTGGATCTCTGTAAGCTCAGGGCTCTCCTGGTCTACATAGAGAGGTACAGGTCAGCCAGAGACACATAGTGAAACCCTGTCCCCCAAAAAGAAAGAAAAGTTTCATGTCAAACTAATGCCCTACCTGTGAGAAACTACAGAATTCAAATCCATTTGCTTGCTTTGTTCCTCAAAAAGATTTGATCTTTGAAAGTAAACATTTCTAAAGGTGAAGGAAACTCTCACTGGCAAGAGTAGGATTTTTTTTTCACATGCACCTTGTGTCTCCTGGGCATCTTCAACAGACTCCCAAAAGCCGTTCCTAATTTAGCAGTGGACCCTAATACACCAGCTCCGAACCTCTACGGGGTCATAGGTTCTTTAGAGAAGGTCATGAAGCCAAGAAACCCAGCACAAGAGGAGTGTACATGTGTGTATAAGAACAAGCACACTCTCTTGTCTCCATTCTTAGCGCTCCTCTGCAGAGTGTCTCCTGACGAAACCCAAAAACAACCGCACAAAGCAAACGGCCACCACCGCCACCACACAAAAGAAACTCCTAGTAAGTTTGATGGAAATATGTTAACTAACCTTAAAAAAAAGACCATAATCAGTATTCCTCCTTTTGTTGGTGGTTGAATTTTAAATTAATTGAATTTTTAAAATGGCAACAGATGGTTCTCATTTTATTAGATTTTTAAATTCATAAAAATTATGAGCTGTACCTTTTGGCTTGTTCTGTCTGGTGCAGAGCCTCCCATAGGCCAGAATATTCTATACGACTCCAGGGGCTACCCATGAGCACAGTGCTTGGCACATTCAGAGCCACACAGCTCAACAGCTCTGAGCAAAGCCTGACTCATTACGATCTTGAATGGGTTCCTGCACCATTAATAGTACCACCAAGAGCACACGAGTATTAGTAAAATGCTACTTCTGTCATTAGCTGTTAGGTCTCCTTTAGTTATAATTACCCTCTCCTGAATGATGAGTTTTCCTAATGCTTATCTCTCTGTGTTAAATGTATGTATTTGTGTGTGTGTATGTGTGTGTGTGTGTGTGTGTGTGTGTGTGTGTAGGTGTATATAGTACATGCCTAAACAGCCATTAGACCTTAAGGAATGTCACTATCCCACACAAACTCTTCTTCTTGGATGAGTTTTGTGCTAATTAAGTTCTTGGACACCCCCTTGCAATAACGTGTAACCACCTTAGAGCCCGCCCAGCTTTGTGAAATGCCTTGTTATCTGAGGATCGTTCTGTTCATTTGTTTATCAGTCCACCTATCTGGAGAAATTTTAAATGGTGTAATAACTTTAAGAACAGTGACACTAATGTAGTATTAGATTAAAAGAACGTTACTTTATATGGGCGTAAATGTAATTTAGAGGCACTTAGAGGAAACTCTATACTTAGCATGATTCTTGGCCACAGTAGACAGGTTGATCCCACTCATTTTGGGATTGCTAATTTGCCGTTAATTAGGAAGATTGATTCTGTTCTGGGATGCACTGGCCCGACCCTAAATGCATTTTTCTGGTTTCTGGGGCACTTTGCTGGCTGCCATTGTCATTGCAAATGGGGGACTGGATGCCACTGGGCTTCACAGAATTGAAGAGCTTTCAGACTTCTAGAAAGCAAGGATTAGCATTTTAAAATTTAATTTATATTATAAAGTGCAGTCTGCTGCTATTTTAAACAAACTTCTGCTTTATTCCATTTCATATTGTTTTAGGTTGTAACAGAAAGCACAGTGCTCTGGTTCGAATAGTTCATAAAGATTTTTTTTTTTTTTAACCAGAATTCTTCATTCTATTTTCTCCAAGTCTCAGGACACAGAAACCATGAATGTTTTGCTGTTCCGTATAAAACTTTTATTTTCAAGCCTTCCCTGTTTGTTTTCCCCCATGATGTATCAGGTTTCCTGCTTGGAAGCCTTTTCTTCGTGTTTTCTTCTTTGGGTTGATGACAAATTTTAGTCAACTGACTGACCTTACAGACAGTTACTTTAAGATGAGTTATATTCCCTTTATTGGAATGAAGTTGGGGAATCTATCAAAACTAGTGAAAGGAAAACTACTAGAAATGTTTTCAGACCTAGTCATTGAGAATGGGCTGAACTGATCCGGAAGCAGATGTGGAACCTGGAGTGTGAGGGAAGCCACTGAACCACCGCAGTCTGATGATGCACAGAGTCACCGGAAGGTACTTCCAGCGAGTGGCAGGATCTAGATCATCAAAGCAGTAAAAGGATCTGGGGGCTGAAGAGATGGCTCAGAGGTTAAGGGCCCTAGCTGTTTGTCCTTCCAGAGGACCTGTATTCAGTTCCCAGCACCCACCCGCACAGCAGCTTACAACCATCTGAAACTCCAGTTCCTGGGGATCAAATGCCCTCTTCTGGACTCCCTGGGTACCAGACACATACATGATACATAGACATTCATGCAGGCAAAACAGCCATACACATAAAATAATAAAATAAAAATTTTAAAAACGATCTAATTTCACTTACGCCCTTTATATGCTACAAAATGCAGCAGATAACATAGCTATGTTTTCTCTTATAGGAAGACATACATTAACATGATGAACATACTTGCACATTACATAAATATTTACATTTGAAGTCAGTGACCTGATTGCACATATATCTGCCTTCATCCTTAACAACCTTAATACTTGGGCAAATTTTTCATGATTTCTATTTCTACAGAATAAAATGAAAGTTATTTTGAGGAGATTCTTTTAAATATGCTAAATATAACCTCAGAACAAAATGAACTTAAAAAAAAAATAGACACCAGGAATATGAAAATGAGAGATGAATGATAATACATAAAATGAATACTCTGGGGGCTTGTATGCTGCCAGGAATTGAACCCTGGCCTCACTAGTACCAGGCAAGTGCTGTAGAGCTGATTTGTACCATCAGCCCAAAGAGGGTCTTTAAGCATATGCATTTGTACTTTATTAGCTAGCTTGCAGTCGGGTGTACTTAACAGGGCAGATTTTGTGGCCTAGGTGACCTCCACTACCATTGGGGAATCTTTGGTACCTGGTGGCTCCTTTTTATTTCTGGATGTCTCTGAATGTTTTCTAAAACAATTCACTGTGAAATCAGCTCCACTTACCTCCATGATTTCTTGTATATAGATGAATTTACATCCTCAAGTAGCTTCCCCTGGACAGCCACACTTCTGCTGAGCTGGCACTCCTGCCACCCATTTGTATATATGTACTAAGTCCAAACTGACCGTTAATTAAAAGGGAAGTCTGGTTTGCTACTGCCCAAACCACATGTCAGTCTTCCACAAAAGGTTACAGAGAATCTGCCACTGTAGTCACCCAGCATGATGCTGGTAACCAGGCCAGGTATAGTCTAGTCAAGGGTATGATACCTGCTGCTGTCTTGGATCTTCCAATTCAGAATCAAATGGAAATGTCCAAGGTACAGAGTCTTTACATCACCTCTTTAAAATTTGGTTATATTTTCCTTTTCAGGAGAAGTATTGAACCCTCACACAACCACAACAACCTACATAATGGCTTTCTAAAGTTTTTTTAAAAATATCTAGAAATGTATCTTCCTTCTATGATATTAGAATAAAATAAAAAATGAAGGGGAGATTGGATCTACTAGGAAGTTCATGCTCCTTACCCCATAATTCTGGCTCTTTCTAAAGGGCTCTACCTGTACCCTTTTCTGGTCTTTCCCTCTCTCCCCCATCCCGTTGAGTCAATCCAGTGAAATCCAGTGGTAGAAAAAAATGGGACATGTGTAGGTCAAGTGCTAAGTTCAGAGGTTTCTTCATCTGCTCTTACATTGGTATTAACTGTTTGTTTGCATAGACCTGTACCTGAGAGCCCCAGTTTCCACATCTGTCATGAGATAATGCCTTGGTTCAGACATAATGAAGGGAGAATGACAGTCCTTGGCAGGGAATGCAGAAAAACAACTCTTGTCACTATTGTTTTAAATGGTTGTTTCTGTTCTTTCTCTATTCCTAGAAAACCCTTCTGGATCTTTCTATATATAGTGAGAGATTAGCAGTTATCATTACTTAGCGGGTAGTACTGAGTGACTTTCAGGAATTCCCCATCCCTTCAGAAAGTAGTTTCTCACACTGTTATGTTTCGTTTTCACTTTTCACAAGCTCCGTAATGCTCCTGATAATGAATCATCTTCACAGAGGTGTTTATCAAACTTGTAAAATAATGACAGGAACTGTTACTGATAGTTTTAGTGTTCTGTAGCTTCTGATGAAAATGGTGAGCATTATGGCAAGATACTCATTTAAAACAACAACAACAAAACCCCAGTATGTAGGCACTCACAGTCACAGCAGAGGCAGGGGGATCTCTGTGAGCCTGAGGCCAGCTTGGTCTCCCCAGTGAGTTTGAGGTTAAAGAAACAGAAGAGAAAGAATAAATAAATAAATAAATCCTGGCTGATTCTAAATATATTTCCAGCAGTCCTTTTATTAGAGTTTTATTTTCCCCCTTCCTCTAAGCCTTTGTTTGGCTATGGTACTTATCAAACAATTACAATTAAATGCCTGAGTTTTATGAATGTGCCACCGAGGCAACAGGGTATGGTGTAGGCTTTTAGGTACAGGGAGCATGGCTCTTTACAGGCATTCTAACATATATAAACGAATGGAGGAATAAAGAAATAGACAACAGGGACTGCTTTTAGAGAACTGAATTAACATGATGCGCCTAACTTGGGCAGTTCCAATATAGTCTGTTGTTTCTTAAAAGACTTGGAACAGGACCCTTCATCCTTCTCCTCAGCACATTTCTCAGGTGTGCTTTTGGAAAGCCAAAAGGTTCTGTGGGCACCAAGACCCTGGGAGAGAAGCAGTACATCTGATGAGCCCATTCCGGGTTCCTGAAATAGTCCACAGTCTCTCCAGTCAAAGCTAAGCAAGGGCAGAGGGAACAGCTCAGTGGTACAGCGCCTGCCTACCATGTGCCAGGTCCTAGGTTCATCCCCAGTGCTGCTCGAGAAAACTGATACGGTCTAGAAATTAGAATCCATGACAGGCACCTGCCATTTTGTGTTAATCCCACCTTGTGCATAGTCCCTTTCTTATTTCCCAGCTGGATCCCTCTCTTCTTTTTCAGCTGCTCACTCTTGCCTCCTTCCCAGGCTCCCTTCCTAGCTCCCTCTGAGCTTGTCTTTTGAAACAGTCCCTATTGGTCCCCCATTCCACATATTCCTGTGCCTCTGGTTTCAGTGCGCATCAGACTCCCTCATACCTCATCAGGCCCTTCATGTTGGGGGGTGCGCTCTCCACAGGATTGGCAGGCCTTGCAAATCTTTGGGCTGCTGTAATAAAATCTCCAGTTCCTGAGATTTATGAGGTCAGATGCATGTAGAAGAGAAAGCACCTACAGTTCATGAAACTGTAAAGAATACCAAGTGCCTAGAGAGGGAGAAAAGATGCCCAAAAGCCTGACAGCTCATATCTTTGCCAATCTGGTTTGCATTTCCTTTCATTTATCATCCAGGTATTGCAAGTATTCAAATGGCCAATTCCAATGCTTTGTGTGTGTGTGTGTGTGTGCGCGCGCGCGCGCGCACACACACACGCGTTTAAGCTCTCAAGATATCAGTTTACATAATTAATAGAAATATACCAGCAGGTGACTGTAATGTGATTATAAAGTACAGTCCTGGCTGTTGGGGTGTATTGAATACTTTTAAATGAAATATGTGGAGTGTGTGCACGCATGCAATGTGTTTAAATTAATGCAGCCTTTCCAATCAGCCAGAAAGAGAGAAAGGATGTAAATTGCTAGCATGTGTTGTTCAAAATGCAAAAGTAGGAAAGCAATATTGATCTGTGCTTTAGATGTTTATTTACATCAGTTGCACGGCGTTAAGATGTCTGGTCATAATTATCAAGACCTGCCCACCTGTCAAACCGCAATTGGGTTATTTCCCCATTGTCTTGGAGCAGTAAATCTTCAGGTCAGGATGGGCATTAGACAAATGGAAAAAGGCGACTTTCCCAGAACATGTAATTCATTATGGAAAACAGGTGCCTGCAGAAGATTTTTGCTTTAATGCAGACATATTTTATTATTCATAAAATATTAATGTGAGTAGTCACTACCAGAGTTGTGTGAATTGTTTTCATGTAAGAATTTCAGTTTCAATATGAAGAAAGGGATTGTGAGGATTCTCTCAACCTTGCTTATTTTTTGAAAGAAGGTAAGAAAAAAGAAATCATTCCATAAATAGTTTCATTCCCTTGCTCTCCCAAAAATAGGTTCAAAACGACCCTGGCTCCCACTTCCGTAATGTGCGAAAATCAGTCTTCTTTAATGTTGTGTGTGGTGAGTATTCGGTCCAGGGACAACCTTGTAGGAGGGACAGAGTGACCTTTCAGGGGAAAAAATGAAATGAAATATACTTTCATTTTCCAGAAATATGCATGCAAGTAAAAATTTGACAGCCTGGAAGAACATAAGCAAATATATCTTTTTATTTGAAGATAAAAAGAAGCAGAACTGCAGAGGAAAGGGAGAAACCTGTGAAAAAACGCATGATGCCGTTTTTACGAATAAGCAGCTTAATGTATCTTGGCACCCACAGTAAGCCTTGTAGGAGCT
This sequence comes from Peromyscus leucopus, assembly GCF_004664715.2. Classification (NCBI taxonomy): domain Eukaryota; kingdom Metazoa; phylum Chordata; class Mammalia; order Rodentia; family Cricetidae; genus Peromyscus; species Peromyscus leucopus. Next base: position 90,691,527 of record NC_051066.1, on the reverse strand, counting down.
CAAAGTGCCTCAGGCAATCTGTGAGCAGAATAGCAATTTTATTACTTTGTCATTAAACCAATTTCACAGCAGTATTGTTTGTTAATGAGCAGCGGCAAACGAGGGAAGATGTCACACACTGGAATAGCAGAGAGATTTGTGACCCAGGCTCGCAGCGCTAGGCTGGAAAGACCACGGCTATAAAAAAGGAAATACTTTGGGATGAAATGCAAAGTCTATACAGCAGAGCTTGTGTTTATGAGCTACCATTTTGCTAAGAGCTGTGAGAGAAATAAAGGTCTAGAAATATGCAGTTAAAACAGGGCCTATAAAATTAAAACCAAATTAAAGTATAGCAGAGGATTACTGCACAGACTGTACTCGACAAAATATATTTTAAGTGATGAGGTGAAATCTAAATCAGTTTTGTTTGAATTTGGTTGATATTTATGAAATTCAATAAAAAAAATTTTTTTTGAAAAAAATCTAAACAAAGTAGCTGCTTCATCCTTCTTCAATAGTATCTGAGCTGTAAACATGCACCACTTTGGGGGGAACTCCACTCGCCAGTCCTTAGATAATTAGCAACTCTTGATTCACAGGATGCACCCCTCTCTCCAGCCAGCCTCCTCTGTTACTCCAAGTCTTCCTAAGGACATTGCAGTATGTAATAAACACTCAGGCGGAGCCCTGATGGGCCGCAGGCCCATGAATCAAGTGCCCCTGGCATGGCAGGAATTGAGTTCACAATGTGATGGAACCTTCCTTTCTCTTTTCCCCCTTCCTTGCTTTCTTTGAGATCTTTCTATTCCTTTTCATTTTTTTTCCTTTTTGCTATTTTTTTTTCTGGGCCCTGACTGCCCTTAAAAAGGGGTTGGGAGGTAGCCTTGAGGGATATGAGAAACAGCACCAAGCAGGCATGTTGCTACATCCCTGCAAGGCACCCCAAGGTGATCATACTGCCCACGCTGCCTGGCTGTGTCTACATAAAAGAACGCGTAGTTGATGTCACCAGGCCTAAGAACAGACTCACTCACTCCAGGAAGAAGCAGAGGTGAAGGAGCCTGGGAGGAAATCAATATGGTGACCAACCCATGATTGTATCTGCATTTGCAGAGGAGATTTTAAGAATAGGTTCTGAGCTGGGTGTTGTGTACACAGGCCTTAAATCCTAGCTACACAAGAGAGACTGAGGCAGGAGGATCATAAATTTGAGGCCAGACCGGCCTATAGACCAGTATGGGCAACTTAGTGAGGCTCTGTCTCAAAATAAAGCATAAGAAGAGGGTGGGGGATGCATGTCAGTGGTAGAGTACTTGTCTCTCATGTATAAGGTCCTGGGTTCAATTCCCAGAAAAAAAAAGATGCACTCCGGTTTTTAGACATGTTGTCAAGCCATAACCATTCTTCATCAGGGACTCTCATCTATTTGAGGTTGTGTCTAGACTTTGGTACTGAAATGTCCAGGACCATGTATGGCCTTCTTCCAGACAAAGGGCCCAACAGTTCCATGGCCTGGGACCATGACTAGGCAAGTTCAAGTGTGGAACACTAAGGACCATACTGTGGCATGGCTGAGTACTTGACTGTCGTAAGCTATGGGGCAACACTCCGGTTTGCCCAGTTCTCCTTGTGACTTGGTTTGTGGGTATTACTAAGGCGTTTTCTTAATCTTTAGACTTGGATCGGTCTTGCTGTCTCCTTTGCTTTCTCTTCTGATGATTTCTTAAGTGATTTTAGGAGTTGGGAAGAAATGCTCAGGGCCGTGGTCTCAGCATGAGCATGGTGGTGGCAGTGCAGCTTTAAGACCGTTTTCTGCCTGACAGGGCAGGACCCCCAGACAAATCACTGGCTGGCTCTGTGGTAGTTGGCAGCCATTCAAGACTGGTCTTGTGCCAGGAGTATTACTAGATAGCCAGACAGATCAATTCACTTTTACATTCCCGCCATTATTTATAGCCCCACTGTATATCTCCTCTTGCTTATGAAGTAATGATTAGCAAATACAGTACACATAAAACATGGGCATTTGTTCTGGAAAGAGCTTTCTCCTGCTGATACTGCAGATACTGTCCCAGGTCACAGAACCTTCAAAAGGACTGAAAGGGCACGTCTTGTGCAGCGTTTGTTCCTTGGAAAAGGATGCTCCTTTCCCCATGTCTGAGTAATGGAAGAGGCTGGAGAGGTTTCGCTCCTTGCTTAGGTTGCACTGTGTTCTCTGCAGCTCCCGTTCTCACAGATGCTTCAGCCAAACCTGCGCAGAGGGAAGTTGCCCGGTGCAGCCGGCTATTTCAAATGAGGGTTTTGTGTTTCCCTTTTGAGTGTGTCCAAGTGAACAAAGTACTTCAGCTAGCACGCATGGGAGGCCATCTGGGATGGGATTTCTCCAGTGCTGGGGAAAGCTGACCAGACTCAGGGGAACCTGGCCTTCGGGTTTGCTGTGTTTTATTCTTTCTTCCCAGGGCACATGATCTATATTCATATGCTTCTGGGGCATCCTAAGGAGTCCCCCCTCTAGTGGTGACCCATCACTGGCGTGTGCAATGACCATTGCTGAGTTGATGCCTTTGAAGACATGTTCATTCAGCTCAGAGTCCATGATTGGAGAGCTTCACATTGCTTGGTTCATGGAAGGTGGGGACACCTCCGCCTTTCCTTGAGAATATATGGTGGCCATAAAGTGGTTATTTAGAAGCCTGCATTCTGTAGCCTGGAATCAAATCCACACATTGATTAAGTCATGTTTTCCTAGCAGAATGAACATATATAGTGAGAAGATAAAAAAGACAACCATTAGGTTAGGATGATACTATTCGGGAGAAAAAGGTAGTTCAGAATTGGGAAACGTGGGCTGTTGGCACCCTGCTAGGCCTCACTGCTTCCTCCTTGGTTCACTCTACAAGGGAGACACTTGCAAGTACCTCTTATCACTTAGACAGGTGAGTGCATCTTGTATTATGTGGACAGCATATTTCTCTGTGTGTCAGCGGATAAAATTGTGACAGATTTGCTAAGAACATTGCCAATACATATGAATCATCATAGCTTATGAGTATGTTTTTGTGTTTTATTTCTAGAGAACTTCCATAATTTCCTATTATATTAAGGATCTCTAGCTCAGTAGGACGTTTTTTTTAATCTTTTTATTTTTGAGACCGGGTTTCATGTATCCAGACTAGCCTCAAACTACCCATTTAGTGGAGGGTAACCTTGAACCTCTGATCCACCTCTTTACCTCTCATATGCAACTAAACCCAATATACGCAGTGGCGGGGATTGAACTCAGGGCTTCCTGCGTGCTAGACAAGCACTCTTCCAACTGATCTACACCCCAGCCCTGATCTGCATCATTTACAACTTTGTATAGAAAGTTCCTATTACATGGGGGAGAAAATTCCAACTCCCAGCCCCTCTTAGGATTTTGTTTGGTTTTTACCCTTTTAAATGAATTTCCATAAAATTCTTCATACATACAAAAAAATGGATGTTGTGAGTTAAGATACAGAACAAGGTGGGGGGGTCACTTTTGATTCTTCACGGCAGAACCTCTTTACCACATCACTTTATACTTCATAGTCATTTACACTCTCCTGGCACTTTTTTCTAGACTGTCTCATTTGATTCTACATCAGTCCTGTGAAGCAACAGGGCTGAAGTCATGACTCCCTCCTCACCAATGAAGAAATGTCAGATCTTTCAGGCTTGGTGAATTGTTTGCTATCTGACCAAGGCTAACTAACCCTTTCCTGGATCATAGCTAACCCTTTCCTGGCGTACCCTTCACCAAGCTTACCAAATGAAAGAGGTACTCCTCAGTCAAAATGTTATTGAAACATCTTCTTTTCTCCACCAGCCCACACTGGTGGGGAAGAAAGCTCTTTAGACAACCTAGCACTCTCCGTCTTTGAGGGAGAGTTCCCACACAGCTAAGCTCCCGCTCTTCAGGGCAAGCTCAGTCTGTTTATAAACTCCTGTTTCTCTGCCTTCAGATGTCTGTAGCACCTCAGGCTTCTCAGCCTGCGCTTGTGTGCTTGTGTCTAACATTATAGTGTTATCTATTGGCTTGTTTTCTGGCAGGGCCATTCAGATTTCATTCTCCTCAGCAGTGCTGAGAGAACACTGGGATGGCAGTGGCCACACTATGTGGTAAGTGTGGAGTTTTTGTTGAATGGTGCTGAGATATAAGCTGTGGAAACCACCCAAAAGGTAGCGGCATCCAGATCTCTTTCTACTTTGGACCAAAAAGTGGACAACAACCAAGACACAGAGGCAGAAAGCAATCTTCTATTACTTAAGTTAAAGCAGGAAACTAAAAGATGTATTGATTCTTTTATTTGGCAATGATATAACCATCAATTTCTTCACATTATACCAAATCACAAAACAGTACACAGTACCAAGGAAAAAGAGTCTGCATATAGTTAATGACTTCTAGAGCAAGCTAGGTGAGTATCACTTGTCTGGAAGATACATTTGCTCTCATGTTCTGTTGGAATGGATCCTTCCTGATGGTCTTTCCCATGCTTCTTTTGGTCTTGTGCTAGATGTAATCCATAGATTTCCACTAGACACTCTGAGTCACTTAACAGGTATCACAGAATGTGTTCTTTTTTGATACCTGCTGTGGGGGCCAACACCTCATTAGAAATTTATCCAAGGTGATTCAGCAATGTTATTCAATAGGAGTAACACTTTGGTGAGCTGTTTTGTTTGGTTTGGCTTGGCTTGGATTTTCAAGACAGGGTTTCTTTGTGTAGCCCTTGTTGTCCTGGAGCTCACTCTGTAGACCAGGTTGGCCTTGAACTCAGACTGCCTGCTTCTGCCTCCCCAGTGCTGAGATTAAAGGTGTGCACCACCTCTGTCCAGTTTGTTTTAGAGCTTTATATATCATTTTTGACTGATGAATAAAGAGCTTGTAAAAATTGATTTGGCTCTTCAAGACGAAGAGTGGGCAGAAGTGTTTCACTGACCTTTCTGGAACCTTTAAGAGCTTCTGTTACCTACCTACCTACCTACCCTGCTCACCCCTACCCTTACCTACCAACCCCTAACTACTCCTACAACTCACTCACCCCTACCCACCACTGCCTTTCAACCCATAGGTGTTAGGTCGTCCAGTTCCATCCTAAACAGAAAAAAAGAAAAGCACACCCTCTGTGTGACTTCTGTCAGAGTTTCCCCTTTGGCTGGGCGGTGGAGGCACACTCCTTTAATCCAAGCACTTGGGAGGCAGAGGCAGGTGGATCTCTGTGAGTTCGAGACCAGCCTGGGCTACAGAGTGAGTTCCAGGACAGGCACCAAAGCTACACAGAGAAACCCTGTCTCGAAAAAAACAAAAAACAAACAAACAAAAACCAAGGATTTGATCTTATAATCTCCAAATTATTTTCACCCTAAAGCACAGGTGATTCAGAGAGCTATGCCTCTCATCCCAAGTCAAGTTTATTGTTTCACTCTCTACACTTGATGGGGAATGGGTGATTTTTGTTTGCCAAAGAGATCATGGGGTCTGTTCTTCCAAATCTGTGGTCCGTCTTTGGAGTCACCGCCACACATGTGCTCAGGTGTTTTCTCAGTCTTGTTTTTATTAGTCAGCAAAATAACTGCTGCATCATTTCTCACTTTTGCCCTTCCAAGCTTTCTGGGGATTAAAACATAGCAATAAGTGGTTGCTGAAAACAGTGCAGGGTTCTGAGTTTTTCTGAAATGTTAACCTCCAACCTTAGTGTTGGCTTCCAAGCACTGATATCCATGTTTCAATTCAAAATAACGAAAAGAACAAGAATAGAAGAGCTATGTTAGTCTCATATGCCTAAACAGTTGAATAAATAATTTATGAGCTGTAAATAAAGGTCCACTCACTGTATTTCTGTCTATCCATGCCAGTGTGGGAAGAAAAAGAATACCCGGAAAGGCAGACCTGAACAAAAGGCCCTTAAATTCAGGTGTCTCACTTACTCCTTTCCAATGACAGTCTAGCCCCTCTGTTCCAGTGGGACATTGTAGATAAAATATGAAATGAAAACAAATAACACAAATATATTGTGAAACTCAGTCTCCAGTGTTCCAGTGGCAGAGGAACTAAGTGCCACGAATGGGTCACTATACTCATAACCAGGCCACTACTCACAATTCTTTTAGCAGTGTTGGAGACTCTCCTATTGATCCTTCCAAGCTTTAAAAAAATCATCAACTTTTATAATCTTTCAAATAAGCTCCAATTACTTGACTAAATATGAAATCCTTACAAAAAGTGTCTTAACTAGGTACCGTCTCCCATCTGCCGTTGAGAAATGGTGAATCAGAGAAGTCACAAAGCTAAGAAGCTGTGAGAGGCTTTACACTTACCTTCCAACTCAATCAGGAACTCTTCTACTAAGCATGTAAGCCAAGAGCTCTTGTGTGACCTGTACATCAAGAGGTCTCCACAATATGAGATCTCTTCCCTCCTACACTTCCTATTTCCTGCTATGACAATCCTTCAAAGTTCAAGACACCAAAGGTTCCCTTCACCCTTCCCTTCTCATGCATGCTACCTCCACCACCCTCTCTGCATTCACACGGGCACTCTTACAACATTGAGACTGCTGTCCTGTACTATGCTGTCTCTTCACTGATAAACTCCAGGCTTTCTGAGACTAAGAATCCAGAAGACCGCAAAGCAATGGCCGTCTTTGCGGGATGGTCCAAAGGCTGCCCTATAATTCTGAGGTGATGGTGCGATGCCTTGCAGTGCCTTCACAACCCATCTTCAGGTCAAAGCTTTGAAGCAGTTCTCCTAATTTTCATTTTGCAGCTGAAGTGATTTAGACACCTAAAAGTTGAGGAGTTTGTCTCAAACGTGACAATAAGTGGCATCAGCAGGGTTCAGATCCACGTTTCCAAACCTCATAACTACGCTGATCAACGGGTTAGTGCATCCTGTGTTTCCAGCTATGCTTAGAGACCTAGAGGACGTGAAATTAATCTCAGAGTTAGTGGTTTTCTTTCACTTTGAAAGTGTGGCTTCTCATACAAGTTTTTCTTTTATGTGCTTCCCTAAGACCTGAGTGAACTGCCAAGGAGGCAGCAGACACTGAATAAATATTTGTTCAAAGGGATCGAGTGTCGTGCCTTCTAGAATTTCTACGAGCAATCAAAGACTATTAATAAGGGAGAGAAAATGAAGCAGAGAGATCAAGATCACCTGAAGGAGAGTGTACCACGCATATCATGGTAATGGGACTCGTGATAGGTGCTGTAGTGATCAGAGAGGCAGAGAGGCGCTACCATGCTGAAATTCCCCCTTATAAGTACCTGCTCACAGTCAGGTTGTGTCTTCTGCTCACAGTCAGGTTGTGTCTTCTGTTCTCCGCTCCCCCTTTTCATTGACCTGAAACTCGTTCCGGCCATTTCAGTGGGAAAATGATTTAGTGCCTCCTATGTGACATTTTTCCTAAAATAAGATTGGTGGTAAAAGTTTTAAGAAGTCTGCCTGAATTTCAGCCGGGGAGTGGTGGTGCACACCTTTAATCCCAGCACTTGGAAGGTAGAAGCAGGCAGATCTCTGTGAGTCTGAGGCCAACCTGGTCTACACAGAGAAACCATGTCTCAAACAGACAAACAAACAAACAAAAAAGAAGCTTGAATTTCTAAGACAAAATCATTCTCTGAATTTTTGTACCCTGATACATAGGCCGAACCAATAAAGATAATTCACATTTCAAGACCAGAATTCTCATATAACAACAGAACTAACTAGCAAGAACGTTAGCTTGTTGCTGGTGGCTCAGGTTCAGAATGGAAGGCAGATTGTATGGTTCTTTATTTCTATCCAAGCTGAGCCACACACCCCCCATGTTCATTTCTTTTAAAGATTTTTAAAATTCTACACTACTATAGAATTGTATGCTCTTTCTGTTTCTTCTAGACCTTACCTTAGGATCTATTGGCTTACGCATTTAGATATGACGTTTCTAGTCTAAAATTGTCTTAGAAAGGGAGTCTTACCAAGGCCCTGAGCTACATTGTTGGTGTAAAAGGTAGGTCCATTGTCCCACTCGCCTGGGGAATGCTAAATGAAGCATGGCTGCTGTAAGTCCTGGTTTTCTAGACCTCAGCCTTGTCTATGTCTGCGCACCAGAGCCCACTTTAACCACTGACTGCGAAAACTGTGCCACAGTACTGGATTCTGTGAACTTTCAGTTTCACTGGCCAGAAAATTACTACTAACACCATCCACTTTGTTGGGGTTTGTGAGAATTAAATAAGAATCTGCATACATGTATATACCCCATTTATTGTATAACTCAATAAAAGTCAATAATGAGAATAAGCATGAAAGTAAAGTAATGAATTATGAAGCCCACTTAGAAGAAGATGATCTCCATTACAACCTGATGATGGATACTAATTGGTACCTGAAATATGAACTAGCTACATGTTTTCCAAAGTTTTCACTAAATATATTAGTTTTTTTCCTAAGTCAGAGTTTAATAGATACTGCTCCAAAATAAACAAACAAACAAATGAAATGTGATGGCTATCCATGCCAGACATTGCTAATTTCAAAGGTTTTATTTTAGAGTCTCCCTGTGTACGCTCATATTTAGAAAATTTGCCTTGATTTCTGCCTCTGTCATGGCCATCATCATACACAGAGCCCGTTCTAACAATTCAGTGAGCTCCACTTAGCGAAGAGATTAAATAGAATTCACAAATTCATGGGCTGTTGTCTTCACTTAAATGAATCTGCGATTCGCAGTTACTGATCAACCTACTAATACCACTGTTCATAAATGGGAATGGGCCAACCCCTGCTGATATAACGATCAGCTGGAGGAGCAGTGGGTGGGGCACCGAGCAGCTGATGGTCCTCGTTTCTAGAGGGGGCCCCTGAGATGACTGCATATAGGTAGGCAAGGCTAGGCAACTGTGACACCTCCCCAGGGTCCCTTTGGTGCCAGGGATTTAAGAGTCTCAGCTGTCAAAGAACAATAAATTTCCCTTCAAAATATAAAACATAAATCAGTGTTTCCCAAACACTGAAAGGCAAGAAGAAACTAAATCCCCACAATAATGAAAAGAATCCTGTTAATTAAATCAGTAAGGTAGAGAGCTTCCCTCCCAGCACACGGCCCTGCTGAACACTAGAATACCTTGGAGACCGGAGCTGAAATCCAAGCTTTCTCTACTTTGCAAGCCAGCGTCCTGAGGGAACATTTAGAAGAAGCAGGGGGTGGGGGAAATCTTAGGAACAGGACAAGTAAACACACCTTTCTTTTTTTTTTTTTTTAAGAAGTTGTTGGACAATGTTTATCTAGAAAGGGAAGTTGCAAAACAAATTGTAAACGAGGCTCAGCATGCGTGTGCCAACCTCTTATCAGATCTGCACCTGTCTTGGGTGAGCCGAAAGCCACATCGATGTGAACTGAGACATAGTCTCCAATGCATGGTACTTGGAGGAAAGGGAGAGGTGCCAGCCATTACTCCTGAGTGTGTGTGTGTTTGATTGGTTGGCTGGCTGGTTGGTTGGTTAGTTGGCTGCACTCTATGCTCCTTCATTCTGGTTGCCTCTTGAACTCCCTGGCTCAAATAGTTTACAACAATGATGTGTTACTTCACATATCTTCCTTTTTGTTCTGCAAAGCCACTAATGTAGATTTGTGGGTTGCTTTAATGTTTGGTTAATTGGCTGGTCTAGTAAGAGAGAGTGTGTTGCCATGGTTGAGGAAAGCTGGGGAAAACGTCTTACAAATCTTGGTAGTTGAGAGCCTCGTGCCTGTTACGCAAGTCACTGACAGCAGAAGCCCTCAGAGAAATGGAAGCCAGCCTGGCTCTGTCTACTCTAGCCTTCGGTTTCCCTGTTTGGTTTTGCTGTCTCTATCTCTGTTTTTTGTTTTTTGAGACAAGATACTACTCTGTAGTCAGGCTGACCTGGAATTGACAATGTAGCCCACGCTGACCTGGAGTTTGCTCTAAGGCCAGGGCTCCCTTGAATCTTATATCCTACCTCTGCCTCTCAAGTGCTAGGACTACAGGCATATACCATCTTACCCAGCTTGAGTTTTGCCCTTCAAGCTCCTCACAACCAAGTTACCTCAAACCCTTGATCTCTACCAGCCTTTAAATCGGGTTTCACTGGCTTTAAAATACACCCGCATCTATTCTCAGAATCTGAGACCTCTCTTCTGAACCTTTCTAAACCATTCAAACTACAAAGCTACCCAACTCTTCCCCTAGACCCAACATGTAACTAATCATTAGTCAGTGTATTCGAAATGCCCCAGGGTGTGCTTGCTGTATGGTTTTGTTCATTCCGCTGTCTCTCTGCCTCCAACAGGCTTTGTTTTGAGTGCTCTGACAGTAGGGGTGAGGTGTGTTGGGGGGATCTCATCAGCTGCACCCCTTGCTATCACCTGTCACCCAGTTGACATCAACATACAAACACAGAGACATCATTCTCCCTGTTAAAGGTCAAAATGTCGGAAGCACTGTGGACAGACTTTGCAAGACAGGCTAACTAGGGTTTGAACCTGGTCCTCACATATCCTAGGCCGGCCCTCTACCTCTGAGATACACCCCCAGCCCGCTTGAGTTGTTATTGTTGCTGTTGTGATTGGCTTGTTTTCCCCGTGGGTTTGGTTTGTTTGTTTTGAGACAAGGACTCGTGTGATCCAGACTGATCTCAAACTGCTTATATAGCCGCTGGCATTTAATTCCTCATTCTCTTACTTTTACCTCATGAATACTGGGATTACAAGAATGCAGTACCATGCCCAGCACAAGCCCTCTTTTTACTCTTTATCCTGAGACAAAGTCTCACTAAGTTCCCCAAGCTAGTCTTGAACTTTTGATAGTTCTACCACAGTTTCTTGAGTAAGTGGAATTAACAGGTCTAGATCACTAGGCCTGCTATAACCACTAGGATCCACTAACTTTCCAATTGCTAACAAAAAATTGGGTCCATAACTCCAAGATTGCCGTCCCTCAAATCTTACCATATTGCCAGTCAGTCACTCTGGCAGAAAGAAGAGAAGTAGTGAACGCAGTGTGGCTCAGCTCTAGTACTCTAAAGCTGAGACAAGTTTGCCATGGCAGTAAGTAGCCAGACCGCTATCTCGGCAAAACATGACAAGATGGCGGCCCCAAACTCAGTCCTAACTGTTGGCTTCTGATGACCTTGCTGGGTTGTGGATCATCTCTGTTTCTCTTCTCCATGCTGATACCTCTGACCTTTCACAGCAGTACATCTGTGCTTGGTGAGGGGTGGTGGGGATCTCCTCAAGATTTTGGTTTTCTTTGTTTGTCAAATCAAGAACGATTGAAAGTCATAGGGTCTACTGTGAGAAATGAGTCTGTATGTGTACTTGCAGTGAATGTGTGTGAGCGTATCGCAAGGATCAAGTTAGTAAGGGTTTTAATTATGCTTGTCTTATCTTTTAGGAATGCTACTTTTGTTAAGGAAACCAATGGTATTTTGTTTTAGCGGTATTTTGAAGGGCTGTGGAGATGGCTCAGTGGGTAAGAGCATTGCTACAGCATGTACAAGCCTAAGAACTGAGTTTGAATACCTAACACCACATTAAAAACTGGGCATGGCTGTTCATGCATCTAACCCCAGGATTGGGGAGTGGAGACAGGCAGACCCTAGGGGCTCTTAGGCTAGCCCAGTCAAAATGGTGAGTTTGTGAGACTAAGATCCTGTCTTACAGAACAGGGTGGAGAGCAATGGAAGAAGACACTGGCATCTTACACATGGGTGCACACGCGCATGTGCACACATCACACACACACACACACACACACACACACACACATTATCTTGAAATAGCTAGTAGATGACACAACATCTGTGCTCACTGGCATTGCTAATGATACCTTCAGTCACAAGAATGTTTGTGGCTGTCAGTTGATAGGGTGACTGTTTCAGAAGACAATGTTGACTGTTTCCTAAAGCCTGAATCTTAGCAATAATTGAACAGAAAACATTAAACTAGATGCTGAATTCATCTAGCTCTATCTATGCATCTGGTCGAGTTTACACTTAACCTTTGAAAATATCGGCTTCTCAGAGCCATGCTTGACTCTTGGACATCTGCAGCCCCAGCGCTATGCATGGTGGGAGTAGGAGGAGCATGGTGGGGGAGCTTGCTGGCTGCTGGATGAGCTGAAAAGCCCAAGCTAGATGCAGGAAGAGACCCTGCCTCGAAATGACCAGGCAAAGAGTGACAGAGGAGGATACATGATGCCCACTCTGGTCTCCATGAGTTCACAAGCACGGGTGCTTGCACCTGTATAAATGCACACATCTGCACACACACAGCCATACACACCACATGCACTTGCACAAAAATAAAATAAATGTCAAAATAAGTTAATTAACTTAATGAAATATAAGCTTTTCAGCCACATCTCTAGATTGTGACTTGGGAAGTCACACCAGCTGCCACGGAATGAACATCTGCTCTGAACTGCTCACTGAGAACTCCTTGCTAGAAACTCAGTAGGCACAGCTTCGAAACACAGTCCATAGTTCATTCTGGAGTCCAACACTACACCACAGTATAATATTACAGGGCTGGGGACAGGGTGCCATCAAGAAAGTCCCTGCCAGAAAGCGTGAAGACCTGAGTTCACGTCCCCAACAGCAAGAGAAGCAAACAGAAACAGTGCTTTGCCGGGCATCCCAGTGCTCAGACAGTAGAGACAGGACGATCCTTAGGGCTTGCTGGCCAGGAGGTCCAGCCAAGTCGGTGAGCCCCTGGTTCCGTGACAGAATCACCTGACAGAATTAGGGCAGGGAGATGATACATCTGGGGAAAGAGAGCTACCCAGAGAACTTGATGGCCTGAGTTTGATCCCCAGACCCAACCAAAAGTTGTCCTCTGACCTCCACAAGCATGCACATCACACACACACATGCACGTCGTCATCATCATGATCATCATCATTGGAAATGACCTTAAAAGAAAAAGAAAAAAAGAACTTGTCTCAAGAAACAAGGCAGAGAATTAATTCATGAAGATCCTGGACATGGACCTCTGAATACCACAAACAGGCACACACAGACAGTGAAAGAAATAACATCACAAATGACAATTTAGTGTTAACTATTCCCTTAGTCTTATTTTGCCTATCTGTAGAGGGCCTGGCTTTCGCATGTCTGTAGGTTTTATAGTGGGAGGTCAAAGGCCCAGTGTGGACAGTGGACGGAACCAGTGTGGACAGTGGACGGAACCAGCGTGAAAAAGGCTGGCCTCCTCACTGCCTGAGGAGTGAGTGTCAGAATACACCATTGCCTGTCGATAGTGACATCATTTTGACAATTACAGCACCTTCTCTTTTTTCTAGAATGGGGAGAGGGATAGGGTGAGGAGCAAATCTTCCAATGATCAGGAATTTTCACAAACTTAGGAAGGGGAGGAATAAAGTTTGCACTCCCCCATGTTTCTAGATGACAGATTAAAAGCCACACAGGTATGCAGAGCTGCTTAAGCCTCGCCAAGGTGGCAGTCTCTGAACGCTTTGATGTCATCTGCTTGCTGGACCCCTGAGACTTTCCTGGGATCCAAATTTAGTAGACTTTATGTGGCTCGCCTGTCCCTTCTGGTGTTCAAAAAGGGAAGGAAAAAGGTCCCTGCTCCTTCTTGTCCCCGTCCTTTATTGTACGCTTTGCTTTGTTTGTTTGATTTTAAAACTGCCATTATGTGAAAGTGTAGCGAGTATAAATAATTGAGAAGATAACTCTGTGGGGAAACCGCTCGCACTGCCTTTGTGCAGAGGCAGCTCATTACGGCTCTGAGCTGCAGCATTCCATAAGAGCAATTATGCAGCATCAGTATGCCATGGATATTAACCAAGGGGAGTAGATAAGACACGGGAAAATCATCTTGTATCTTATTTAATTAAATTTATTTGGTTTTTCCAATAGGTCCTCTCGTGTGTAATTTCTCCGACCACTCCATAGTTGCTGTGGTCTTTGCAGGACTGTTACATGACATTTTTTTTTTTTTTTTTTTTTTTTTGGCATTCCTCCTCAATTTTGTATAGACCTAAAATGTATTTATATTGGGGTTTAATTTCTACCCAAGGAGAGGTTATCCATGAAAATGGAACCATAATTTGGTCATGAGGTTTTTATCCCTCCTAGGGCTTATATCGCCAGTTAATATATGTTAATACAGCAAAGTGAATAAAAGGTTAAACAAGTGGGTCAGGCTTGGAGAGTCTTAGAATGCTTACTTCTGCTGAAACGGAAGGAAAAGCCCGTAATGGCGCTTGCCTGACTTTCACCCCCATCATTTTAAGAATTGCTTTGCCAATCCTTCACAGCAAATAGTAATTTTAAGTGGACCAAAACAGAGCTCAGGGTGTTTGCACTCCACGGTAATGATAGAGTAGCCATGCTCCCTGGAGTCAATAAGCCCAACAATTGAGTCATTTTTGCCTCCTGTGAGTGAATCACTGCTGTTAGCCTGAATGACAGGATTGCCTATAGAACCAGAGGCCTTCACCACGTTGACCTCGTCCCAGAATATCGGGGTTCAGAGGGCAGGCAGGTGGTGTTTAACACAGTTATAAGTAAAAGCTAATTTTGTACACGGAGGATCTGTAAACAAGGAAGTGGAATTGATTGAAGGGTGGTGGGGGCCAGGGGACCTTGGATGTGTGCTGAAGCACATTATCCAAAGCAGCCCATCCTCATTCCCTGATGCTCTCACTTTCTCCTTTCTCCTTCCCTGTGGCATCCCTCCACCATGTTCCTTGCCTCCTCTTACCTGCCTCACAAGTGAATGTCCCAACACAATAGGATACAGTAGAGTCAGCTGGCTACAACTCATTCACAAATCTCATTAATAAAATTTCAGGCAGTGTTGCAGGAGTGATATATATAGATATAGATATAGATATAGATATAGATATAGATATAGATATAGATATAGATGTGTGTATATACATATATAGAATACATATATAGTGTATATATTATATATAATAAAATTGTATCTATTATATATAATGCATAGTGTATCTTTTAAAAAATATTTCAACTTTTTACAGTTATTTATTTTGCTTAAGGAGAGGTGCATGTGTAAAGTCAGAAAAACATGTGAGAATTAACGCTTTCCTTTTCCCTGTGGGTTCTGAGGCTAGACCGCATCTTCTCAGGCTAGATGGCAAGCCTTAGGCTTACCCTCTGACCCATCTCACCAGCCCAGTACTGTGTATCTCATACTTAAGGTTTCTTTTAAGTTTGTAATAGTTATTTGAAATAGAAAATCAGGCATAGCAAAATATCTAATGAATGAGAAATGAAAACGTAGAGAAAATATCCTTAACTAAAATCATCCCTTCATTTTCAAATTACCCTTGAAAGTTCTAAGGAGCCTGATCAGTCAGTATGCTGGTGAGGTCTGCTGGGGTCTGCTGGGAAGCTCCCATGGTTTACAGTCCCACTGGGAGGAGGAATTAAAGAAATGATGTGTGTGTGCAGAGCATCGGGCCTGCCAGTGGCCTGTGCATCTGAGACTGACTTGGAGAAGATGCAAATCCTACTTTCAGACTGACAAATGGCTTTAAGGAGCAGTTTCCACTAGAAATTAGAATGCCATGGTTTATTTCAAGAGCTTGGAACCTGAGCACCCCTGACAACCCCAGTAGCTTGTTATGAATTGATTGGTGGCTCTCATCTCCTTTTTAGAGAGTGTTTATCAATCTGCAAAGAGCCATGATGTAACTCACAGTACAAATGAAAAAAATGCCCTGCCTTTTGTTACCTTAGTGTACATTATCCCATAGGACTTGACCTGGGACTCTTCCTTTTTGAGAGACAGTCACAGACACCAACCAGTGTTCATCCAAACATATCTGGGAGGAAATTCTCAAAACGATATAATCGGCAAGAAAAAAAAAGATTTCCTTTTTTTTTCTCCACCTCAGATCTTCCTTCCTCCATTCCTGTTTCCTGCCTCTCACCCCCGGAATATACACTCACAACACCTTCTGGACCCCAGTGGTCAATCTGCCTTCCTCCCCCTTGCAGCCCAGCATAATGGCGACATCCCATTCCAGTTCTGTCTCATCCTATGCATATCACACACACACACACACACACACACACACACACACACACACACACACACACACACCGGCAGAGCCAGAGACTCCATTTCTGCCAGAGAAGTCCTTCTCCTGTCTGCCTGCAGTCCAGGTAGATTCACACCTTGTAGTGAGTTAGGGTCCTCACTTATTTCTCAGTGTGACATTCATTAGAGCAGAACTGGAAGCCAGAATTATGTCCCATCTTAGCTCTGCCCTGCTCTAGGGCACATCGTTCATCAGGAATTGAGCTATGCCATGTGCAAAAAAAAAAAAAAATGACAAGAGATTCCCTAATGGTTCTTCTATTGTCAATTCTAAATTATTTCCTAGGGGAAGGAGCCCTCTTTTCATTTACACGTTCAGTTGTTTATTCACCAAACATTTTATTGGAGATAGTGGAGACGGTGTCGATAGCACAGAACTAAAATACGCTCTCTATAAGATCAACTAGGTGAAAACCAGACAAGTAAATTGTGGTTATTGCACTGAATCAATTCTTCAGGGAGCATGCATGCTAATGACTGAGGAAGTGTGTGTGTGTGTGTGTGTGTGTGTGTGTGTGTGTGTGTGTACAAGTGTTTGCATTTGTATGTATATGCACTTGCATATATACAGAGGCCAGAGATTACCTCCTCTATTGCTGCCTACCTTATGTTTTGAGACAGAATCTGATACTGACCCTGCAGCTATACTAGGTAGTCAGCAAATCCCTGGCATCCTTCTGCTTCTGCTTCTGCTTCCCCAGCACTGGGTATACAGAAGAATACAGCCTCACCTGGCTTTTTTTTTTTTTTTTTTTTTTTTTTTTAACATGGATGCTGGAAATTCAAACTTGAGTCTTTGTGCTTGTGCTGTGGCAGGCAAAGGCACCAGCTCTCCAGCCCCAGGAAATGTCTCTTAATCAGATTAAGCAACAAAGTTACCCCAAAGAGGTGTTCTGTAGTAAGAATTTCAAATGATGGATGGACCAGATGGCTCTGGAAGGAAGACCATCCCAGATGGAATAAATAGTGTGGCCCTAGCTAGTTAGCATATTAACTTTAAACTTATGAATTAATCTTGAATTATTTGTGTATCACACGATTTAAAAATCTATGACAGTTAAAACAATTACAGCATTACATTGTTTCGTCTTTAATAGATGAAGTTACATCTATTCCTGTGAAGATGGAGACAATCCAAATGTCATTGTTTTCGTCTGTGAGAGTTAAGTTAAACTACCCTGGAAATCTTAATAAGAGATGTGGTGCCTGGATATACTCTAAAAATCTGCTCAAACCGTGGTCCATCTAGTTTGCACCTTAAACTCTAGATGGGACTTAAGAATCGAAGGTCCATGTCTTCATTCCTCTGTAAATGGCGGTAGGGGAGCGTATCCACTCACCAATGGCTTAAACCGAAAATATTTAAGGAATAAAGCAGCCATGGCATAACCTCTGGTTTGCTAGGTCTCTGGTGGTTTATAAAGATATATTTTATGTCTTTTATGATCACAGGATGATGCTAAAAAATTTGTGGGCAATGATACCATCATATTGGAAATACTTTGTGTAACATCTCTGCCCAAGACACAGGAGGCTACCTGGGTGTCAATCCAAGCAAAAGATGTTTCATTTGTTCTTAAGAAAAGGCAATCTGGAAATTTGGCTTAGAAATTAGTCTTTGATGTTTGAACATCATGGATATAAGGACATTAAGGCATATGTCTGTGAATAGAATTTTTTGCTTCTGGATAGAATTAGGGTTTGTAATATTTTGGTTATATAGAGTTTTTGAAAGTAACTAGTAATTTTTTTGTTTTAAATCTTTGATTTTTTACCCCCATGGACAGCTTGATGAGAACATAACCTGGTTAGGTGGCACTGAGTTTAATAGGAGGAATGTCACTTGTACGCGTATTTATGACGCTTTATTTGATGGATCTTTTCCATAATAGCACTTGACTTTCTGTGTTTTACTCTTGTCACCGCCCCCCCCCCCCTTATTTTGGGTTGAAGCCACTCTAAAGTTTAACACCTGGGAGATTTCTCACTTATGGTTCCCTTTAGAAGTGCTAAAATCTCAGCCTCCCAAACAAGAGACCAAGTTGCGGTTTAAAGAAAGAAGTGGTATTGATAAAAGGCCCAAGAATGTTGCCACCTTTCCAACGTGTCCTCAGCAAAATCCTTTCTTTTAAGCCAGCAGGAGAAAGGAAAGGGGATAAGAGCCCGGTCCCTCCAAATGCTTCTGGCATGCCGATCTGGTCTTCTGAAACATCCCCTGCTGCTCCAGAAAAAGGAGCCCCTGAAGCAAATGAAAACTCTGGTGGGGACATTCACATGCATAGCACCCTCCCTCCGAGTGCTTTAGATCACAGGGCCTGGGGTGATTTGGCCTGAGTTGAAGAATAGAGACTTGTGAACCATTTGTCTCCACACCTAGAGTATGCTGAAGTGCTGTGTCTTTCACCTTAAAAGCCCATTTAAAAAGAAAAATATGGTTCGTGAGGACACAATTTGGACACCATCACACTTAATGGAGTCCCTTTTAAATGTAACACTCGGTCCCATCAATTCTCTTCTAAATTACTTGTCACCACCTGGAGAAAACCTGCCCTTGATTATCTTATGCAATTGCTTAAAAATACGGGGTGTGTGTGTGTGTGTGTGTGTGTGTGTGTGTGTGTGTGTGTGTGTAAAAACTTCATTTAAAACCCCTGATGAATGCCGTTACTAGAATGACTTATGCTAAGTGTCAGGCTATACAACATGTGTCATAACACAATGTGACTCATATGCATGCATGTAATTGTCATCAGCTTCTAAATCTGCTCACACACATCACCTCAGAACTCAAAGTGAGCAAACTAGACCTCCTAGAAATAAGGCCATTGTCTGTAGGCTTTAATTTACAGTTGACTGACCAACAGGATCAGATGGAGGACTTTGTAAAATCTTGAGATACATGAAAAGGTAGAGTGTTTTCAGAGGTAGCCAAACAGTTTTTAAAGCATACTGCTTGAGATCTAGAAGAGTCCTAGTTTAATATGAAGAGGAGAGACGGTTTTGAAGTAGTCTCTTGTTTTCGGGGTTCACGCTTCTTTTGTCCTTGTCTTGAGTGGCCTCCTAACGTTTCAGCTCTAGTGCCGCACTCTACTACAATAAGTAGGAATCTAGCAAACAAATGGCCCATTTTGATTAACTGTGCATCATGACATAGCACACATAGATTCTCATCCTGGTGCCCTTTACCTTCTGCCCAGCAAAGCGCAATGCAGAAGTCATCCTAAAAGTCAAACGCTCCCCGTTTTCATTGCTAGCACCTTGTTGGAGTCCATCTCTTCTCCCCTTTCTCCCTGCATTGGCCAAGGGTGGTGAGCCTCCTCAGTTGTCCCATTCTCATCAACCCAGCTCAGTTCATCCTCCAACAGGCGGTTGGGAAAGGTCTCCTCAGGAGGCTTCCTTGTCTCATCTCCCCATTCAAGAATTTCAGAGACTCATTTTATCTCTGAAGAACCCCATGCAGCTTGCCTGTGAATTGCCACCAGGTTCCCCCAGAAACCAGAAGAAACTATCAGCCAATCTCTGTTCAATTACCCTCAGCACTTTCAAACAAAGTCAGCCCTGGTGGAGTCCTGGTGGGACTGGTACCTTCAAGCAGCTCTTTCTTTTCTTTCCTGTCATGTGTTGGATTTTGTTTTTAAATGCTCTTTCAAACTGGTTCAACTCTTCCCTTCCAAGAGTTTCTTAACTTTTTTCTTTTCTTTTTTTCTTCTAGTGCTGGAGAGTAAGGTCTTGCAAAGGCTAAACAAGCATGCTGCAGGTGTTCTCTCCTTTTTTTTTTTTTTTTTTTTTTGATAATTTATTTATTTTTACTTTATGTGCATTGGTGTTTTGTCTGCATGTAAGTCTGTGTGAGGATGTCAGATCTTGGACTTATAGACAGTTATGAGCTGCCATGTGGGTGCTGGGAATTGAACCTAGGTCCTCTGAAAGAGCAGCCAGTGCTCTTAACCACAGAGCCATCTGTCCAGCCCCTCTGCAAGTGTTCTGTACCTCCAGATCTTAGTTGTCCCCTTGCTGGGCTGCCCCTTGCTAGCCTTGAACTCACTATGTGGCCCAGAGTGCTTTGGAATTTTCTGTCCTGCTTCCGCTTCTCCAGGGCTTCCATTACAGGTATCCATGCACCGCCATGCCTGGTGATCAGGCTCTCCTCAGGTCTTTGGTTGATGTTGTTGCACCGACTTACTGGATATAGGCTGTTTATTTCTCATAACTTGTGTGTTATCAAATGGTGACTTTTCCGGTTTGTTTATGTGTATATGAAAAAAGAAGTATCAAAAGGCATGATTTGCATTTTCAAATGTTTAGATATATTTACATATGTCGTCCATATGTCATTAAATTTGGTTTGGGATAACCGCAGAATATGGACAGCTTATCAATGGTGACACATGTACAGATTTTTATGACCCTTGAAATTATTCCTAGTAATTGTTTCAGGGTTGAAAAGAGATGAGCAAGTACATGTGAGGCCCGTTTTCAGCTCCCCACCCACAAAGCCAATTACTGGGACACCCCCCCCCCCAGAGGACACAGCCGCTGAATAAAAATGAACATGGAGGAGAAAGCTAGAGCTCAGTACATTTTGATTGGCCAAAGGATAAAGCCAGGAATCAAGCTAAATAAATCCCCATTCCCTCGGAACACAAGAAAGGAGGGAGAAGAAGGTCACTAGAACAGGGCCTGACTGAAAGCAAACAAGCTCTTTCTCCTCCCCATGTTAGTAACAGCCCCTTCGACCTTTCCAGGAACAGACACAAATAGCCTAGAATTAACAAAAAGGAATGTCTACCTGTATTATTTTTTCGCCTTCCTCTGGAGCGGTACAGAAAAATCTATGGAGGTGTTAATGAATTTGTCCCTGGCAAAGTTTATTGCCGCACACACGTGCAGGTGCAGTGTGCACGCGCCCTCACACACGTACACATATGGGTGCCCAGAGGGCTGCTGACTTCTCACTGTCACACAACTGACGAGCTCATGATGACTTCTCAATGCTGCTGTTGCATGTCCCACTCAGTTGACGGGCACTTCCGACTGGACAGGATTACTGTTGCAGACGAAACCAGACATTTGCAACCAGCTCAGTTCTCAGCAAGAAAATGCACATGACTTAGGTAGATTTTGTTGTTGATTTTTTTTTTCCCCTTATAGGTTACTCAAGGAAACGCATGTCGTTATAAATCAGTAGTAATGAAATCACCATTATGGCATCTTGGATATTGCATTTGCTAAAGCCTTTCTGGACATTAAGTCAGCTTTCAATGATTGATATTATAGACAGTGGATAAACATTTTTTGATGGATCTGTTTGCTCTCAGATGAGAAAAAAAAAAGCAAATTCTTTTTTTCCTCTTTGATTGAAAGAGTGGAATGCCATCGAAGAGGGAAAGGTTCAAATGTGGTCATCACAGGTTAGTGACACCAAAAATAGAAACTCACTTAGGGTGAAATTTGCTGTCAGGAAAAATGGAGCCTTCTTTCTGAACTCGGGAACGTGTGGTTCATGTGAGCTTGCTTGTAGAGGGTTGCTACAATAAGCCTTCTTTCATACAGGTGTGTTTATGCCCCAGGCTTGCTGGCCACAGTCCATTCCATTTACAGAAGCTGAATTAAACAATAACTACCGCTTGCAAAAAAAAAAAAAAAAAAAAAAAAAAAAAATGGTGAAGGTGGGGGAGGGGGAGGGGGAAAGGTGAGCGTCAAAGGAGATGCCTGAGAGCTTTGTTAGGGCCAAGAAAACCCTGTTGTAGATGTCAGGGCTTGTTGATGTTGCTGGGAACGGCACTTTTTTTTTTCTCCTGGATTTTGTGGTTCTGCCTTAGGAAAGAAAGTAAAATAGAACGGAAGAACAAAGTCCCACTCTATAAATCAGCAGCTGCTCCTTGCCAGATCAAAGGAATGACATTTTTGCTCCTGGACTTCTTGTCCACTTGAGGGCTTGACAGGCAGCTAACAGCTGGCCTGCTCCACTGTATGAGAGAATCAGCCTACATCTTCTTCCGAGCAGATGACAAGCTAATCAGAGACCTAGCCCTCACACGGGACACGTGAGTGCATGCACCTTGACCTCTTCCAACACCTCAAATATATAATTGCTAAACAGCGTGGTGCATTTGGGGCCAGTTAATTCTTAGGTGACTTCCAATGAGAAGAAGAATCTGAGATAATGTTCAGTCAAAGGTGATCACAAAACCAAAAATATTTCAAAATTGCAAGATTTGTGGGGATCAGGTCTCAGTGTGAATTAGCACATGTTTGGAACAGAATGGGAACTGACTGTGAATGAAGGTAACTGATTATCAGGTGAGACTGCACAGATCTCAAAGCCCAGTCAGAGAGATGGGCGGGAGCTGGGCACTGGTCATTTTGAAAACGGTCACTGTTTCTTTATAGGCTGGTGGAGCTGAATGAAGCGCTAGATCTGTGTTCCATTCCTGCAGAAAGTGGTTTTCGGAGCCACACTAAGGTGTGCAGGTTTCCAAATCTGGAATTTTAATGTCAGTAGTAACATGTTCAAAGTAGTTCAGTTTCTTGTTGATTTCCATCTGCAGTAAATCATGTACAGGATGAGGTAATATGCTATAGCTTATGTCTATTGACTGAGTGTTTTATCTTTAAGAGGGTAGATTCTAGATATGAATAGAAGTTCCCGTGTTTTCTTCTCTCTTGCTTTCGAATAGCTCTGAAAGATCACTTTTATAATACATGATAAATAGCCACATATGAATAACCATATAGCATTCTGTAAGAGTAACAGTGCTCCAAATTCGGGACCTGCTTGGATACTGTGTTACCAGCCACTGGGTGTGAGTGTACTAATGGAATTGTGTTGGTTGTTGCTCAGGATTCAGGAAGAAATAAAAGATAATTCCCTATGTAAAGGGAAATTTCTCAAATACTTTTATTAAATAAAAACTACAGTTGTCCATATAAATCTCAGTTAGATAAAATGCTCAATTTTCTCCATCACCTTTAACAATTCTTTTAATACAGAAGAATCATATGTATTACTGAAGTTACAAAACAAACAAACAAACAAACAAACAGTAGATGGAGAGGTAAAACAGAAGTGTGCTGTCCTCTCTTGTCCTGACAGACCCCTCTGTTGACAGTTTCGCCAAAGACATTTCATTGTCCCAGCTTTCAGTTTAAGAGATACAGATGGAGTAAAATGAATTAAATTATTAGACATTGTTTGGTACCCAAGGCAAGTGATTAAAAGACTCTTCAGATCTGAGGTACTTAGAGAGGCTGGTGTGTGCAATGTTTGCGGCTGTGAGAGTCACAATTAAAAACTTGAACTTTACAACTTTCTGTTCTTAGGCAGAGCACTAAGATGTCTGATGGCTCTTACTGCAAGGCTTCGCCAGCATAAGGGTGCAGAGGTCACTCAGAGAACTTTTCAACTGCAGATCTGGGAGCAGCAGTGCTGGGTGGGGCATGGTGATGCTTCTGTGTCTGCAATACTCATACTCGGGGTGGCCTGGAAGCTGCTGGCCCAGGGAACTCCAGAGGGAGGAGGATCTAGGAAGTCTCTAAGAAGATGTGCCTGAAAATGAGCCCACTTTGCAACGCTACCTATAGAGAGGTGCTTCACTGGTGTCTAAAATCACATGCGGCCACACACCAACACACACACACACACACACACACACCCCAACACTCACATGCACACACATACACACACATACACATGCACACAAAGATGCATACACACATACACACACCAGCATACACACACACACACACATACACAAACACATACACACACAAAGTTACATATTCACGTGAAATCCAAGTTTCTAGAAAGACCCTACCACATGAGCACATGCTATAAACCATGTTCCCATGCTGTTATCAGCCCATTATTGGTAATTTTAGTAGTCACCCATCCATTCTTAGTTACTACCTGTAAGGGAACAGAGCATTTGAGGACCACTGGTTAGGTGTGTTCTGACCATTGGCTAAGATTTAATAAGCCCTTACTATATACTAGGCTGTGCTCCAAGAACCTTACATACCCTGTCTCTGTCAGTCCTCAAAATAGTGTAGGCTGTTATTCCCCTAGTTGGTAGATAGGAAAGAAAGTCAGGCGTATGGAAGTTATAAGGAGCACAAGCCCCTTGGATTTATTGGTGTCATTCTCTACAGAAAGGGTTTAAAATGTGGGACAATACTTAAGAGGATTGTGATCAAAGTTGAGTATTTTAGTGAATAAGCTATATGGGTGTTTGCAACTTTAGGGGAACGTTAGATCAAACCCTGGAAGCCCACAGTATAGACGGCTATGGAAAAGAACTGTCGCCCACTTCATAACTCTGCCCTGGGCCTTTCGTGTCAGCATGAACAGGCTCTCCACTTGAGGCAAATTCATAAGACTACAGAGTGTTCATGCTCCCACACTAACATCATGTTTTCATATTGTAAGTGTATGGGTATTTATTTCACATGTTTTTACAGGTGTGGGCAAATCTAATATTCTATCCAATTATAATTACGCTGCAGCTCAGGGACATTAGTTATGATCTGTGAATGTGTCCTAAAGTCATGTATGAATCTCATTCATTTAGCTCACTTTGCTCAAAGTTGTCTTTGGGAAAGGATTCCATGTCTGAACATGAGTGAAAACCTTGGATGTGCTGTGTGAGTCAGTCATTCTCAAGTCCAGGGTCTTGTTCAATAGCATTAAACCCACCTAACTCACTGATTCAAGTGGAGGCCAGGACACAGAATCAAACTTGCTTTGTTTGGTTGGTTTTTGTTTTCTTCATATTAAAAAAATAAGTAAAGTGGCTGATTTTCCAGGGTTGAAGCATCACTGATACCCAGAGCATGCTGGTAGGCAAGTCCCGCAGCTTGGCAAAGCAGAGCTTTTTTCTAACTGGGCCTCTGTCACCAAGCTCCCAACCACACCTTTTCCAAATTGATCTGATCCCTTGTCAACAGTTCAAGCCTCTTCCTTGACAACACCAATCCAGGAGAGAGCTTCAAATCCAGCCATCCTCAGAGTGTTCGGAGCTGGCTGCTTTCCAAGCAACCTCGGGGAGAGAGGCCTGTGCTTTCTAACAAAAGGAATGCTGCCTGAAGGCGTGGGTTACCAGGTGTGGCAAAAAGTTAGTGAACCAGAAAGAAGGGATTTATCAGCCATTTAAAAGGGGGTGGGGGAGCCAGCCCACAATCAAATGACATCTGAGTCTACTCCCATCCGCCTGAGCTATGCTTTGGAGTGAAAACTCTTTAAAAGAAAACTCAGTGGTCAGATTTCAGGTGAAAAAAAAAAAAATGTAAAGCTCAAATATTTGGATGTTCCTGAGGTGACTGGTGGTCTCCAGAAGGTCTCTCCAGTAAGAGTCAGGTGGGGTGTCAGTGATTTCTGCTGTTTGGAATACATTGCTTTGAATCTACTGAGGTTTTGTTTTGTTGTTGTTGTTTTTATTTCTAAGTTGACTTAGAAAAGCCTCTTGATTCTTGGAAAGTCACTAAATTTATTTCTATAATTAAGTTATTTTAAGCTAAGAGTCTTGGTATATAAGTTTGAAGGATTGCACATACTAATGCGTTTTCTATTTAAGTAAAATTTAGAGATGCGAATAGTCTCAGGAGACTCTCTTGGAAGCTTTTGTATGAGCCTAGGCACTAACTTCGTGCTCAATACAAATCAATAGAACTAGTGTACTTTGGGGTACTCATCCCCTAGGGAGTCACTAATTCAATTATCTGTAGCCCTTAAAAAAAGTCACAATGAGGCTAATGAAATTTTTTTCTGAAGGAAATCTAGAGAAGGCACTAGATTTATTAACACAATTTCCACACAAGTTGTACAAAATTCAGTTTTAAAAACCTGTTTAATATCTAAGGAGACTTTATAACAGGGTTAAATTATACTAATAAAGAAGTATATTGTATGTCTGCAACTTCAGAACCATTCTAAGGCGACATTAAAACTTAGTGAGTTGTGCGGCTTTTTCTTTCTTTCTTTCTTTCTTTCTTTCTTTCTTTCTTTCTTTCTTTCTTTCTTTCTTTCTTTCTTTCTTTCCTTATTTCTTTTTAAATATCAGATACAGATGAAAAACCTAACAGTCTTTGGATTGGGAATAACTTGTGGGGGTTTTCATTAAAGTTGGGTGCAGCTTGCTGCATTTTGGTTAGTTGGATGTCTTCAGCAATTTTTCAAATGTTTTGGGTTTGGCAAAGTCCAAAATGTTTTTTGCCAAGACCCTCTCTTCCCCTTATTTTTTAAACCCGTGTGAAATGCAGGGATAACTTAATCCATATGTGTCTGATTCATTTACACTTAACTCATCAAAATGTTATTTTGTAAGACCCATTTAATATCCAAGAAACCTTTGGAGTCTTTTAAAGAGGAGTCTTTTGTCTTTGAACCAGGAAGTTGCATTTTTCCATATGAATGGAGGTCTGGCTTTGAACAATTGGAGATGAGTAGATTTTTCAACTTAGATGCTTCAGAGTTTAAGTAGAATCAAAACTTGATATTATGGGTTTTTTTTTGTCTGCATAAAGGAAAGGTCATTTTTAAAGTATAGTCAGAGGAAATAGAAAGAATTTGTGTCAAATCATTTAGGGGAAGACCACATATGGAAGTTCATATTGGGAATCAACAAAATTTTTTAAATGGCTCCATTTTGTGTTCATGAGAATATTTTCTAAAAGGTGGTGGACTGTGAGTCATCAGTGTGAGAGAAGGAGGGGGCTGTCATTTTCATTTTTAAGATTACAATTTTTCTTAAAATGAACACATTATTAATTTTAATAATATCTATGGAGTTAATAAATTATTCTGAGTTTAAGGCAGTTGACAATTGGCCGGAGTTTTATGTTCAGAGATTTCTGGGGGAAAACAACAGCAAAAACAGGAGCCCATACGTTTTCCAAATCCCGTGTTATTTGAAAGAATACATTGGAATTTTGAAACAGTACTGAGAACCAAAAACTCTGAGAGTGAAACTTCACGGAGGCTGCTTGGAGCCCACATGAGAAAGTGAAGTCTCGAAGACCCTCTGTGAACCACCCCACCTCCCCCACCCCTGTAAAAACCTGCAGGAGCTTCTTTCTTTCAAGGCTCCTTAGAAGCAGTGAGCAAAGAAAGGCCTTTGCCATAACTGCTAGTGAACATGCAGGCCACGCCATGGAAACTAGCTGAAAATGTGATGCTGGGGTGACATTGCCAAGTTCAGCATTTCTATAAAGACCTGCGAGCACACAGAATGCTTTTTTTCTCAACTGTTCTGTATTGTTGGATCACCCCCATTGAACAACCTTTTGAGAGGACCCCCATTTTTACTAATGTAAACATTCTGATGAGTATCCAAAGAAATGACCTTTGAGTGAACCTCTAACCTTCCCAGTAATTATTTGTTTGAAGACAGTGTGAAGTTCTCCTGCTGAGAACTAAGAACCATGATGCCTTGCAGCCCTGTGAGTGAGTGAGTGTTTGAGGGAACAGGAGAGAAAAGCATAAATAAGGGAACAATCTCCAGATGTAAATAAGAGAGAGGAAATTTAAAAGTGGGGGCAGCAATTTGTATCACCTAAAAGGTTGACCTACAAGAGAAAACAAAAAAACAACCCACCACACAACAGGATTGGCTGCACATGAACAGAGGAACTGCCCCTCTCCTCCAGAAATATCAAGACAGAGCAGAAGCGCCTGCTCTGGGCATCTCTTGGTCAGAACTGACCCTTTGAGAAGAGCCCCTAGAAGGAGAAACAAGAAGCCGACCCTCCTAGGCCTCAGATAAATTCTTTTAACTGATAGGAGGGTTACTTCAGGAAGTCTTTGTGATCTGGTCAGCAACATTTCAGAGGACGGGGTAAATACATAGCTTCAACTCTTTTTCAGCTCTATCTACTTACAGTAGCCTGGCACTTTCCTTCCCGAAAGCCAAGGGGTGGAACATTTTTGACAACGGAGACATCTTTTCTTAAGTACTAAAGAAATTCATTGTTTTGCAAACAGCATATGCAAAAGACTCCTTTGGTTTTCTCCTGGCTATTATTCATCAGCCTGACTGTATTCTTACCAGAGAACTCACAGGAGGCTGTGTGTGCTCACTGTCCTCCTCCAAGGGACTTAACTGCCAATACTTGAGAATTCTTTGGAGAATGTACTTTCAGGTCCTGCTTGGAGCCCCATGTGGATGCGTTAATCATTAAGTCCCCCATATGCTTAAGGTTGGAAAGTAGGGATGCTGAGAAACAAATGTTATCAATAGAAAACATTTTGAAGGACCAGCTAGCGGTATGCTACTGAGCACCCGCCCTCCCTAGCCTAGTGCAAGGCCCCTGAATCTTTCCCAGAAGTTCGTACATGTGGGAGATACCATCATTAAAGGCACAGGGACAGGGGTAACTCGCAAATGGTAGAAAATTGTTTTGTTTTTATTAAATTTGGAGAAATAAAGGAGATTTCTTATTGTCTTACTCTGTTTGTACATGAATATTTGATGGGCATTATTAAACATTAAAGTAACATGAAGTAGGCACTTATTTTTGGATTTCCAACAAAATTAGATCCAGGCTTCTTAGACAAAATAACCACTGCTCCTTACATTCCTGGGAATCAGCAACCGCCTGATTTGAAAACGTTTCCCGGACCCTAATATCAACCATGTGGACCCGAGGCTGGCTTTCGAGTGGGTTGAAAGGTGGCTGAGTTTACGGTTGGCAGTTAGCTTATCCACTGCCCTGGGTGTCCCAGCTTTGGCTGCAAAGGCCGCCCCCAGCTGGCACTGACCTCTGAGTGACCCCTAACTTTACAGGCTTAAGCTGCAGGAGTTGCCCCAAGACCAGAAGTCTTTGGGCCAGCACTTATTACTGCTGTGTTGGTGATAAAACTTCAGACAGCCTAATTGATGGCTTTGCTGACCTAACAATACCTTGTGAAAGCCGAGTGCGAGAGCCTGGCCTTCATTTATGGCCAGCTGCAAGGGGAGCTGAATCTCCCCAGGATGGATGGGGAGTCCTGGGAGAGAGGCAGATCTTCCAGCCCGTGAGCTGCGACCTGGAACCTACGTGTTCCAAAAGCAAGCACACTCGCAGAAAGGAGACACTTTCTGCCAGAGAAGTCTTGTCCCTCTCTGAAAATTCGTAGCAAGTTGTCTTGCTGTTGGCTCC